>NC_068369.1:63396122-63742788 GCF_020536995.1 Dreissena polymorpha | reverse complement strand
TGAATTAATACACCAGGCATAAAAAATAAACCACGTTTGATCAAGGTCCTATGGCTTTAAACTTAAATCAGTAATTGAAACTTACAGCCACTTTTGACTTCATGATAAAATGAAATATTTAAATATAGAATTTAAAAGGTTTAATTGTATGGATTAGGTTTCTTATAAAAATAGGTTCTCTATGCTGCTGCAATTATATATTTTTTATAAGCGTGTTTCTTCTTAACAGGCTGGTAGGTCATGTAAGTTTTGTGTTACTGAAACCAGGTCTTTAAATGTGAAAGGTTATTCGGTGGATCACTGTTTTATCTCAAATTTAACTTAAAACCAAAATTGGTTATTTCTTTCTTTTAATTTATGTATATATTTTTTAAGTTGAAAAAGACCAACAGCCTGACAGAACCCTACAAAGGCTTGACTGCTTCTCTATTAGACATCATTGTTGATTAAAACTAAACACTTGCTCGATGCCATTGTGATTGCCAAACTGCTTTTGAAGGATCAGACCATTTGAGTCACGTTCTGAGAAAACTGGGTTAAATGCATGTGCGTAAAGGGTTGTCCCAGATTAGCCTGTGCAGTCCACACAGTCTAATCGGGGACGACACTTCCTGCCTTAACTGGATTTTCGTGTAGAAGAGACTTCCTTTAAACAAATAATACCATAAAAGCGGAAAGTTTTGTCCCTGATTTGCCTGTGCGGATGGTGATACTCTACGCACATGCATAATGCCCAGTTTTCTCAGAACACGACTCATTCAGTCACAGGTTCACTCACCCTGAATTATGTCATACTTTACTGTGAATTGTATGTTACCTTCTTACACTGATTTGTTAATTGCAATGCTAGTTATTTTGAGCAAGAGTGGACAGAGAAACAAAATTTCACTTAGACTGAGGTTACAAAATAGCAATAGAGTGCTATAACTTACTTGATGTGGTAATGTTCAGGCAAATCTAATGTACATACATACCCCACCCCCCCCCCCCCCCCCCCCCCCCCCCCCCCCTCATAGTTGGAGGAATATTTTTTGGTGTTGTCCGTCTCTCCGGAGCCATATCTTGGAAGTGCTTTGGTGGATTTCATTGAAACTTGGTATGAGTACATGTATATATATATGGATAATAGGATGATGCACACCAAATGGCATTGTACACCCTCTGATAATAACAGAGTTATGGCCCTTTGTATCTTGACAAAAATGTTTTTGTGTGTGTCAAGAGCCATATCTTGGAAGTGCTTTGGCGGATTTCATTGAAACTTAGTACGAGTATATATATGAATAAGAGGATGATGCACGCCAAATGATATTGTACACCATCTGTTAATAACAGAGTAATGTCCCTTTATATCTTGAAAAAATGCTTTTTTGTGTGTCAAGAGCCATATCTTGGAAGTGCTTTGGCGGATTTCATTGAAACTTGGTCTGAGTGTCCAGAAACATATTGGCCGGGGATATCAATTCAACGCATTTGCTATTGTTAAATAGAATACATGTTTACAACTGGTCTTATTTCTGTAAAAGAATACAAATCTTTATAAAGTTTGGCATCCAAAAAGCATTAAAGATGTAAATGTTTTGCATGACTTTCTGCTATATAAGTTTAATTGTGTATGCATTCCAAAATAACACCTAAAGTTGCTTATGGTGTAACACAGGAGGAACATTTGGGTCTATTATTACAAAAAAATATAGATATATATATATATATATATTATAAGTTTTACATATCAAAGAGGAAAAGCATTTAACTACCTCTTGAAATGTAAATTGAAGTACTTGACAATTATGTATCGTGATAAAGTGTGTATTTAATAAATTGATTATGCGTTTACATGTATACGTATTGATTGTTGTTGTATATGTATGTGGAAAAAGCAAAAACAAAAAATTACCGGTATTTTATTTCTATTATGTATGTGTTTGATTGAACAAGCAAGTATAAACCTAAATTATTTGAATGATGTACACGTGAGCAGGCAAGTCTGAAGCTGTGCTGGTGGCATTTGGCATAAGACCCATTTTTGCATGATACACTGTGTTATAAACTAATACTTTTTGGGTTATAGCTAAGCTTAATATAATTTGCTAATTGTCAGACCAGTTGTCATTCTGACAATGAACAACAATATTTGTATGTTTGTAAACAATTAACATTCTTTAAAATTATTTGAGTTTTTGTTTGCAATACTTAAATTCCACTTGGATACATATCAAAATGCTAATACAGAGTTTATTTGCAGGACAGTTTCATTTCTTCATTGTTCATTTCTGTCATTAATGAAATAATATATTATGATATAGTCTAGTTTAAGGTAATGCGTTTTTGTGAAAATAAAGTGCTCCTATATAACAACACTACTTGCTTTTTAAGAATGCTTCTGCTTATATTTTTGCATTCTCTTATTTATAAAAAAAAATGTTGATTTGAAATCCAAATATTGAGTAAAACAATGTATGCACAGATCTGAATAAATGTCACATTAACAATTAACTTGCTGCGTTATTAATAACTTCACACACTAGAACTTCCGTGGAAGTAATATTAACTTATTCAAGAAAAAAATGCTTAACAAGTTCAACTGGGTCAACAACAAATGAGGCTGAAATAGAGTACTATTACACATGAAGAGAAATGTTAACTGACGGTATTGATACACATTCAATTAAAACTTATTATCTAGCTCGTCTGACCACGCCTTTTGTCCGTTAGTTTGAAACTCGGTCATGTGATGTTAAAAACTAGGCAAATAAAAGAAACGGCTTATTAAAACTCTAGATGTCCTTTTATTTACAAATTATAAAACTTGCTCAGAATATTTTAAGCTCACCTGAGAACAAACTGCTCATGGTGAGCTTTTGTGATGGTCTTTTATCCATCTTTGGTTGTAAACATTTATCTTGTTAACACTCTAGTGTCCAGATTTATTGTCCAATCTTTGTGAAACTTGGACAGAACATTTTCCCAAAATATAATTTAGCTGAAAATTATACATGCTGGCATAAAACCTTGTGCTGATTTCATCTAGCTACAAGAGGCTGGCATAAAACTTGTGTTCATTTTATCTAGATACATTTAGGCTGGCAAACAACTTGTGTACATTTTATCTAGATACACTGAGGCTGGCATAAAACCTTGTGCATATTTTATCTAGATACACTGAAGCTGGCATAGAGCCTTGTGTACATTTTATCTAGATACACTGAGGCTTAGCATAGAGCCTTTTGTACATTTTATCTAGATACACTGAGGCTGGCATAAAAGTTTATGTACATTTTATCTAGATACATTCTGGCTGGCATAAAGCCTTGTGTACATTTGATCTAGATACACTGAGGCTGGCATAAAGCCTTGTGTACATTTTATCTAGATACATTGAGGCTGGAATGAAACCTTGTGTACATTTTATCTAGATACACTGAGGCTGGCATAAAACCTTGTGTACATTTTATTAAGATACACTTAGAACTTTCAAACCAACAACTTATTTGCTTCATTTTAGTGTTCATTCAAATCACTTGTTTACATGAACTATACTCAAACTGGGTATTAGGATGCAGTTGTTTTTCGTTTATGCATGAGACAACTTTCTATTTGCATGTTCAGTTTTAAATGCAGAACACAGATAAAAGACTATACAAAATTTTACAGAATTGTTTTCACAATCATACAAAATAATACGAGTAACACATTAAACTAATATACATGTTCTGTAAAAAACTTTAAAAACAACAATAATATTAAATATAGGACTTTCATTTTCAAGTTTAACAATGTTTAACACTGATAAATGTGTGCGTCCATAAAAATATGTAATACATTCCTGGTTACACAACAAGTAAAATGATGTTGATGCATTTGGCACATGTTCAGATCATATTCCTTTGAGTTGATTCTCAGTAAATTAAAAATATTTACTTCATGTTTAAATTCTATTATTTAATGCTTGTTGTTTAATCTGTTATGTTTTCATACAAATCAACTTGCAATCTATCCATGCAAGCCACAAAAGGGCCTGGTAGTCCCTTAGAAAATTACATTTAAGTAAAGGCATTTATCGCTAGATTCAAGTTTTAAAGGCTTCATTTCCACTCCTTAGTTACTGATGAGCAGCAAACAGCATAAAACCTGAACAGACTGTGAGTTACTCGCAGGCTGTTCTGGTTGCTGGTTGCAAAAGCCATTTTCACTTTGCTTCTTATGGGGTAAGGGTTAAGCACCAGTATGATGCAAAATAATGATATATGATGTAAGTGTATTATGTAAACAGCTTCCTTCAAGTTATCATGATGGACCACTGACATACATAACAAATCACAATTAACTGAAGAATTTGAGTACACAATTATTAAAAAAACATGCATTTTCATTTTGTGACCGGTCTTTGTCTGTCGTCCGTCCGTCCGTCCACATTTGTTCGTAAACACTCTAGAGGCCACATTTATTGTTCGATCTTCATGAAACTTGGTCAGACGATTTGTCCCAATGATATCTCGATCGAGTTCGAAACTGGGTCATGCTGGGTCAAAAACTAGGTCACTAGGTCAAAAAAAAGAAAAAACTTGTAAACACTGTAGAAGTCACATTTCATGCCCAATCTTCATGTAACTTTGTCAAAAAGTTTGTCTTAATGATATGCTGGTTGAGTTCAAAAGTGGTTCAGGTCTGTTGAAAAACATGGCCGCCAGTGGGCAGGCAGTTTTCCTTATTTGGCTATAGAGAAACCTTGTAAACACTCTAGAAGTCACAATTTTTGCCCAATCATCCTGAAAGTTGGTCAAAACATTGGTTTTATTGATTTCTCAGACGAGTTCCAAAATGGTCCAGATTGGTGAAAAAACATGGCCGCCAGTGGGCGGGGCATTTTTCTCTATGTGTATACAGTGAAAACATGTGAACACTCCGAAGTCACATTTTTGGCCCAATTTTCATGAAATTTGGTCAGAACATTTGTTTCCTTGATATGAGAGTTGAGTTCTGCTCCGGTCAGTTGAATATCATGGCTGCCAGGGGGGAGGGGGGGGGGGGCAGTTTTCCTTATTTGGCTATAGAGAAACCTTGTAAACACTCTAGAAGTCACAATTTTTCCCCAATCATCATGAAAGTTGGTCAAAACATTGGTTTTATTGATATCTCGGACAAGTTTGAAAATGGTCCAGATCGGTGAAAAAACATGGCCGCCAGTGGGGGGGGCATTTTTCTCTATATGTATTTAGTGAAAACATATGAACACTCTAGAAGTCACATTGTTGGCCCAATTTTCATGAAATTTGGTCAGAACATTTGTTTCCTTGATATGAGAGTGGAATTCGAAAATGGTTCCGGTCAGTTGAATAACATGGCGTGGGGGGGGGGGGGGGCAGTTTTCGTTATTTGGCTATAGAGAAACCTTGTTATTACTCTAGAAGTCAACATTTTTGCCCAATCATCATGAAAATTTGTCAAAACATTGGTTTTACTAGCTCCACTGGCCAGAGGCCAGCAGGGCTTATGTCATGGTCCTGCGTCCGTCGTGTGTGCCTGCGTTAACTTTTTCTTTAAACATCTTCTTCTCCTAAACTACAGGTCCAATTCTGATAAACTTTTCACAAATGTTCCTGGGGTGAACCTCTTTCAAAATTGTTCAAATTATGCACCTGGGAACAAATATGACCCTGCCCCGGGGATCACAAAATTGAAAATTTGCTTATATAAGGCCTATTTAGTGAAAACTTTCAAAATCTTTTCCTCCATAACCATTGGGCCTAGGGCTATAAAATTTGGTATGTAGAGACATCTAATAGTCCTCTATCAAATTTATTTAAAGTATGCCCCTGGGGTCAAATTTGACTCTGCCCCGGGGGTCACAAAAATGAACATACGCTTAAATAAGGCCTATTTTGTGCAAACTTTAAAAATATTCTTGTCCATAACCGTAGGGCCTAGGGCTACCAAATTCGGCATGTAGTGACATCTAATAGTTCTCTACTTAGTAAGTTCAAATTATGCCCCTGGGGTCAAATTTGACCCTGCCCCGGGGGTCACAAAAATGAACATACGCTTTAATAAGGCCTATTTTGTGCAAACTTTAAAAAATATTCTTGTCCATAACCGTATGGCATAGGGCTACCAAATTTGGTATGTAGTGACCTCTAATAGTCCTCTACCAAGTTTGTTCAAATTAAGCCTATGCTTATATTGGGCCTATTTTGTGCAAACTTTAAAAATATTCTTGTCCATAACCATTTGGCCTATTTCTACCAAATTTGGTATGTATTAAAATCTTCTCTACCAAGTCTTTTTCAAATTATGCCCCTGGGGTCAAATTTGAACATATGCTTAATAAGGCCTATTTTGTGCAAACTTTAAAAATCTTCTTGTTCATAATTATAGAGCCTAGGGCTACTAAATTTGGTATGTAGTGCCATCTAATAGTCCTCTACCAAATTTGTTCAAATTATTCCCCTGGGCTCAAATTTGACCCTGCCCCAGGGGTCACAAAACTGAACATATGCTTATATAAAGCCTCTTGTGCAAACTTTAAAAATCTTCCTGTCCATAACCATTGGGCCTAGGGCTACCAAATTTGGTATGTAGTGACATCTTATAGTTCTCTACCAAGCTTGTTAAAATTATGCCCCTTGGGCCAAATTTGTATATAAAAATGCTCACCCTTCCAACTTTAAGCGCCCAGTGGGACGAGGGATAGAAACAGAAAGTCACATGCTTGAGTACATTTTAACCCATGTGCATTGCACGCTTTTTTTGCATAAAAAACAGTGGAGCCATACAGGGCCATCCTGTTGATATCTCAGATGAGTTCGAAAATGGTCCAGATCGGTGAAAAAACATGGCCGCCAGTAGGCGGGGCATTTTTCTCTATTATGTAGATAGTGAAAACATGTGAACACTCTAGAAATCACATTTTTGGCCCAATTTTCATAAAATTTGGTCAGAATATTTGTTTCCTTGATATGAGAGTTGAGTTCAAAAATGGTTCCGGTCAGTTGAATAACATGGCTGCCAGGGGGGGGGAGACAGTTTTCTTATATTTATACATAGTAAAAAAAGCTCGTAAACACTCTAGAAGTAATATTTTTTGCCCAATCATCATGAAACATGGTGAAAAGATTGGTTTTATATATATCACATAATTAATGCCATAATTATTGCCCCTAGATTGTCCAAATTTTCATTATATTATACAAAATTCTTGTAAACACTAGAGGTCACAATTTTGTTTCATATTTTATGAATCTTGTCATAATAATTATTTTTGTAAGCAAAGTTTGATGTTTGGGGGTCAACTCAAAAAATAGGTCACCAGGTCAAATCTTACAAAAACAAAAACACTCCATATGCCAGAGTTTTGGTTCAATAATGATGAAACTTGACCAGGATGTTTGTCTGGACAATATCTAGGTCAAGTTTGACATTTGGTAAAGATTGAATGAACTGACTCCTCTCAGGTGAGCGAACTAGGGCCATCTTGGCCTTCTTGTTAAGTATTCTCCAAAGTGATCGATAAAATATACATGTAAAAAGATTTTCAATATAGCAAACAAGTGATGTGTTTGTCAGAAACAAATGCCCCTATTGCGCCGCTTTAAAGCAATATTTGACCTTTGACCTTGAAGGATGACCTTGACCAAGTTGCTATCTTCAATATTGCAAAAGTTATGACCAAGACTTTTTATTCTGTGATGAAATATTAATCCCAACGCTTTCCAGCAAGAAAACAGTATAAACTACGTGAAGAAATATAATGTTTGAACGCTTGCGATCATGAACAAGGGCTGTTTGTAAAACATGCATGCCCCCCATATGGGCTGTCAGTTGTAGTGGCAACCATTGTATGAAAACGTTTTTTGCACTGTGACCTTGACCTAGTGACCTGAAAATCAATAGGGGTCATCTGCGAGTCATGATCAATGTACCTATGAAGTTTCATGATCCTAGGCGTAAGCTTCCTTGTGTTATCATCCGGAAACCATTTAACTAGGTCAATTCACCATGACCTTGACCTTTGACCTAGTGATCTGAAAGTCAATAGGGGTCATCTGCGAGTCCTGATCAATGTACCTATGAAGTTTCATGATCCTAGGCGTAAGCGTTCTTGAGTAATCATCCTGAAACCATTTTTCTAAGTTGAGTCACCGTGACCATAACCTTTGACCTAGTGACCTGAAAATCATTAGGGGTCATATGCGTGTCATGATCAATGTACCTATGAAGTTTCATGATCCTAGGCATAAGCATTCTTGAGTTATCATCCGGAAACCATTTTACTATTTCGGGTCACCGTGACCTTGACCTAGTGATCTGAAAATCAATAGGGATCATCTGCGAGTCATGATCAATGTGTCTATGAAGTTTCATGATCCTAGGCATAAGAGTTCTTGAGTTATCGTCCGGAAACCATTTTACAATTTCGGGTCACCATGACCTTGACCTAGTGACCTCAGAATCAATAGGGGTCATCTGCGAGTCATGATCAATGTACCTATGAAGTTTCATGATCCTAGGCCTAAGCCTTCTTGAGTTATCATCCGGAAACTATCTGGTGGTCGGATACACGGACATACAGACCGACATGAGCAAAACAATTTATCCCATCATCAGACGTGCATTGTCGAAATAAACCACTGTGGAATAAATTTTCCTTTATTTCAGCAGTGCTGAAATATAGCTGTCACGAGCGGCGAAGAATGTTCATATTACTCGGAATCAACTATAAAGTAATCATTTTTAGTAAAATCGAATCAGATTCAACAAAACAAACAATTTGATACCAAGATGTAATATAGTTTTATCACATAATGCAACTCAAAAAGCAAATAAACATTATTTACAAATATTAAGTGCGCGTACTCGTGACGTCATTATTAACACGTCATACGACACAATGCATGTAGTTTCACGCTAAAGATGCAGTTGTTTAGTGTCTCTTTTTTTCATTATTTCTTAAAAATCGGGGACGTAGAGGTATGATAAACGAAAAAACAGGTTGGTTACTGATCTTTTTGTAATGTATTAGGCTCGACACGATTAAAATAATGAAACAATGTTTGCTTAAAATATCTTTGGAATTTTCCGTCTAGTTCGATTTTCCTATTCTATGTTTAAAGAAATAATTTACGACTAAGAAAATTGATGGGATAAATCGAATACTAGGTCAGTGCCGAATAAAGCAAAGTTTATCTTGCTCGGCACGAAAATCTGAACCACTCGCCAAGGCTCGTGGTTCAGATTTTCTAAGCCTCGCAAAATAAACTTTGCTTTATTCGGCACCGACCTAGTATTCTCTATATACCCCCTCTTCTTCGAAGGGGTGCATAAAAAGGATTTACACAAAATACATAAGAACTTTTTATTTGTATTTAGAATTTATTAACGTCACTAAAACAATATTAGGTTTTAGTTTCAGCACATTTAATAACATGTACACACATTTGAAAATACTCAAGTTTACAAACCATTTTATTTAAAAGTCATGGTTGCAAAATTGTTATTTAGCTTAAGCATAAAATAAGATATACATTCATCTTAATTCCTCAAGCCATATTAGTACATGTTGCTTACAAGGAAAGAAAGATTTTTGGCAAGTTTGCTTAAAATCCAAACAGCCATACACACTACACACAAGTAGCTTGCTTGTTACTAAATTGCTGCCTGCAACAATGACAATGAACAGTGACTGATCACATTAGCTCACCCTTGTGCACGAATGGTTCGCACTTTGTTCTCAATTGAGTTAATAATATGACATTAAAAGAGCATGTTGAATAAAAAATACGAATGCTAAAAGCTAGACAGTAGAATAAAATCAATGTTACAGGCAAATGCATAATTGGTAGATGAACACATATCATGTATAGATATTCAATACTCAATTTTACTGTAATGAAAGAAGGCATAACTGGAATAAATAAGAAATACCAAATATAAAAGAAATCTTCAACCTGACTGTTAATTCCAAAAAGAAATCTTGCTACAGCTTATTGGCATAAAATGTATAATATATACATGCACATGAACAATATCATTATTTCTATTTATACATACAGACAAAAAACTTAACCAAATAGTAATAAACTTATCAATTAAATACAAATAAACTTTTTACAAACAAACATTTGTAAGGGCAGACTCTTCAAAAATCACTTAATTTCATTGGCCACATCACATACTTAGTGGCTCAACAAGCTAGAATTAAGAATAGTTAGAATATCATTATTTTTTTGTACCACCTGGTAATTGAATCATCAATAAAATGGGTAAACATGCAAACTCTTTAAGAACATAAAAGACAATCTTTTTCCAATGACACATTATGAACACTTTTAAACAGACTGAGCAATTTTAACAATGGTACATATGTAACAACAATTGGCAAAAACATTAACAATTTAGTTTCATAATTGTATATATTGAACAAACAATATCTGGGAGTATGTACATGTAGATATCAAAAAGCAAGGTTCTTGGCAGGGTTTGACCTTAACTTTTAAGATTTGGTGGACCACAGGACCCATTGCCGTACAAATTCACTGGTCCGACACCGTGTAAACATGCAGATCCTGATAGAAACAAATACAAACCCAACATAATCAAAAAATATGGTTTAACATTATTTACTTATGTTAATTATATTTTATAGATATGGACGCGCTCTCTTAAGCAGTGACTTATTTGTTTATGACTGTAAATGAACACTTTCCAAAGAAAATCTGAATGACGAAAAGAAATATACAAATCCAACATAATGGAAAAATATGGTATAACATAATTTACTTATTTTTATTATATTTTATAGATATGGATGCGCTCTACTGAGCAGTGACCTATTTGTTAATGACTGTAAATAAACACTTTCCAAAGATATTATGCTGCGCTATGAACAAGAACCCACATCAACACATTCATTAGGAGTGTCTATTATCTGGACATTTGTTCTCACTGAGCGGTCACTGTCCCAGCATGCTACAAAGATGGTCTGAAAAACCTTGCCCTTTGCCATCCTGAGAAACACTCACTTGGAGCAAATGTGACTCAAAAGGGATTGGAAGATATACCAGTATACCATACAAATTAGAAACACAAGCGTAATAGGCAAACATCATGTGTATATGTAAATTATGCTGATGTTCTTTCTTCATCAAACCTCTTATGATTTTAACGGTTTGGAATCATAGTGTTTAATTTATATTTACATGTATTTTATTTAAATTTTAATTTATATTAAAACTACTGATGAAGGCTATGGCTAAAACATTTTTAGTATTAAAGAAATTAAATTGAACAATAGTAACATGTTTGTATATGTATGGTATATTTTATTTAAGATTCATAAACCAAACATGTGGAATGGAGAATTTGCTTTAACTGGGTGAGAAGACAGAAAAATCTGAATGACGAAAAAACAACTAAAAAATGTGATTTTTTTTAACACAAGACTGATTTTCCCAGCTTTGGTCACATATTTTATTTAAGGAATCATACACCAACACGTGGAATGGAGAATATGCTTCAACATCGGTGAGAATGAACCGACAGAAAATCTGAATGACGAAAAACAAATACAAATCCAACATAATGGAAAACTATGGTATAACATTATTTACTTATGTTTATTATATTTTATAGATATGGACGCGCTCTCCTTAGCAGTGACTTATTTGTTAATGACTGTAAATGCACACTTTCCAAGATATTGTGCGCTATGAACAAGAACCCACATCAACATCTTCAATGAGTTTCAGCTGTTTTATTGGTATGAAATTCTTGATAGGGCAAACACAATCCCATGCAAAATTATCCTTCAAGCTTTGTAGTTTTCTATTACAACAACAACAACAAAATAATAATTTGATAATAGGAAAACTATATTTTGCGTTTGTTTCTTTATTAAATGGTAATCTTGATACAGAAACTTCAATGCAGAAACGTTGTCTGATGTCGCAGCGTCTGTGGGGTTATCATCATGGACAGGCCACAACATTCCCCAGCTTGTGGGGGACATATCCAATCCTGTTGTGCTCTATGACTGGAAGGATTAACTTTCGACATTGTTTCACCACATAAAGAATGTCACCAAATTTCATCAATGTCCATGTGTCAGCAGATCATCCCGGTGTTGTGGAGTGCAGGGAATTTAGTGACTCACCAGTAGTCAGAATTACTCCCACGAAGGTCTCGAAAGTGAATGCTTACGTGAGCTGTGATGACCTGCGAAAAGAAATGTTTGGGAAAGGGCTTGATCTGGACCGTCAGTGGTATTTATTTGAACACATTCGTGAATTCTGTCACACAGATGAAGCCAAAAACTTTACATGTCCTAAACCCGCTACTGGCAAGCGACAAAAACAGACTGTGCCCCCCAAATACAGAAGATGCATTAAGATGCACATCTGATTTTCTCTGATAATGCCACAACAATTACATACATCATGTATAAATGATTATTTTGGCCAAGGTATTGGGAGATATATTTTCCCAAAAACAGTAATAAATCTGTCAGTTGATACAGGTTTTGAAGTGTTCAAGATAATAGTTTGTTGTTCTAATTGCACAAGCTTGTTTTCAAGCTTTTTATATCTCATATTTACAAAACAAAATTCCTTTTTTCAATGTTACCATGCAATTGTTTTCACTTTTATGGACAAAGACTGCCTTTCCAAAAAATTGGAAAAAAAAATCCATATGAATATTGTATTTATTTATGTTTTACCATGAAAATCCTATAATTTTGTTTGTTTGATACATTGTTTCCATAGTAACAAAAACAAACAATTGTTATGTTAAAGTTTATTTTGTCTATTTTACAATATCAGAAATAATGATTAATCATGATACTGAAACATTAAGTTTCCAAGTGTACTTTCAACCAACACTTGTCAATGCTGTTTTTTTCCATTCTGTTGTGTTTAAGGTTACATTATTCTCATATTACTGAATTAAAAAGGAAATTGTTCATGGAACACAAACATTATTGATTGTTATTGTTTAACTAGTTACAAAAACAGTTTAATTAATATTGTGTTTGCCTTTAAACAAACACTTGAATGATAATACAATTTATATATTTATAAAAGGCGTGATTGTGTGCTCTGGTGATTATTAACATGTAGATCGGTTTCCATAGCAACAAAAATGGTACATTTTAAATGTCCATAATGCTGTTGTCAGTTTATTGCATTATAATTATGTATTTGACTTAAGAAAGATTATTGTTTTAATGAAACAGTTTGCTTGTTGTTTCAAAAATATTTATTTTTATTTTTTATTTATTAAATGATAACTTTTCCTGACGGTAAAATGTAGGGTTGGTCACTTTCGAAGGCCATTAAATTAGATTTCAATGTGAAGAATAAAAAATCTATATCATTTTTGTGAAATACAATGTTTAGAGAATCGAAAATTCATTTATAAGTATATTTTATTAAAGGAATCATACACCAACACGTGGAATGGAGAGTTTGTTTTAACATCGGTGAGAAAAAACAGATAGAAAATCTGAATGACGAAAAACAAATACGAATCAAACATAATGTAAAAATATGGTATAACATTATTTCCTTATATTTATTATATTTTATATAATTGGACGCGTTATCCTGAGCAGCGACGTATTTGTTAATGACTGTAAATGAACCCTTTCCAAGATATTGTGCGCTATGAACAAGAACCCACATCAACATCTTCATTAGGAGGAGTCTATTTCGTTCACACTGAGCTGTCACTGTCCCAGCATGCTACAAAGATGGTCTGAAAGACCTTGCCCTTTGTCATCCTTGGAAACACTCATAGCAGTCTTCCAGTGCTGCCAAAGGAAGAAACCAATAAAAGTTTCCAAAATTATATCAACAAACTTCCAGAACAACAACTCGAACTCACCAAAGAAACTGAAAATTCACCTAATCCGGCCTTCTTTGACTTTTCACAATTTTTAGTTAAGAAAGATCTGCTAATTTCACGCCTTTCGAAATTTGACAACCAACCAGAGAACTTAGTAAGTTGGAAAGGCAGCTTCAAGATTATCATGCAAGAACTTAAATCAACAGACACAGAAGAGCTGGACCTGCTATTGCACAGGCTCACAATAAACACCGAAATATTTTGCTAAAGTCAGATATGATTCTGTAACGTAACAGCATATAATGTTGAATAAAATATTAAGGGTTCTATAAAGAAAATATTTGAATGTTAGAAACACTAAAAACATAAATGAAGTTTGGAATTTTTAATAATAAAACTTTGTGATATATTGGCCTTGATTATAGGCTTTGAAAATTATTATTCTTTAATTAAGATCTCTTGCAAGTAAAAACTAGACATACCTTTACATTCATTATAAAAGAAGGCAAAATCAAAAATTTGAAAGGTCAAAGATAAGATACTCTAGACGAATGAATCTGTTACTCAGCAATGTGTATTTAACAAGGTATCCAAGTTGATAAAATGGTCAAAAGTACTGCTGCGGGAATTGTAATCTTATTAAGTTATCTCTTAAATCCATTGGACTGTGCGAGTACCGACGATTACAACAATATCTTATTATCTGTTCACCAGACTGCCGCGGGAATCCCAATCTTATTAAATTATCTCTTATATCCATTGAACTATGCGATAAAGACAATTACAATAATACCTTATTATCACCAGAAGTAGTCAAATCGGATGTCTGAAAGGAATATCCGATAAATGGGTTAACACGTGAATAATTTGGTTACACAATTCCCGGGGAGAGTTATTTGGAACAATACTTTAGCGGGCAGCCAATCGGCAAGTAACAAGTAGTAAGGAAACTCTTTGACCAAGCCCGATATTAACAAGTATTTATTTAAACACTTTGACCAATCAAATATGTTATAAGGAATAGTATTATTTTATGTATATGTGTATTTCAGTATAAGATGTTTTATGCAGAAAGGACATTTTGCGGTTAGATGAAAAAGAAGACCATTATTGCTTGCTTTCGCTTGCTTATTGCTCGGCTGAGCCCGTTGCGGGCTTCACATGTATCTTGTATTTGACAATCATAATGAAAACGTTGTGTTGTGGTAATAAGCAGAAATAAAACGTAAAGAAATCAGAATTGGACTTTGTTTATGTTTATCGTGTTCTACAACAACTATGTTACATAGTTTTAAATGGATGCCGTGACTTCAGGACGAACATTGGAAAACTGAGTACAAACATCACTTTACGGAAATCACAGGTCACCAGAACGACAACAACGCGACTTGGAAAACGGTCAGTGTATTCATAAATTGTGGCAAACAATGGGGTTATTACCAAAAAGTTATAAACTTATAAATAAAAAAAAGTAAAACGCGTCATGACAACGAAATTTTTAAGAATTATTTTGACGAATTGTACGTAGTTAGATCATACATGCCAGACGTCCCGATCTCGGTGGGACAGTCCCACTTTTGGGCCTTTTGTCCCGGCGTCCCAATATGAGACGATTTGTCCCGACATTCGTAAAAAACGATGTAAGGTCTATAGGTTCCCAATAAAATTCGCTATTCAAGCTCTGTTTCGCTAACACTTACCACCGCTAATCCCTTTATTGCCCCCAATTAACAATCCGATCCTACTTCTCGTGTGTACCAGTGTTGTTTATGACACCTTATCAGCGATTTATTGGCAAATTATTGATTTTATCAGGCATTCACACCATGGTGGTCTTTAAGATAGTGGTCGCTAATTGCTATCGATAGTTGTATTATAATTAAATAAATGTTGAAAATGTGTTTGTTTTTGTCTTTGTTTGAAACGGTTTACAAAACAATTGTTTTGTAAAATTACTACTACGTCATTAATGAGTCTTTTACATTCAATGTTTAGTTCCAAAATAGCGGGATAATCCGAATGTGCCATATACCAAAATCGAAAAAAAACAGTCCAATAATTGATTCCCATCCTGTCTAGTGTAATTGGGTGTAATTGTAATAAAAACAACGAGGTGCTATGCATGACAGTTTGACCCTACTCCAAATAAGCTAAAAACAACGAGGTGCTATGCATGACAGTTTGAACCTACTCCAATTAAGCCGCGACAATTGACAAGTAACAAACTGTGCATGGATACATGCTTAAAAAAGATCTTTCCGTGCAGTGTACTTTCAGTGTACTTGATAGCGTCCCCTGCGTTAATGTTTGCCATTGAAAGTAATATAATGAGTATTGTTGTCGTAATGTTCCAGATTTTGTACTCTAAAATGATTAATGTTATCTTCGTTGTTAGCTATTGTTTTATTTAATAAAACTGTTATTGTTATGTTTTAGATTTCATGCTTCATATCAGATGTTTTATGTCTTGAATAAAAGTATCAAGAGTTTTTGTTAGTACTACAGTAAAGGTGGAATGATAGATCGTTTTAGGTGTCCTGCTTTTTGGTCAAATGTCCCGACAATTTTTTATGGAATGTCCCGGTTTGGACCTAAAAAATTATGGCATGTATGAGTTAGATGTTCATAGATGATAATAATAAATTATGTATGAAAAGAATTTGCGAGTATCAAAATCAATGCAAATTTTGCATTGATAAGTAAATTTTGCTAAAATATCGGTAAATTGAGAATACAATAAATGAACAAGAGATGTGTTCGTCAGAAACACAATGCCCCCTATTGCACCGCTTATTATTATTTTTTTACCTTTGACCTTGAAGGATGACCTTGACCTTGAACTTCCACCACTCCAAATGTGCAGCTTCATGAGATACGCATGCATGCCAAATATCAAGCTGCTATCTTCAATATTGAAAAAGTTGTGGCCAATGTTAAAATTTTCGGACAGACAGACGCCATATATTTGACATTTTACCTTGAAGGATGACCTTGACCTTCATCTTTCACCACTCAAAATGTTCAGCTCCATGAGATACACATGCATCCCAAATATCAAGTTGCTATCTTCAATAGTGAACAAGTAATGGCCAATGTTAAAGTTTTTTTCGGACGGACGGACAGACTGACAGACTGACTGATATACTGACGGACAGTTCAACTGCTATATGCCACCCTACTGGGGGCATTAAAATGCCACCTTACCGGGGGCATTAAAAGAAAGTATTTGAATTTTACATAATTTTATGACTTAGAAGGTAGGAATATACATTAGAGACAATCCGAATTTACGTCATTTTATGTACGATAAGATCTAGGGACCTGTACATAAATAAGAATTTAGAGACGTTCACAAAACCAGTATACTTGACTAATTTTATATGGTTTCATGCATTAATAGAATAAAGGAATTAGGAACGTAAGCACATAAATTAGAACAGAAATGTTAATTGCGAATATGAATAGGGCAGACACACACAAACATATTATGTAAGTATGTATATACGTCATTGTGTTAATTGCAAATATACATGTATCTAGGGTATTGGTAATATTGAAGGCTTGAGTAATTTTAAGTAAGAATTTAATGTGCTCTGTCATGAATACTGTGCAGTTAAAATATACTGATATATGCGCATTAAATTTCTGTGATAGAATAAACTCTATAGAGTACATAGAGGTTTATTAGACCCTAATATTTGCACATGGTAGAAGGGTGCATATTGCATCAGATTTAGAGATTTGTGCATTTAGAGAACAAGATCCACTTTTGAGATTTGCCAATGACGTTACTTATATTATGAATGCATATATAAACAAGATGTGTTTGTGAAACACAATGTCCCCCTATATGATGTTTGACCTTGTAGGATGACCTTGACCTTGTGAAGGATGACCTTGACCTTTCACCACTCAAAATGTGCAGCTCCATGAGATACACATGCATGCCAAATATCAAGTTGCTATCTTCAATATTGCAAAAGTATTCATAAAATAAGCGATTTCGGCCACATATATTTGACCTCTGACCTTGAAGGATGACCTTGACCTTTCACCACTCAAAAAGTGCAGCTCCATGAGTTGCACATGCATGCCAAATATCAAGTTGCTATCTTCAATATTGCAAAAGTATTTATAAAATAAGCGATTTGGGCCACATATATTTGACCTCTGACCTTGAAGGATGACCTTGACCTTTCACCACTCAAAATGTGCAGCTCTATAAGATACACATGCATGCCAAATATCAAGTTGCTATCTTTAATATTGCAAAAGTATTCATAAAATGAGCGATTTTGGCCACATATATTTGACCTCTGACCTTGAAGGATGACCTTGACCTTTCACCACTCAAAATGTGCAGCTTCATGAGATACACATGCATGCCAAATATGAAGTTGCTATCTTCAATATAGCAAAAGTTATTGCAAAATGTTAAAGTTGGCGCAAACAGACAGACCAACAGACCAACAGACAGGGCAAAAACAATATGTCCCCCACTACTATAGTCGGGGACATAAAAAGTCTGCCCTTTTTATCAAAATTTACACAATTTTTTAGACCAACGCGCGTATCTAAGAGCGAGCAGGTACATATGTCGATAGAAAAATGCCTAAAGGCAAACTATAATGGAACACAGGAGATTTGTGATTTTAAGATACGAACGGAATACATCTGTTATAATGCAATTCCCTATGGCAATAAAGTAGCAAATTGTCTGGTAGCACGTACCTAAAATAACGTGTTGTTATGTATTTTTTGAAGGATGTAATAAAGGTTGTATTTACTAAGACGTTCTAGTTAGTTGTCATGACGGTATTTAAGAATAACTTGAGGGGATATTTATAAATGTTTGCCATGATTTTGCACAACTGACGCTTGTACTGCCACAACACAGATAAAAGATCGAGATTTTAAGACCACGCCAATGAAGTGCGTTATCGCGAAAACAACGCCTTTCACAACGAATTGAAGAACATACAACGCGAATAGCATGGGGCATCACTGTGTTTTACTCTCAAAGTGAATACATGGTTCTATTGCTTAAAGAAGACCCAACACCAGAAGTTTTCGAAGGACAACAAGTGACGCAACACTGGACAAAATACTTGTGACGTTCAACACTATAGAGTTAGTTGCATCCATTTAACTGTTTGACATGCGTATTCGGCTTGATAATTCCGAGGCTTAAGACATCAAAGGGAAAACTGCTATAGTTAATACCTTGTGAGCATTATGGCCATTGAAGATCTTAATGTCCCAAGAGAAATGAAGATGCTGGAACCAACAAAAAAAATACAAAAAACAACGCAAACAACAACAATGACAACAATGAAAAAAACGGAAACGAAAACAGATGACACAAGATTAACATCGGAAATCAGATTAGAAACACCAAACACACGCGAATCCCAAAGGAAGAGTTGAAAATCAGCTGATCTTAATTGTCACAGTGACAGGGATAGACCCGATTCGCCTACACAACTTGGAGACGGATCGATCTTAATCTTCGCAACGGCAGTAACCGGTCCGACTTGAAGCGACAGTGTATTCGCCGCGAGGAACAAATTCAATACTACATCAACGACAGACCGGACTTTAAAACAACAGGGTATTCGCCGCGAGCGACTACTTCAATACTACGTGGACGACAACAGATCTACTGATGTCCAACGGTGAACAGATGAGTTCCACTACATCCCGATTGACTTTTACATTGTTTAACAATAACTAATGTTTTCTATTTCAGCAGAGACGCTTGTCAAA
This sequence comes from Dreissena polymorpha, assembly GCF_020536995.1. Lineage (NCBI taxonomy): Eukaryota > Metazoa > Mollusca > Bivalvia > Myida > Dreissenidae > Dreissena > Dreissena polymorpha. The sequence continues at coordinate 63,723,183 of NC_068369.1, read as the reverse complement.
TAAAATCTTATGGTTATCTGCATATTTTCCATCATATATGTGTTTAGATGAATGATGTTTTCAAGTACTTCGTAATTAGATAATTAAAAAGATTTTGTTATATCATAAAATAAACAAGAGCACCGCCTTGCGGGTGCAGACCGCTCATCTATTTTCCTTTTAAAGGTGAAGGGACTAAGGGACTCTCATTTTCCTTTTAAAGGTTAAGGGACTAAGGGACTCTCATTTTCAATCACAAAGGAGGGAGGGGTGGAGTGAAGAGGGGTGTATAGTGTGGGGGTGTGGAATTTATTACATTATCTTCCAAAAATGCGAAAAAAAACGAAAAAAAAAAATTCGGGGGGGGGGGGGGGGGGGTAGTGGGTGGGGATTCTTGGGTGCAATGGTTGGACGTTATTTCAAACATAAAATAATAAAAATAAATATTTGTGTTTTTTAACCGTTTCAAAAAAAAAATAAAAATTGGGGGTGGGGTGGGGGTGGGGGTGGGGGGGATAAAGTGTGAGGGTGTGGTGGTAATTTGTGAGATGATCTTAAAAAAAAAAAAAAAAATTAGAAGGGGGGGGGGGTGGGGAGAGGGGGGGGGGGGGGTGGGGAGAGGGGGGGGGGGGTGGGGGGGGGTGGATTCTTGGGTGTGATGGTTGGACATTATTTCAAACATAAAATAATAAAAATAAATATTTGTGTTTTTTAACCCGTTTCAAAGAAAAATTTGGGGGTGGGGTGGGGGGGGTATAGTGTGAGGGTGTGGTGGTCATTTGTGAGATGATCTTAAAAAAAAAAAAATTAGGGTGGGAGGGAGGGGGGGGGTGGGGGTCTATTGTGGTATGTCAGGTAAGAGTAGTTTTGTCAAAGTATCAATCAAATCTAATCATAAATATAGAAGTTATGGCAATTTTAGCAAAATGTAATAATTTGACCTTGAGAGTCAAGGTCATTCAAAGGTCAAGGTAAAATTCAACTTGCCAGGTACAGTAACCTCATGATATCATGAAAGTATTTGAAGTTTGAAAGCAATAGCCTTGATACTTAAGAAGCAAAGTGGATCGAAACACAAAATTTAGCCATATATTCAATGTTACTAAGTCAAAAAAGGGCCATTATTCCGTAAAAATGACATCCAGAGTTATGCAACTTGTCCTTTTACTGTACCCTTATGATAGTTTGCGAGTGTTCCAAGTATGAAAGCAATATCTATGATACTTAAGGGGTAAAGTGGACCAAAACACAAAACTTAACCAAATTTTCAATTTTCTAAGTATAAAGGGCCCATAATTCCGTCCAAATGCCAGTCAGAGTTACATAACCTTTCCTGCACAGTCCCCTTATGATAGTTAGTAAATGTTGCAAGTATGAAAGCAATAGCTTTGATACTTAAGGAATAAAATGGACCTAAACACAAAACTTAACCAAAATTTTCAATTTTCTAAGTATAAAAAGGGCACATAATTCTGTCAAAATGCACGCCAGAGTTATCTAACTTTGCCTGCCCTGTCCCCTCATGATAGTAAGTAAGTGTACTAAGTTTGAATGCAATAGCATCGATACTTTCTGAGAAAAGTGGACCTAAACGCAAAACCTAACCAAAATTTTCAATTTTCTAAGTATAAAAAGGGCACATAATTCTGTCAAAATGCAAGCCAGAGTTATCTAGCTTTGCCTGCCCAGTCCCCTCATGATAGTAAGTAAGTGTACCAAGTTTGAATGCAATAGCATTGATACTATCTGAGAAAAGCGGACCTAAACGTAAAACTTAACCGGACGCCGACGCCAACGCCAACACCGACGCCGACGCCAAGGTGATGACAATAGCTCATAATTAAAAAAAAAAAATAGATGAGCTAAAAACAAATAAATTAAGGGGGAAGGTTGTGTAACTTAACAGCATATAATGTTAAATAAAATATTAAGGGTTCTTTAAAGAAAATATTTGAATGTTAGAAACAATAAAAACATAAATGAAGTTTGGAAATTTAATAATAAATCTTTGTGATATATTGGCCATGATTATAGGATTTGAAAATTATTATTCTTTCATTTAGATCTCATGCAAGTAAAAACGAGACATACCTTAACATTCATTGTTTAAGTTGACTAAATCAACAATTTGAAAGGTCAAAGATAATATACTCTAGACGAATGAATCTTTTACTCAGCAATGTGTATTTAACAAGGTATCCAAGTTGATAAAATGGTCAAAAGTACTGCCATGGGAATTCTAATCTTATTAAGTTATCTCTTGAATCCATTGAACTGTGCGAGTACGGATGATTACAATAATATCTTATTATCCATCACCAGACTGCCGCGATGAAGACGATTACAATTATACCTTATTATCACCAGAAGTAATAATGGGTAAACACGTTCATAATTTGGTTACACAATTCCCGGGAAGTGTCATTTTGGAACAATACTTTAGCGGGAAGCCAATCGGCAAGTAACAAGTAGTAAGGGAACTCTTTGACCAAGCCAATCAGATATTAACAAGTATTTATTTAAACGCTTTGACCGATCAAATATGTTGTAAGAAATATTATTATTTTAGGTTTATGTATAGATGTTTTGTGTGGAGAAAACAACACTCTGCGCTTAGATTTTGAGGTGAACAGATCAAGAAAGATCCAATCATGTAGTTGGCAGACTGTACTTATATATTTGAAAATATGAACTTTATCAGATATTAAATTGGACTGGAATTCACATATGGTGTTGTTGTTGAGTATTTCATTCCACATTGTTATACAGATAAATTGACATTAATGAAAATGGACTGACTTGCAAAATGTAGTTAATGCGAGTCACGTCATTATGGCAATATGCGCATGACGTGTAATCAAACGATTAGTTACACACTGTTAAAGGGAGAGAAATGAACTTTGTTTGTTACTGTGTGTTCGCCAGGAACAATAAGCGATTATGTGACAATTCGAAAAGATATCGCAACCTGAAACACTGGTGATATACATTATGCAATCTGTTCTGGTTTGTTGTATTAAATATCACCTGTTTGACCATTTTTGACAGATTCTGGGCAACTAACAATATTTCAAAAGCCATCACTTATTTTGACTTGAAACTTTTTTCTGAGAAATTGTAATGTTTGGTGAAAGCAGTGAAAAAAAGTGGAACACGCCACCATAATTGTATTTAAAAAGCCTAATCTAGTGACCCAATAATTTTGTTATATATAACATGTGCAGATATGTTGGGTCATCAATAAATTTTATTGATAAATGCTGATCACATTGAGATAGGATGGATGTAAATGACCAGGCTTGTTGTTTTTGTACATCCTATTTGGTTATGAGTTTCTGTTTGACTGGTAATGTAGACCAGATGGAGACTACCATTCAACAATATAATATATATTTCTTGCAAAACCCGCAGAACTGTATTTATTTTTATTTAGGTCCTGATCTCATCAAGTCTGAGAGTATTGAGTCAGATGAAGGTGTGGATGCCATGGAGACTATGATAACTGAGTCAGATGAAGGTCATTATCCAATTGTGTCCGAGACTAGTGAAGCAGTTACATGTTACTCTGAGACGGAGACTCTTCTTGGGAACCAAATTCGGCCTGCAACATCTAGTGGTAAATTATTAGAAATATGCATTTTTTTTTAAGACAGGCTATTGTACAGCATTAATTTTTCATTTGAAATAAACAATAGCTTGAACTGGCTGTTATCTCAGCCCTCAATCCTCCAGACAGGCTACGACACTCAGATCAGCCTATGGAGCATCGCCAGGCAAACCTGTGAAAGTAAAATGGAAGTGATTAGACGAGCAATATGGTGCACCAGAGCTTGTGGCTGAGGCCATGAGAAAGAAACTTTATGACCTCCCCCACATCACTGCTAAAGATCCGAAACTCCTCTACAATCTGTTACACATTTTAACTGAAATTGAATGTGTCCAGCAAGATTAAAAGTTCAAACCCCTGTTAGCATTCTACAACTCATCGGCAGGTGTCTCTCCAATTATCTCAAAGCTTCCACACAATATGCAAGAAAAGTGGATCACCCGAGAATCATCGCACAAGGAAAAGCATATTAGGCAAACATCATGTGTATTTCTAAATTATGCTGATGTTCTGTTTTTCCTATCAATTTTATTATTTATACAGTTTGGAATCATAGTGTTTAATTTATATTTACATATATCTTATTTTCAATTTAAATAAATATTTAAACTACCAATGAAAGGCTATGGCTTAAACATTTTTAGTATTAAAGAAATTAAACTGAACAATAGTAATATGTTTGCAAAGTATATTTTATTTAAGGAATCATACACCAACACGTGGAATGGAGGGTCTGCTTTAACATCGGTGAGATAGAACACATAGAAAATCTGAATGACGAAAAACAAATACAAATCCAACATAATGGAAAAATATGGTATCACATTATTCACTTATGTTTATTATATTTTATAGATATGGACGAGCTCTACTGAGCAGTGACTTATTTGTTAATGACTGTAAACGAACACAGTGTCTATTATCTGGACAGTTTGTTCATCTTGAGCTGTCCCTGTCCCAGCATGCTACAAAGATGGTCTGAAAGACCTTGCCCTTTGCCATCATGGAATCCACCCAGGAAGTAAAATCACTTTGAGCATATGCGACTGCAAAGAGATTGGAAGGTATCATACAAATTAGAAAAAAGAGCAACATGAAAACATCATATGTACATGTAAATTATATTTTATTTTACCTATCAATTTATTATTCATACAGTATGGAGTCATAGTGTTTAATTGATTCATATTTTATTTTTAATTGAAATTTATATTCAAACTGCTGATGAAGGCTATGCCTTAAACTTTTTAAGTATTACAGAAATTTAAATTAAAATGAACAATATTATGTTTGCATGGTATATTTTATTTAAGGAATCATACACCAACACGTGGAATGGAGGATTTGCTTTAACATCGGTGAGAAAGAACACATAGAAAATCTGAATGACAAAAAACAAATACAAATCTAACATAATGGAAAAATATGGTATCACATTATTTACTTGTGTTTATTATAGTTTATAGATATGGACGTGCTCTACTGAGCAGTGACTTATTTGTTAGTAACTGTAAATGAACACTTTTTATGATATTGTGCGCTATGAACAAGAACCTACATCAACATCTTCATAAGGAGGAGTCTATTATCTGGACAGTTTGTTCACACTGAGCGGTCACTGTCCCAGCATGCTACAAAGATGGTCTGAAAAACCTTGCCCTTTGCCAGCCTGGGAAGCAATCAGAGAGTTATATCACTTGGAGCATATGTGACTCCATAGGGATTGGAAGGTACAATACAAATTAGAAACAAAAGCGTAATAGGCAAACATAAATGTGTACACGGATTTTAATGACTGGTTGGGTACATTTGCTGATCAGGGACATTCAATTTCTGCTCCCGAGACACAGTACGCGCCTATGTCAACCTTGGCAGCTACAGGGCAGTGCAGTACTGCCATCTCCGTGCCCTTGTTGTCTACACCTCAATCAGTGGTGGCCCCACATCCCAGGATGACTGTATCTCAGTCGGTTATCACCTCATCCCATGCACAGATGGCTAACACGGTGGCACAAGACCAGATTTGTGAGGCGATCCGCCAATCGACGGTCCAAGTGGTTAACACTATCCAGGAGGGGCACAGGGCAGTAGTAGAGGCCATCAACGCGAGCAAAAGGGAGATGCAGCTGGTAGTCCAACTCTTAAACAAGAGATGTGTTTGTCCGAAACACAATGCCCCCTATTGCGTGGCTTTGAAGCCATATATTTGACCTTTGACCTTGAAGGATGACCTTGACCTTTCACCACTCAAAATGTGCAGCTTCAGGAGATCCACATGCATGCCAAATATCAAGTTGCTATCTTCAATAATGCAAAAGTTATTGCAAAACTTTAACCAAGGTTAAAGTTTTGGGACACACACAATTAATTCATGAATGACAGACTGACAGGCCAAAAACAATATGCCCCCGATCTTTAGATCTGGGTGCATACAAATGTGCAGGACACTCTGCAGAAAACTGAAAAATGATAGGGCATTAAGACTTTACCTATTGCCAGGTTGTGAGAGTGCGTTATTAACAGTGACAATGACATTTGTTATATTTTCATATTCAAATGGTTCTTGCTTTAAAACTACAGTTCATGTTTGTGTTTAATATTAAATGACATCATTTAAATGGAACTGTCTTATGAACGTTACAGCCTACTACAGAAGCGCGTAGTGACAATCGCAGTTAAATTTCTTAAACAAAATTGTTGTTTTTCATGTGTATTTAATGTTTAATTAACTTTGAATTTTATTGAAATGTTTGTTGGCAAAGGGAGTTTAGCCAAATTTAGTGGGGGGTAATGATATGAACTTAGGTTCAATGAAATGTATTTACCTTTTCTTTTAAATACTTTTCTTTGCAGCAACATCCACTAGTCAGTGTGTTAAAACAAACACAATAAGTAGAATATGTATAAGAATCTGACTATTAACAGATCCCTTAACAATATTTTATAGATATGGACGAGCTCTTCTGAGCAGTGACTTATATGTTAATGACTGTAAATGAACACTTTCCAGGATATTGTGTGCTATTAATAACAACCCACATCAACATCTTCATTAGGAGGAGTCTATTATATGGACAATTTGTTCACACTGAGCGGTCAATGTCCCTGCATGCTACAAAGATGGTCTGAAAGACCTTGCCATTTGCCATCCTGGAAAACACTCAGATTATATCACTTGTAGCATATGTGAATCCAAAGGAATTGGAAGGTACCATACAAATTAGAAAATAAATCGTAATAAGCAAACATGATGTGTATATGTAAATTATCCTGAATGATTTCTATTTTCATAAAGCATTTTATAATTTAAACGGTATGGAATCATAGTGTTTAATCTATATGATGAAGGCTATGGCTTGAAAATTTTTAGTATTAAGAAATTAAAATGATCAATAGTAACATGTTTGTATGGTATACTTAATTTCTTTTTAAAGGAATCATACACCAACACGTGGACTGGAGAATTTGTTTCAACTTCGGTGAGAAAGAACCGATGAAAAATCTGAATGACGAAAAACAAATATGAATCAAACATAATGAAAAAATATGGTATAACATTATTTACTTATGTTGATTATACTTTATTCATATGGACGCGCTCTCCTGAGCAGTGACTTATTTGTTAATGACTGTAAACGAACACAGTGTCTATTATTTGGACAGTTTGTTCATCTTGAGCTGTCCCTGTCCCAGCATGCTACAAAGATGGTCTAAAAGACCTTGCCCTTTGCCAGCATGGAATCCACCCAGGAAGTTAAATCACTTTGAGCCTATGCGAATCCAAAGAGATTGGAAGGCACCATACAAATTAGAAAAAAGAGCAATAGGAAAACATCATCTGTACATGTAAATTATGCTTAATTTTACTTATCAATTTATTATTCATACAGTTTGGAGTCATAGTGTTTAATTGATATATATTTTATTTTTAATTGAAATTTATATTCAAACTACTGATGAAGGCTATGCCTTAAACTTTTTAGTATTACAGAAATTGAAATTAAAATGAGCAATATTATGTTTGCATGGTATATTTTATTTAAAGAATCATACACCAACACGTGGAATGGAGGATGTGCTTTAACATCGGTGAGAAAGAACACATAGAAATTCGAATGACGAAAAGCAAATACAAATCCAACATAATGAAAAACTATGGTACCACATTATTTGCTTATGTTTATTATATTTTATAGATAAGGACGCGCTCTCCTTAGCAGTGACATATTTGTTAATGACTGTAAACGAACACTTTCCAAGATATTGTGCGCTATGAACAAGAACCTACATCAACATCTTCATGAGGAGGAGTCTATTATCTGGACAGTTTGTTCACACTGAGCGGTCACTGTCCCAGCATGCTACAAAGATGGTCTAAAAAACCTTGCCCTTTGCCAGCCTGGGAAGCACTCAGAGAGTTATATCACTTGGAGCATATGTGATTCCATAGGGATTGGAAGGTACAATACAAATTAGAAACAAAAGCGTAATAGGCAAACATATATGTGTACACGGATTTTAATGACTGGTTGGGTTCATTTGCTGATCAGGGACATTCAATTTCTGCTCCCGAGACACAGTACGCGCCTATGTCAACCTTGGCAGCTACAGGGCAGTGCAGTACTGCCATCTCCGTGCCCTTGTTGTCTACACCTCAATCAGTGGTGGCCCAACATCCCAGGATGGCTGTATCTCAGTCGGTTATCACCTCATCCCATGCACAGATGGCTAACACGGTGGCACAAGACCAGATTTGTGAGGGGATCTGGCAATCGACGGTCCAAGTGGTTAATACTATCCAGGAGGGGCACAGGGCAGTAGTAGAGGCCATCAACGCGAGCAAAAGGGAGATGCAGCTGGTAGTCCAACTCTTAAACAAGATATGTGTTTGTCCGAAACACAATGCCCCCTATTGCGTGGCTTTGAAGCCATATATTTGACCTTTGACCTTGAAGGATGACCTTGACATTTTGCCACTCAAAATGTGCAGCTTCAGGAGATCCACATGCATGCCAAATATCAAGTTGCTATCTTCAATAATGCAAAAGTTATTGCAAAACTTTAACCAAGGTTAAAGTTTTGGGACACACACAATTAATTAATGAATGATAGACTGACAGGCCAAAAACAATATGCCCCCGATCTTTAGATCTGGGTGCATAAAAATAAGCAGGACACTCTGCAGAAAACTGAAAAATGATAGCGCATTTAATAAGACTTTACCTATTGCCAGTTTACCATTGTGAGAGTGCGTTGTTTTTATTGAAATGGTTCTTGCTTTAAAACTACAGTTCATGTTTGTGTTTAATATTAAATGACATCATTTAAATGGAACTGTCTTATGAACGTTACAGCCTACTACAGAAGCGCGTAGTGACAATCGCAGTTAAATTTCTTTAAAAAAAATGTTGTTTTTCATATGTTTTTAATGTTTATTTAACTTTGAATTTTATTGAAATGTTTTTTGGCAACGGGAGTTTAGCCAAATTAAGTGGGGGGTAATGATATGAACTTAGGTTCAATGAAATGTATTTACCTTTTCCTTAATATACTTTTCTTTGCAGCAACATTCCACTAGTCAGTGTGTTAAAACAAACACAATAAGTAGAATATGTATAAGAATCTGACTATTAACAGATCCCTTAACAATATTTTATAGATATGGACGAGCTCTTCTGAGCAGTGACTTATTTGTTAATGACTGTAAATGAACACTTTCCAGGATATTGTGTGCTATTAATAACAACCCACATCAACATCTTCATTAGGAGGAGTCTATTATATGGACAATTTGTTCACACTGAGCGGTCAATGTCCCTGCATGCTACAAAGATGGACTGAAAGACCTTGCCATTTGCCATCCTGGAAAACACTCAGATTATATCACTTGTAGCATATGTGAATCCGAACGGATTGGAAGGTACCATACAAATTAGAAAATAAAGCTTAAAAGGCAAACATGATGTGTATATGTAAATCATCCTGAATGATGTTCTACTTTCATAAAGCATTTTATAATTTAAACGGTATGGAATCATAGTGTTTAATCTTTATGATGAAGGCTATGGCTTGAAAAATTTTAGTATTAAGAAATTAAAATGAACAATAGTAACATGTTTGTATGGTATACTTATTTTTTTTTTTAAAGGAATCATACACCAACACGTGGACTGGAGAATTTGTTTCAACTTTGGTGAGAAAGAACAGATGGAAAATCTGAATGACGAAAAACAAATATGAATCAAACATAATGGAAAAATATGGTATAACATTATTTACCTATGTTGATTATACTTTATTCATATGGACGCGCTCTCCTAAGCAGTGACTTATTTGTTAATGACTGTAAACGAACACTTTCCAAAGATATTATGCTGCGCCATGAACAAGAACCCACATCAACATCTTCATGAGGAGGAGTCTATTGCCATCCTGGGAAACACTCAGAGGATTATATCACTTGGAGCATATGTGACTCAAATTGGATTGGAAGGTACCATACAAAATAGAAAAAAAGCGTATGGTAACAGGCAAACACTTGTGTATATGTAAATTATGCTGATATTCTATTTTCATCAAGCATTTTATTATTTAAACAGTGAAGTAGGGCTGATCCTCTCCCTTTTTGATTAATTATAGAATTACATTTAAAAATGTTATGATCATCAGTTTTATATCCGAAGACTGAATATCCAGATCATAATCACTTTTTGGTTGTCTGTCTTTATTTTGTTTAAACTCTTGTGCGATCTTTAGGATCACAAATGTTTAAAATCATATGATAAAAAAACTATCATGAATAGATTGAAATTATAGTATTAATACTCACGTGTAACCTATACATAATGTATCCTTATGATTGTGTGCTGAAAACGATTTTGTTAATTACTTGATGTTTTCTATTATCGAATCACAATGTCGTTGTCGGCTTCGGTGCTTGGTCAAATTTTGCAAGTATACACAATTCTCCTATTGTGAATGGGGTAGAAAAAAAATATTATTATGATTAATTATTGTATTTGATTTGAATTTTGGTAAAATTCCTATTAAGTATTGCAATAAGTTTAAACAAAGAAAATGTTGAATATTATAATATTGTTGCTAACTTCTTGTAAAGTGAGAAAAAAAATTGCTTCCTTTTATTAACTATTATATTTGCGCTTAACTATACTATTTTGTAGAAATTGATTAATCAAGGCCAATCTTCCCAGAAACTTGCGACTATCAATGCCCAGTTTCAGGGTGCAGTGCCTCCGGGTTTGTCAAGCTAAAGCAGTACAACGAGCACTGGCAGAGAACCCATGTCCGGAGCAATCGGATGTACAGATGTCTTGTGTGCTCGTTTACAAAATTCAGGCTCTGCAAAGCTAGGACGCATACCCGCGCCTTAGGTCATCGGCATTGTTGCACTGCAGTCAAAGTTTACAATGGGCATTTCATTGCCAGGGGATACCTTACGGCCGAGGGCAGTATCTTAAGAAGAGCGTGCAGCATTAACAGTACCGAAGAGGGCAGTCAAGGCTTGGCCGTGAGAAGAATGTGAACTTGGACCTTGTGGAGTATTTCACTCAGCAATGGGCTGAGGTTCATGAGGTTGGACTACAACAATTAATAATTTAAACGTCATTGACAATGTACATTACAAGATAGGATGTCAGTGCACCGTCTTTTGTAGTTTGTGGGTGAATTCCAGACAGATAAAAATGATTGTATCACATGTGTGTTAAATATTTTGTATGGGCTATTGACTTTACTGGAATGACTTTCATAAATTCTTAAATAAATTCATTTCATTCATTTATTTTTTAAGGGGGGAGGAATGTAGAAGGGCTGATTCTCTCCCATTTTGAGAAATTATTTCCCTTTTGTTATTAAAACTATAATATGATGTTGTTTAAGGTGTTTGTGCATGTTGTCGTGTTGGGTGGGTGCATCTTACACTTATATTCTAGTTGAGGCTGGGGGTGGGGTTGTTTTTGTATTGTTATATGTTTGTCATACATATATTGTTTGTACCCTTAACTTTGGGAAGTTATCTTACACTACAGGAGTTATTGCTCATATATAGGATGACACCTTGGAGCTGTTTAGTATTCGTATTGAATTGAATTTACCAGCCATTAGTGTCAGTGATGCCGTTATTAGAGGAGTTATGGAAATGTTTTGTAAGACTGGGATCAATCAAGTGGATGTGGTGAAAACACTTAAAGATGCAGGGATTAACCCAGAGGATATTCAAGCAATACCCAAAGGACAGTCCAATCAAAGTGTGGAAGTAGCTTTCAAATTTTTGGATTGTATGAAAGTCGTATCGACACTCAGGAGTAAGATAGATCACGGGCACAAAACATATGAAATTTAACAGTTAAATGTGAAAACAGTCATGTTGAAGGTACACTGGTTACCAGTTTTCTTTGACCCTGACGTCTTGAAGCAAGTGTTTTCGAAAATCGGACAAGTGATCAAAGTTATGCAGGACTATTTTGAGTATGAAGGAGTCCAAATTGCAACTGGAGTAAAACGTGTACTCATTGAAGTAGAAGAGGAAAAATTAAATATGATACCACATCTGCTGAATTTCAGATGTGGAACCAGAGCACTGGTAACCATGTACGGACGTCCTCCCCTATGCCTCCGGTGTCGTTCCTTGGGCACATCAGGAGGAACTGTCCGGGACAGATTGCAATGGAAAAAGAGCTCCCCAGGGTTAAGGAAATTGTTAACACACAAAAAGAAATTCCAGCAGTGCAAACATCTGCGCAGCTGGAAAGGCAAAAACAGGTGCAGCCAGTGGCGTTAAATTCGACGCAGCCGGCAGCACCTGTTGTTCAACTGGAAGAGCGACAGAAGAGGCAAATGGAAACATCTGCGGCTCAACTGGCAGCGCAAAAAGCTGTGCAGCCGGAAGAGCCACAGAAAGGACAACCAGCGGTGCAGCAGACAACACATGCGACTCAACTGGCTGCACAAAAAGCTGTGCGGCCGGATGTAACACTTTTTCTGTCCCAGTAGACTATCATACATGTAAGGGTACATGTACTGTCATACGATGGGGTGATCTAGTTTATGTTATGGTAAACTGACTGGACTCAATTCGGACCATCATAGGATGGGGTGCTCTGGGCGGTCACTTCCGTCGGAAGCGGACATGTCCTAGTAAACTATCATGCATATAAGAGTATATGTACTGTCATACGATGGGATGATCTATACATGTAGGCCTTGGACCATCATAGGATGGGGTGCTCTAGGCGGTCACACTGGTGTTGACCAGGTCATAAATTAGACATCAAGGAGCCAGACCCATGTTTACTGAACTTAATTTAAGTCGGAAGTTCCGTCGGAAGTGGACATGAACTGCTGTTGACTGGGGTTGAGATACGGTCTTGACAGGTTGATGGAGTGTTTTGTTTACTGGCTGAGGCCATCACGTTTTTCTACAATGTGACAGTTTATATAAGCATTAGTATATAAGCGGGGTAGTTTTTAATGAACTTCGAGCCGAGTCACTGTCGATAGAGAAACGCACAATATACTTCCCAATTTCTGGCTTCACGGGAAAGTGCTTGAGACGGACATTTGTTTTTCTGGACGGATTATATTTTGTGTTGGAGTATCTCGTTTATTTCTTTACTGATTATTTCTTGTCTCAATTTCTTAAAGAAGAATTATATACTAATAAGAATAAGATACGTTTACAATACAATATATACACGAACATTTAATCAAGAATAAAAGTTGTTATATGCTAGAAAAAGACTTGTTGCCTTATTTTGCAAACTGATGAGTAATTTACGAACCTGGGACATTTAAGTCAAAACAAAAAATTACACAACGCGACTTAAAACGAACTTTGAGAGCCAATAGATAACATAAGGACAGAAGTGCCACACCGGAAAAGCCGCAGAAAGGAAAGGAAACGTGAGAAAAGGCAAGAAGTCCGGTGCGAAGAGGGAAGTACAACCGGTGGCGCAAAAATCAGCGCAGCCGGTTGAGCTTCCCTCAATGAAGCTGGATTCCGAATGTGAAGAGGACAACATGGACACAGATATTCGCGGGGAGAGACGTGGACGATCTGGGGAGGAGGACCCATCCCAACTCCCCAGAAACAAATACAGGAGGATGCCCGAGACAACCTCATCACCTGACCACACAGGATTGTCCTGTATGTTAATGAGGGATAGTTATTTGGACTCGTTGCTGGAGACACAGTCTCCACACTCGGAGTCCATGTAAATTATATATATATATATTTAAAAATGCATAAAATAAAAATGAAAACAAAAAGGATGACACCTTACAAATAAGGTACAAATGGAATCTAGAATTCCACTTACTTTGATAGATTTCCAAGTTTCCTAGAGTGAAAATAAAATGTTTAATTATTCTATATTCTTCGCGTTCCCTGACTCCCAAAAGCCTATTTAGGTTATAGTTAAGTGAACCTGAGACTATTACAACAGTTTGGAATCATAGTGTTTAATTTATATTTGCATATACAATGTATTTTACTTTTAATTTAAATTTATATAAAAACTACTGATGAAGGCTATGGCTTACACATTTTTAGTATTAAAGAAATTAAAATGAATAATAGTAACATGTCTGTATGATATATTTTATTTAAGGAATCATACACCAACACGTGGAATGGAGAATTTGCTTCAACATCGGTGAGAAAGAACCGATATAAAATCTGAATGACAAAAAAGTAAATGTATTTGTTTTCCATTAAGATTTTTGTACTTCCATTAACATATTTTGACATTTAACGAATATTTGTTAAATATGTACTTCTTTATCAACAAAAAAAGAAATAACACCATACACAATGAAAATAAAGTGCCATGGGGATAAGAGAAATGGACCCATAAACTTTAACAAGAAAGGAGTCAGTTTCGGCAGCTATTTAACAGGCTGCTAGAACTATGAGCTCCCATTTCACAAGATAAAAAGGAACCTAATGGGATCCTGTGAACTGGAGGATGAGTAGCAGCGTAGATGGGCAGGTACTGTCACTAACATGATGAACGAAGGCCCGAGGATGATACTGAGAATGAAGAAGATACGACCAGCTTTCTCTGTTACCTGGAGTCAGATCCTCGGATAATACTGAGATTATGGAAGGTATGACAAATATCACTAAAATGATGAACGAAGGCCCGAGGATAATATTGAGACTGAAAAAGATACGACCAGCTTGCTCTGTTACCCGGAGTCAGATCCTCGGATAATAGTGAGATTATGGAAGGTATGACAAATATCACTAAAATGATGAACGAAGGCCCGAGGATAATATTGAGACTGAAAAAGATACGACCAGCTTTCTCTGTTACCCTGAGTCAGATCCTCGGATAATAGTGAGATTATGGAAGGTATGACAAATATCACTAAAATGATGAACGAAGGCCCGAGGATAATATTGAGACTGAAGAAGATACGACCAGCTTTCTCTGTTACCCGGAGTCAGATCCTCGGATAATAGTGAGATTATGGAAGGTATGACAAATATCACTAAAATGATGAACGAAGGCCCGAGGATAATATTGAGACTGAAGAAGATACAACCAGCTTTTTTTGTTACCTAGACTCAGATCCTCGGATAATACTGAGATCATAAAAGCTATGACTACTATCAATAACAGGATGAACGAAGGTCCAAGGATAATACTGAGATTGTAAAAGATACAACTAGTATTTTCTGTTGGCTCGTGCACATGGTTCGTAACTATTACTGACATGATGGAAGAAGGTCCGAGCGCAACTCTGAGATTGTAGACAGTACCACAAGCCTTCCCTGTTACCGGGAGCTGCAGCTGAGGTACAACAAGAACAGAATATATAGAAGATGTTGACAATACAGGTTGGTGAAAAAAGAAAAGAAATGTGTCATAGACACTGATGTCACACATGTTTGCAAACAGACAAATCAACTGTACATTCTACAATTCACAACAAGACAAAGGGTTATCCTACGAAATAGCATGTCACATATAACATTCTGTTGTTTTTTATCAAAATTCATATTCACCAAGAGGCCAACCGTTAGGCATGTGTCCAGAGTGGGAAACTCTTCGCGGCCTGCCAATTGTTTATAAAACACGTGGCTTTTGTGAACATTCCGAATCCTAATAACATCATGTTGAAATAGGGTCTTTAGGACCACACATCAAGTCAGCACAAGAGTCGTGCAGAGCACGCATGCTATTGCAGTAAGGAGAACAGACACGCAACAAACGTCTGCAGGCACCGAAAAACAACTGACCCCTAAAAATGTATGTCCAGACAGTTGTAGCTGAACCTGTTCAAATATCATTAATTTCCAAGAGTATATTTATCAAGTAATTTTGCTGTGACTCGACGTGTTTAGGCCATAGAAAAAAATATGTTTGTTTCCAATAACCTGACCGACCCTAATTTTTACCGCCTACCGTACACTTTTTTCCCGCTCCGAGTACGAAAAAATTAAGAACGAAAATAATGTAACACTCATCAAGTTTGAAATAAATTGAATATGAATTATGTTGATACTGCTTTACTCGTTTTTTTTATCGTAAATTACTTAATCCAATATGGCGTTGTCCACATGCTTGTTAGCCGTGACAATTGCAAGCTTCGGACACCTTCAGATTTGGATTGCAAAATTCCAGGTTCTGTTGGGGAATCCTTTGTAAGAGGCACAGTTACAACCTTTGTGAATGATAGTGTACTTCAGACATCATCCCCCTTTCGACATGCCGACCAGTTGCAGAAGATTTTAGATTATGTTCAAAAGCCAAGTATCCTACTAAAGTATACAGATGGGGGAACTGATCAGAGGAATACATTAGAGTCGGTAAAATGTGCAAGCATTTCTCTGTTCAGGGAGTTTGACCTTGACATGCTGATTGCTGTTCATTGTGCCCCGGGACAAAGCTATGTCAATCCAGCTGAAAGAATTATGTCTGTACTGAACTACGGTCAGCAGAATGTTGCTACAGAACGACGAGAACTGGATGCAGAATTTGAGAGAACTGTTCCGCGTTGTGGTGGTGTAGCATCAGTAAGAGAGATATGCCAGAAGAAACCAGACTTCAAAATAGCTTGGGCTGAGTTAGTGGAACCAGTCCAATCCTTGGTAAGAAACCAAAAAACCTAAAACGAAAAAAATACGTTCCTACCCAACCTATTTTTTTAGCATGTCACAGGAACCAGACATATTATTTTCTTTGGTCTTACATGTAAGTTAATATTTATTATTTAGTTATTTCTTGCTACTGAGCATTAAATTAGCTTAATTGCCCAATATTACAATCATATTAAAATTATGCATTGGTTTGTTTTTTTAACCAAATCCACCAACAATTAAAGTTAAGTTTATTACACACAATTTAGAGGACCAGTCATAAATAATAAATTGACAAAAGACAGTCAAAGGGGAATAAATCAGACAAAACTGGTTAAATCGAAAATTATTTTCTTACCAGTGATCTTCACTTGGTCATTAAGCTGAGAACGTTTGAGAAAACAGTTAGAAAGGATTCAAGCACACAAAATTGTGGGTCTTAGAAATACCAGAAAGAATGACAAAGGGCCACAAATATGCTGAAACTGGGCGCAGCAGACATTCCTTCCTAACCAGCATCTACACATACAGGTAATTAAGCTATTTAAATGAATACCATCATGCAGTTACAGAAGAGTTCAATTCATAGATTAAAAGACCATATTTTCTATAGTGGAAAACCAGCCAAAGGGATAAAAATTCCAACAAAACTGTTGCATCGAAAATTCCTTTTTTTTAATCATCTACACACCAATCTAATTTAGTTAGGAAAGGAGAGTATATTGGCAATCAATGAAAGAGGAGTTGTTTACACAATATTTTAAGCTCATATACAGACAGAGGGTTATAATTCTCCAAATACTTGTTGCAGACAAAATACCTTCCTTTACGCCCATCTTTACTTCTGTATGATAATCTACACATTATGGTCATGCAGCTGTGAAATACGTACAAGATCAACGCAGTTGTTTAAGAGAAAATTGAAATCACAAGGTTCTGGACATACTGACTGGTCATTTTCAAGTAGGAACAAAATGCATTGACCTGCATAATCTCCATATTGCCATCTGTCTATGTTTCAACTTCAAGTTTCATGAAAAAACATGAAGAACTTTTAAAGTTATTGCAGGATCCAGAAAAGTGTTACAAACTGACAGACACACAGAGCGCAAACCATAAGTCCCTCTCCGGTTTCACTGATAGGGGACTAATAAATGCCTTTAATTTGGTTGGTTTGTTTGGTATATTTTGTACTTGGTATTTTGCAATTTGATAAGAACTTTCAGATAAAAAAGCTTTCTGACCACCTCTCCAATAAACATTCAACAACCAGCCAAATGGACTTGCGTTAAGGTCAAACCCTATCTAATCCCTACTGGTTTAATTATGCTAGAATAAAAAAAATCAGTGAGTATTGTGATATAATGTGTGTTGCGCCATGAGAAAATGCTACTAATGCCATATGCCGCCAGTGTGGCTTCAGGCCAGCCTGCGCATTCTTATCAGGAGCTACGCTGTATGCGACAGACTAACGTAAACTTTCTTGGCTCAGTAGAGGAGAGGGTACCTCCTGATTAGAATGCACAAATGTGCAGGCTGGTCTGGAGCCATGCTCGCCATACCGAATTAAACCCATTACCCGGTAACACACATGTAAGTCATTCCCATCCAGACTCAACAAATCCTTCCGGGTAACTTTGTATGATTACGGCAGAACTGGACTGAGGTAAAGTGTTGGGACTGGAGTTCAGAGTCTCCATACTGCTTGAGGCGACCACAACCACTTGCTCATCCTTGAACTTGCCTTCCACGTACAAGGGCTGTACCACCGTGGGTAGCAACGTCGTGTTTACATCGCCCACAACTTTCTGCAGCCCACATTCCTGGGACCAAGGTACTACAGTGACCTCATTACCATGGGAGATTATCTGAGTCAGGACAGGCATCTGATTGCTCTTCAGGCTGTAGAACGTTTGCACACACCCAGGTTTCTGTTTCTCAGAATTCCCGTCACTTCCATTATTGCCATCACCATCATCTCCATCTTCATTAGAAAATACCACAGCAGGTATCACACTGGCACTGGCTGCCGATACAGCAGGCATCAGGTCGGCAGGGTTAACAGTCACTAATTTTGGCTGCATGCCACTGATACAGTGCACCTGTGCATGGTCCAGGGTACCAGACTGGTGCTGTTCAGGGGTCTCGTCTGTGAACAGCACGGTGCTAGGGACCTGGTATTGAGACATGCGGGCAATCACATTAACCCCCTGCCACTGCTGCATAGTCTCAACTGCATCACGCTCCTGTTGGTTGAGAACGGACACTGACCACTCGTTGCCAACCTTCATACCAGAGTCACTATCCTCCTTGTTAGTCCACTTAAGTTCTATGGTCTGAGGTAAAAGATGAAATTCAGCAGGAATATGGGAAGAGTCTTGACGCTCAAAGTTGTCATCTACATGTAAATGAGAATTTAAATGCAACAATTTTTCTTTTCGAACTTGACCATTCACTTTTCCATTTAAATGCACTTTCATGTGTTTATCGAGGTTTCCCTTGATTGTGCATGCGTAGGAGCAATAAGGACATTTAAACGGCTTTTCGCCAGTATGTATGCGCTGATGATTTTTTAGTTCACTGTTTCTATAAAACACTTTATCGCACGAGTCGCACTGGATGCGTCTATCGTTGTTATGGCGGCGCATGTGATGCTTAACCTCGGCACGGAGCCGAAAACGTTTGCCACAAATCACGCACATCTCTTGGGCTGGAGCGTGTCGTAATCGATGTATTTTCAACACCCTCTCAGACTTGTACGATTTGTTACAAATGTCACACGAGAATGCTCGTTCGTCCGTATGTACGGCCTTGCGATGCTCGTCGTATGAGCCCTTGGAACGGAAGACGTTTCCACACAGGTCACACTGCAGCTTCTTGTTCCTCCGGTCAGGATGAGCCTCTTTGATGTGAGCATACAGGTCCTGGCCTGTAACAGAGGCATACCTTAACCCTTTACCACCTAGATACGTATTTAACCCTTTACCACTTAGATATGTATTTAACCTTTTACCACTTAGATACGTATTTAACCCTTTACCACTTAGATACGTATTTAACCCTTTGCCACTTAGATACGTATTTAACCCTTTACCACTTAGATACATATTTAACCCTTTACCACTTAGATATGTATTTAACCCTTTACCACTTAGATACGTATTTAACCCTTTTCCACTTAGATACGTATTTAACCCTTTACCACTTAGATATGCATTAAACCCTTTACCACTTAGATACGTATTTCAACCTTTACCACTTAGATACGTATTTAACCCCAGGGGTTTTTCTGCACTGTCTGCGCCTCCGGACAACGGAGGCATTCCCAAAGCAAACGGACCCGTTCCCAATCGAATTTTGATTACATATTTCCCAATTCCAAAAAAAATTCTTTCAAAATCGTTAAAAGTAAACATAATTTATATCGAAAGAGTGACTTCCCTTCATCCGCGACGTAATTAAGCCTTTAGCGACTCAGATTTTAGCAGGTGTATTTGCCGGTACATCTGCCAATATTGACAGCGATAAGGTTCGAACTGTTCCGCATTATAACAAGTATATAGAGCCGCACAATACACATTCTAGTCCAAATCTGTAGACGCTTATTTTCAAGCATGGCTTCCCATAACGATAAGTACTACAGCAGTGTTGCATTGGAAAAGGGATCGACATACGGCGGTGTAGATTTGTTGGATTTGATGGTGCTAATGTAATGAGCTGTGAAGTATCAGGTAGAATGATATAGTCGTTAAATAAATTAATAATGTAGCAGTAAAATAAATGTTTTGTTAAATGTAACTGGCTTGCCTATTGTGGCTTTGAGTGGAAGAATCCAATTGGAAATAATAAAATTTTATTTGTATGTGTTGCTAATTTCTGTCTAATGTTATTGTAAGAAAGCAAAGAAAAATCATGCTGTGACTTGTGTGACTTACCTGTTACCAGTGTTTGTTTTTGAAGACAAAATAACAAATAAAACATGTTTGTTTTTTTTGTAAAACCACTTACTTATTTAATCATGATAAAATTCCCAAATTGACCGTTTCATCGACTCGAAAATTCCCAAAATGGACAATTTTGTCGATAAAAATTCCCAATTTGGTCAGACTCCTTTTCCCAAAATAGGCAGAAAAACCCCTGAACCCTTTACCACTTAGATATGCATTTAACCCATAACAACTTAGATACCTATTTAACCCTTTACCACTTAGATACCTATTTAACCCTTTACCACTTAAGATACGTATTTAACCATTTACCACTTAGATACGTATTTAACCCTTTACCACTTAGATACGTATTTAACCCTTTACCACTTAGATATGCATTTAACCCTTTACCACTTAGATACGTATTTAACCCTTTACCACTTAGATACATATTTAACCATTTACCACTTAAGATACGTATTTAACCATTTACCACTTAGATACGTATTTAACCCTTTACCACTTAGATACCTATTTAACTCTTTACCACTTAGATACCTATTTAACCCTTTACCACTTAGATACATATTTAACCCTTTACCATTTAGATACGTATTTAAACCTTTACCACTTAGATACGTATTTGCACGGACTTGTAGTCCCTTTGAAAGTTATAATTAATTATATACCCTTTTTACTCAATTCAGGTTTTAAAGGCTTCATTTCTAACTCTAAGATACTGATGAGCAGCAAACAGCATAAAACCAGAACAGACTGCGTGTTACTCGCAGGCTGTTCTGGTTTTATGCTGTTTGCACATAGCCATTTTAGCTTTGCATTTGAGTGGGAAAATGTCAAAGGCAAGTCAATGGTAGACTAAACGTTAATACTTAAACACTCAGATACGTACTTTAATGAGTTTTCAGTCCCGAAGTAAATCAAAGTAAATTTAAGACCTTTCTTAAAAGATTCAAATTAAGTTTTAAAGGCAAAACACCTGAACAGCTTGGGAGTTGCCAGCAGGCTGTTCTGGTTTTATGCTGGTTGCATATCTAAGTGGCAAAGTATTAATGCAAGTAAATTGCAGTCATAACATTTACTATTAGCAAAACTGCCAAAGGCTGGTGCAATGTTGTTTGGACAACTAGAAAAAAGGTATATACTTGCAATTTCCGATTTTTTAATCTGTTTTTATGGAAGCATTTAGTAGGCCAGTGATTTCAATATATTACTGTATAGACTGCAAATTGCAAAAGTATCCGGTTTCAAAATATTTTTGAAAACATGAAAGTCTTGTTTCAACCATTGTAAATTCCAATTAAATGTTTAAAGGTTTAAAATGGATTTTGCATAACCTATAATAGGTCTGCATTTGTGTAGTTTTTTTTTATTGCATGTAAATTTCTGTCCACACAGAGAATTGAACAATAATTCAGAAGGTGTATGGCAACAAAATGTCCATACCACAAATAAGAGCATCAGGATATAATAATAGTACAAAAACAAAAATTGAAATTTTTCATGTTTAATGCCCTTAACCAAGTGAGTCTACCAACCGAAGGATTATTTTTTAATGATTTCTCAAGATAAGAAACAAAATCACAGTTACACTTACGGTGTTTAAAGTTTGCAGAACAGTATTCACAGAACATTCCCTGAGACATTTTTGGATGGACCCTCTTCACATGCTTCTTGAGGTACTTCTCGAAGGCAAAGCGGCGCTCACAGTAGAAGCACTTGCACGGTAGATTCTCCTCTGCCACTTTCCCGTACTCACGTCTGCTTGTCTTTGCTGAGGATGTGTATGCTGTATTCTCCAGCCTGGGCTTTGAATGTTTAGACCTGGTTTTGTTGCTCACTTTGGGCAATACACCTTCACTCTTGGCGACCTGAACAGATTTATATTAGAGTCATTCCAGGAATACTTTTGATATTAAAAGGTTCAGCTGCTACAACATCACAGATATTTTCATTTAAAAATTAATCAATATGGACATATGAGATGTAAATGTATGCAGTCATTCATTATTTAAGGCTTGAACGATAGAAGCGTAAGATAAAAGACTCTAGAAAAATCTTCATTGTTATGTTCACAGAATGTTGAATAATCAAACATTTAATAAATTTCAAGACCCCAGTCATTATATTTTACATTCACAAACTACATATAACAAGAGCACCGCATACAGGGTGCCACGCTTCGCTGCGGGTGCAGTTTTGAACAGATGAAAGCTTGTCAATTTTTTTTTTTTTAAAAGGTCACAGTGACCTTGACCTTTGACCTAGTGACTCAAAAATGGGTGTGACATGTATAACTCATCAAGGTGCAGCTACATATGAAGTTTCAAAGTTGTAGGTTGAAGCACTTTGATTTTAGAGCCAATGTTCAAAACCTTGACAAAATGTTAAGGTTTTAGCACGACGTGGACGGCGGACACGATGACGGACATGAAGAGCTGGCTATGACAATACCTCGGGTTTTCTCCGAAAACAGCAGAGCTAAAAATTACACATTAAAATGTCCAAACCTTTCCTACAATTGCTGTATCAACTGTTTCTTCGTTTTCATCTAACATCATATGGTTGGCTTCTGGAACATATAATGATGTAAAAATCTGTTATCTTAAGTGAAGTACCAAGTGGGCTTTGATTCTATTTTAAATGGGCTTTGATTTTATTTTTTGTTCATGAGTACACTGTAAATCCAATATAACGTTTCATTTCCCAGAAATGTTAAGCAGAGAGTCTTACCGGGAAATGGCGTAGCTAAGACGTTTTTCTCATCATCTACACGTTGGAAAATCTGCCCATCACTTATCTCAGCCCCACTTCTTTCCGCAGTTGTACACAAATCAACACAACTGTCATTAAGTGTCTCTCCAACAGATACAGACTCACTCATATCAACTTGTAAAACATTCAAATCACTTTCACCAACTTTGACGCTAGTTTCATATTTGTACTTGAAACCATTTTCGTGCTCAATATAATTATCGTTGTCTTTCTTCTTAGGTTTTGTGTAACCATGTTCTAACACTTCTTCAGTTATAAAGTCATCACATATTCTGGGTTTTATTGCCCTAGTAGATTTTCTGAATGGAAGAACTTTTTTGCTCTCACTTAAAGTTGGCCTGCTGTTTGGTTCTTTCATTGCAGTTTCCTTGATGGCTGTCAGGATGGTGTCATTGACTCCTGAAATTATACAAACTGTACACATACAACAATAACATTATTTTAATTCATCCAATGTTGCTGTTAAGTCCTTAGTTACCGTAATAGAGCCATAGATTTTTAACCTTAAAAATAAATGCATTTTCAGAAAATCACATTTGAAATTATCATGCATAAACTAACTTATTCAACAAGAGGGCCAAGATGGCCCTAGTTCGCTCACCTGAGAGGAGTCGGTTCATTCAATCTTTACCAAACGTCAAACTTGACCTAGATATTGTCCAGACAAACATCCTGGTCAAGTTTCATCATTATTGAACCAAAACTCTGGCATATGGAGTGTTTTTGTTTTTGTATGATTTGACCTGGTGACCTATATTTTGAGTTCACCCCCCCCCCCCTTACCAAACATCAAACTTTGCTTACAAAAATAAATATTATGATCAAGATTCATAAAATCTGAAACAAAATTGTGACCTCTAGAGTGTTTATAAGGATTTTGTATAATATAATGAAAATTTGGACAATCTAAGGGCAATAATTATGGCATTAATTATGTGATATATATAAAACCAATCTATGTACCAAGTTTCATGATGATTCAGGCTTTTTCCGCCCTATGCCACGGGTCCGAAATTCGGCCCCATTCCCAATGCAAATCTGGTTGTTTTTGTCCCAATTGAAAAAAAAATTCCCAATTCCAAAAAAAAAAAAATTTTTTTTTTTTTTTAACCTTAAAATATATGAGTTAACCTCATCCAGTGTAGAAAATAGAAAGTATTGCATAATTCAATTATTTGTTGCCTTAAATTTGTTTTAAAAACTGTAAAACATGTTAATGATTATTTAAGACTTTCCTTATTTTCCTCAAAATCCGGCGCTTCGCGCCATGTTTTTCACCTCAAAAAAGGTCAGGCCTTTTCACCAAATTCAGATTAAAAAACCTGCACTTATCACACATGTTCATAATATTTTGTAAAATTTTAATTATAAGTTATCAAAATAGTCGTTATTAACCAGTTAACGGCTTCTTTGAAATATAAGAAACACTTTTTACATGCGATAATTTTTCCCAATTGTGCCAATTTTGCGATTAATTTTTTTCCCAAAATGGGGGTTTTCACGACGCGAAATTCCCAAAATTCCATTGCGACGTTTTCCCAAAATGGAGCGGAAAAAGCCTGTGATTGGGCAAAAAATGTGATTTCTAGAGTGTTCACAAGCTTTTTTCACTCTAGTCTATAAATATAACAAAACTGCCCCCCCCCCCGGCAGCCATGTTATGCAACTCTCATATCAAGGAAACAAATGTTCTGACCAAATTTCATGAACATTGGGCCAAAAATGTGACTTCTAGAGTGTTCACATGTTTTCACTATGTACATATAAAGAAAAATGCCCTGTCCACTGCCAGCCATGTTTTTTCACTGATCTGGACCATTTTCGAACTCGTCCGAGATCAATAAAACCAATGTTTTGACCAACTTTCATGATGATTGGGCAAAAATTGTGACTTCTAGAGTGTTTGCAAGGTTTCTCTAGAGCCAAATAAGGAAAACTGCCCCGCCCACTGGCGGCCATGTTTTTCAACGGACCGGAACCACTTTTTAACTCGACCAACATATCATTAAGGCAAACATTTTGACAAAGTTACATGAAGATTGGGCATGAAATGTGACTTCTACAGTGTTTACAAGATTTTTCTTTTTTTTGACCTAGTGACCTAGTTTTTGACCCAGCATAACCCAGTTTCGAACTTGATCGAGACATCATTGGGACAAATCTTCTGACCAAGTTTGGCCTCATGAGTGTTTACAAACCAAATGTGGACGACGGATGGACGGACGGAAGGAAGAGGGACAAAGACCGGTCACAAAAGCTCACCTGAGCAATCAGGTGAGCTAAAAATTAATAAATGGAACAATTTATATTAATTTTAAACCAAATATATTCATTTAAGTTTTTTAACTTATAATCAGTATAGCAGAAAACTGTGTTTTAGGATATTAAAATATAAAGACAAAAAGTCGAACATAAATTTAATAAGATTTGGTATTATAATTTCAGCCCCATTAAAGGCTTCATTTCCAACCCTTAGAAACTAATGAGCAGCAAACAGCATAAAACCTGAACAGACTGCCAGTTACTCACAGGCTGTTCTGGTTTTATGGTTGTTGCAAAAGCCATTTTCACCTCGCTTCTAAGTGGGAAAGGGTTAAGGCAAGATTTTCCTTGAAAAATTAAGCTAACAACTAGTATTTTGTAGCTTTGTAAATGGGGGGCGTATTTCCTGTATATTTAAATTGGCTTGTCAAGACAATCATTGTCATAGAAATAGTAAATTTCATAAATCCGATTCCTCCAAAAAAAAGCCTTTTTCACTTTTATTTAATCACATTATGGTAATTAATTATGTATTTATGTGAATCAGGGTTGAGCTTTCAAAGGAATAATTTACATAAATTTCTGATAAAATAGTAAAAAACGATTGTTTTCTTTAAATTACCTTGGCACAGGTAGTCCCATTTATTTTCATTGAACAATTTCTTGATAGCATCTTCTTGGATCTGCGTCACATGTAGCAAAATGTGATAGTATGAGAGACTTCCCATCTGAAAAACAAATATAGACATGAGGCAGGCCAAAGTCTTGTTTACACCACATATTAGAACAGAAATGATGTCATAAATTTTATTTTAATTTCTAGGACTCTGAACTTCCAAACAAACAAATTAAAGTAACAATAAAGTTTTGTAGTTTCAAACAACCACACGGTACCATATCAATCTGCACCAAACACGTATTGCAAGAGCACAAGGATATAAATTAACAAGGGACAAAATTGTCACAAAACCAGGTTTTCATTGTGAAAAAAAAATCTGATAAAGGGAGAAAACTCAAACTGAACTTTTGAAATGAACAAACAAAATTAACCCCTTTGTAAGTTTGTTTTTAAAAAAAATATATTTTTAGTCGTGGCGACCTTGACATTGGAGATATTGACGTGATTCTTTCGTGCGACACACCGTCCCTTGATGGTGAACAAATGTGCCAAATGATTTTAAAATCTCACAATGAATGACATAGTTATGGCCAGGACAAGCTCATTTATGGCCATTTTTGACCTTTGAACTCAAAGTGTGACCTTGACCTTGGAGATATCGACGTAATTATTTCGCGCGACACACCGTCAAATGATGGTGAACAAATGACCTTTGACCTTGAAGGATGACCTTGACCTTTCACCACTCAAAATGTGCAGCTCCATGAGATGCACATGAATTTATTTTTTTTGACCTTTGACCATGAAGGATGACCTTGACCTTTCACCACTAAAAATGTGCAGCTTCATAAGATACACATGCATGGCAAATATCAAGTTGCTATCTTCAATATTGCAAAAGTTATGAGCAACGTTAAAGTTTTCGGACGGACACACAGACGGACGGACGGTCAAAATTTGTGTGCGTATGGAAAGGCGTTGTCCATATACACATGCATACCAAATATGAAGGTTATATCTCAAGGGACATAGAAGTTATGAGCATTTTTCGAAACCTAAACGCAGATTTTGAAACCTAAACGCAGACCCCTACTTCAAGGTCAAGGTCACAGGGGTTAAAATTGTTGTGCGTATGGAAAGGCCTTGTCCATATACACATGCATACCAAAAATGAAGGCTATATCTCAAGGGACATTTATGGCCATTTTTTACCTTTGAACTCAAAGTGTGACCTTGACCTTGGAGATATCGACGTAATTATTTCGCGCGACACACCGTCCAATGATGGTGAACAAATGTGCCAAATGATTTTAAAATCTGACAATGAACGACATAGTTATGGCTCGGACAAGCTCATTTATGGCCATTTTTGACTTTTGAACTCAAAGTGTGACCTTGACCTTGGAGATATTGACGTAATTATTTCGTGCGACACACCGTCCCATGATGGTGAACAAATGTGCCAAATGATTTTAAAATCTGACAATGAACGACATAGTTATGGATCGGACAAGCTCATTTATGGCCATTTTTGACCTTTGAACTCAAAGTGTGACCTTAACCTTGGAGATATCGACGTAATTATTTCGCGCGACACACCGTCCAATGATGGTGAACAAATGTGCCAAATGATTTTAAAATCTGACAATGAACGACATAGTTATGGCCCGGACAAGCTTGTTCCGCCAGCCCGCCAGCCAGCCAGCCCGCCAGCCAGCCAGCCAGCCAGCCCGCCCGCATTCGCCAATCTAATAACCAGTTTTTTCCTTCGGAAAACCTGGTTAAAAAACACCATTGGACGATAAATTTTGCTATGGTATTTGTCTTATTGGGATTAAAAATGGCAGAACTACTATGCATTAATTTTGATTTTGTTGCTGCACTACACAGTCTACAAAAGTCTGCTAGCAGCTATTTGCTGATACAAACAATAAAAGCTCTACAGTTCTTGCAGACAGAATGTCGGCCAAGTATTTCATGAAATGACCTTGGTGTTTACAGTAATTATTGTAGTTCATGTTGTTATACAGGCCGATTCATTTCATGTCTTAGTTCTTAAATGCTATTTAAAAGGCCCCTGTTAGGGAAAAAAATTATCAAACAGCTAAAATTTGCTTCGGAAAGGACATGGTGGCAGATCAAAAATAGATTATCTAGTCACTTTGGCACCTAGTTACTTCAGCATCCTAAAAAAGTGCCACTTTGACACTCAGGTTTCAGCAGTTTGGCATTCACAGTTTGTCACTTCGGTACTGGTATAGTATCATATATTTGAATGACGTCTGTTAAAAGTGTTTTTATATTAAAAAATATAAACCATTTTTTACTTTAAATAATATATGCAGCATTGTGCAATTTTTCTTAACTTTCAGAAATGTTTACATCAAAGTTTTAGGACTATTTCTCTGCATAGGAAAGTCCGAGAAAAATGCGGCATACACCATTATAAAATTTTTACTTCGCCTAAGCGATCCAACCCACGCTCATTAATATTCATAAGGGTTAAAATGCCCGCAAATGAAAACAGAGAACCATGGTCACGCGCGTCAGTCATGAAATTGAACTATCAGTGGGAGGAGCATAGTGTTGGTTTTCATTGTTGTTGTGAATGGAAAATAAACGCAGATTAAAAGACAAACTAAACAAATTTTAGTGCATTCAAAAGAGAATTTTGTCAGCTTTAAATACATGTATATTTAGTTGTTGTTGCAAAGAAAATAAGACTTTTATGAAGAAAAAAGTCACACTGGTATTTATATTTCCCTGATTTTCAGATGGATTATCTGCGATAAGCAGGGGTTGCTACATATCAGGAAAAATGCCTTCCCCCTGGCGACCATGTTTTTCAACCATCCAGAACCATTTTCGAACACGTCTAAGATATCATCGGACATTTGTACAAACTTCTGACCAAGTTTCATGAAGATTGGACAATAAATGTTAGGGCTGTCACGATTCACCGGTATATCGGTATATCGCGGTGCATGTCGTGAAAAAAATCGCACCGCGGTACGGCGTTGCCTCACCAGTTTTTTTAATATTATTATATTAGCACAGATATAAATACATTACATAATTATTTTGATATAGATATCGTTTTGAAAAATGTAGAAGCGATTCAAAAGGGCTAAATAAATAATCCGTTAATATCCAGGTAAAGCAAGCGCTTCCACTTGTAGATGTTTAACTTTCACGTTTAAAATACGGCGATGTATGGGTCCGTACCTTTTTTGGAATTAGGGACAGATTTCCTTTGCAAATAAGTTCATAATTATCCAAAAGATGTTTAATCTATTTCTTATTTTCTTTCTTTAGTATATCGATCGTTCAAAGCATGGCACTTCGGAATCATATTATCTTAAGATTCTGAATAAGTCGAGGAAGAGTCCGAATGCTACGGATTTTCAATACTGGGCCCGCTGACTCTGCATTTTGAACATGCCCTTGAAGCGTTCGATTTTCACAGATCGTAGTCACAGCTATTGTAAACAACATGGCGGACATTTTAGAAAAAGACGCGAACAATAACAATGACTACTTCTATCAAGTTTATTACAGTTTCTTTTACAGTTTCTAGTCATACTATGATACCAGTGTTTTTTTATTATTGAGTTTAATAAAGTTTGTAAAACTTGTTATTCTGCTGTTTTCTTCACCAATACATATTCTGTAAAATATCGCGGTACGTACCGCGATACAGTGTTGCCGTACCACGATATACCGCGGTACGCTCACGGCGTATAGTGACAGCCCTTATAAATGTGGACTAGAGTGTTAACAAGGTTTAATATAGCCATATAAGGAAAAATGCCCCGCCCCCTTGTGGCCATGTTGTTCAACCAACCAGAACCATTTTGAACACGTCTAAGATTTCATTGGCACAAATCTTTTCACCAAATTTCATGAAGATCGGACAATATTTGTGGCCTCTAGAGAGTTAACAAGGAAAATGATGATGTTGACGACAGACAAAAGGTGATAACAAAAGACAGTAACTAGACAATAAATGCACTAGCTAAAGAAACTTCAGCGTACAGTTTATATAGTATTGACATAAAGTCGCGCCAGTCAAAAATCATAAAAAGCAACATTTAAAGTTATGGTAGCTAGAACTAAAATTGCACAAATCTGTTGTCAGCAAATAGCAAGACAAGAATATGATGATTGATACTGGTTAAGTTATCCAATAAAAAGCGGTAATCGTATAAACTTTCACATAATATTGCGATGAAAACATACCTTATATGTCCTATACAAGCTCTTTTCTTTTAGTTTTATGTTTTGATTATTTTGACAGTGTCGCGAAAACAGATTGCACAATAAATTCGGCTTGTGTCTGTTTTAACAACCATTAAAAATAACAGTTTTCGATACCATGACTGTTAAAACGTTCATAAACGTAGCAAACGTCGGTGCCATGATATGTATCTCACATTAATTCAGGAAATATAGTAGCATGCCATGAGAATAAATGGTCGTTTTGCTTGTCACAACACGTACAATAAGTCAATAGATTACAATAGATTACACTAGATTAGGAAGTTATAGAGTGTATAGATATGTTCTAATTTTTAAAATAATACAGATTCTATGTATATGTAACCTTTTTTTTTTTAATTATTGTTGATTTTCCCTATATATTGTATAAACCACTATCAGATATGGATAAAATCACATGAATACATTTGTCATTGTTAAAACTTAACTAATCGAGTACAAAATACTTGAGTGTAACCTGTATCTAATAAACAACATGGCTGCGCCCATGGCTTGGATTGATATTTTGAAGAATTCACAAAAAACATGCTTGATTCAGGATGGTAATATATCCGGGCATTTTAATTTGCAACTAAACAACAAAACATAATAACCATGGTATTTGGCTCTGGAAGAATCTAGAAACTATAACTTATAAGAAAGTTGGAAGATAATGAAGGCATTGACAGAGTGCTAATGCAAATTTTACCTTCAATCCGATTTGATCACTGTACGACTGAGAAAGTGGAAGGCGTTTAAAGCCTTTCACTATTTGTGTCCATGTGTCTGTAACTATTAAGTTGGTCTATTTATATTTGTAACATATGTAAGTAATAATTACGTTCTGAAATTGAGTGTGCCCATCTCCTCCTTAACTAATGCTTGGATATTGCTTAAATTTTCTCACTTGAATTATCACAATGCATGGTGAAAGTCTATTAATAAATTTGGCAGCCACTTTTTTTGAAAAAAAAATCACTGAATAATATATATACCCCTTTATTTTATTTACTAGCTTCACTTGAATATGTAGGACATACATGCCAGAAATTTTCAGGCCCAAATCAGGACATTCCATTAAAAGGGATGGCAGGATTTACCCAAATACACACCTAAATATACCCCCAAATACACCCCAATTACGCTAAAAATACCCTAACGCTAAATGCCAAAATTATGAGAATTTGGGTATTTTGAGCATATTTGGGTGTATTTGGAAGTGTATATGGGTGTATATGGGTAAATCGTGCTGCCCCATTAAAGCTGTTGGGACATTCAACAAAAAAGCTGCGCACCTAAAACAATCAATCATGCCACCTTTACTGTAGTCAGTATATTATTTACATAACCTCATAATTTCTGGCAAATATTGACGATTAATGTGTTTGAGAATTTCATAAACACATACATTCTCCATTTTACGGAAGTAAACACACATGTGCACTATGCGGATTAATCCATAACATGAAATGTGGCTTGCCTGTATTTAACATTCATATGGGACAGAGGCATGTGTATTCGTTCAACGAGATGTGCGCACATAGAGAATTTTTTTATACAACCCATCATCAATAACTCTAAATTTAGAATGATGCAATATATACAAATTATTCTCTGAAAATCAGTCAAAAATGAAAGTTAATATATGTGAAACATAAATGTGTATCGGTCAGCGCTCAATTTGTTTGATATACCAAATTGGTGTTTTGACAGTTTTTTTACCCTCAGGTGGTATAATACACTGAATACCGCGTAATAGTATCTTTAGACTTGATTTGGACCATGAAATACAAGAGCAGTCTGCTTTCAACTCATGGCAATGCATCTATCCCTAGCAATTAGCAACCCCTATCATTAAAATACCATTGTGAATGCCCGATAAAATACATTAATTTGCCGGTAGATTTCTGATAAGGTGTCAGAAACAAAACTGGATCACTCAACTAGTAGATATGGTTTGTAAATAGGGGGCAATAAAGTGATTAGCGATGGTAATTTAAGCCAGACGGAGCTTGAATAGCGATTTTTATTGTAAACTTATAGAATGTATGTCTTTTTTACGAATGTCAGGACAAATTGTGTCACATCGGGACACAGGGACTTACACCCAAAAAGCAGGACTTTCCTGCCAAGATCGGGACTTCTGGCATGTATGATGTAAGAGGCTCTATACACATAACCTGTACGTCTAAAGAAAATACCTCATATGTAGATAATAATAAATATTTGACTCAATGTCCATTTTCCTTTTAAAAAGAATACATATGAACAAAAGGCAATCTCAAGTTACTTCTCCTTAACTTGTTGACGAACTGCTTAAAAATTCACAGCTGAATAACTGCAAATTTAAGATGATTGAAAATGAATAAATTGAAGCTGTAAATTTTGTGAAATAATGGCCATTTGTTGTTTTTTTAGCTAAAGTTTTCAAAAGAAAAGTCAAGCTAATCTACCTGCCCTGTCATCATTGTATGCATCTGCATGCAAGCTAGAAAAAGTGTTTATCATGAATTGCTTGGAGAAATTCCTTTAAACTTTAAGCATGTATAAAACATAAGGCCAAGTTTTGTAACCCTTACTGGTACATGTGGATTTCTGTGCAACCATTTTTATGTAAGGGCATCTGTGTCTTTGACATAATGATCTATTTTATCAACAGTATTTAGCTTTCTTAAAGAATATAACTATCATAGACTTATTGTCTCAAGACAAGTAGTAAACAGTATTTTGTACATTGTATTGTTTCTTTTTCCAGGCAGAAGAAAATTACATTTCACTCTGCAAGATGGAAGAGAGTTGGCTGAAGAGTATGATATAAATACCCAAGAATTAGTCGGTAAGAATAGAATTGTGACAAAATACAACATTTTGTTATTCTACTCTACAATAAATGCGGCATATAGTATTCACACTATTCATGAGGCTGTGTGTCTGTCTAGAAGGCCATTGTAATTTCTGTTGCAGCCATAACTTTGCCATATATGGCTGGATTTTAAAATAACTTCGGACAGATGTGAACTATCATTAGATAACATTTCATGTGTAATTATAAATAACCATCTCCCTGCCTCAAAAATCAAGGTCATACTTAATGGTCAAAGGTTAAAATTGGCCTTAACCCTTTACCACTTAGATACATATTTTACGTATTTGTAGTCCCATAAAATGGTAAATTTAATATAAGACCTTTCTAACTAAATTCAAGTTTTAAAAGCTTCATTTCCAACCCTCAGATACTGATGAGCAGCAAACAGCATAAAACCTGAACAGACTGCAAGTTTCTTGCAGGCTGCTCTGGTTTAATGCTGGTTGAAAAAGCTATTTTCACTTTGCTTCTGATGGAGGAAAGGGTTAAAAACATCTGAAAAACTCTTGTCTTGGTCATAACCTTGCCACAAAATAAATACGCACACATGTAAACCATTTATAGAAGACAAAATGTTCCTTCCTCAAATGTCAAGGTCAAGAGGTGAAGGGTAAACTTTGGCCATATAACAGCTTGTCCATACTGAAACTGTTATTCATCATGCAGTTTGAAATAACATTGTAATGTAACTTTGTTATTAGACGGCATGTCGCTTTGTATCAAATGTCTCCCTACCTTAACAGTCAATGGCATTCTGTTTCATTTCAGATTAGCCTGTGCAGTCCTATGAATTTTATGTTGAAAGTCTCTTCTTAATGAAAATCCAGTGTAGGCGGGAAGTGTCGTTCCTGATTAGCATGTGGGGACAGTACATGGTAATCTCTGACGACACTTTATGCATTTAGCGCTTTCTGTCCCAGAGAGTAGCTTATATAAGTTACAATTATATTGGGTGTTTTCAGTGCGTAAATGGCGAAGGTCGTCTGTGCTAGGGGGCCAGGGCAGGTGGGAGTTTGAGGTCGGGGAGCAGCTGGCCCCACGCAGTGTCAACACAGAGGGACTTGTGGAGAGCATGAGCAATGTAGAGCAATCTCTGTACTTTTAACATTATTTACCCTTTAACTAATTAGCTACGCATTTTGACCCATTTGTAGTCCCTAAGAAAATCAACTAAAATATAAAAATTGTCTGGATAGATTAAAATTGTGTAAGACTTCATTTAAAACCCTAAGATACTGATGAGCTACAAACTGCATAAAACCTGAATAGACTGCTAGTTACTGCATGTAGCCCTTTTCACTTTGCTTTTGAGCTTGAAAGGTTTAAAACATGGGTGTTCATTAGAAAGTAATATTTTTTTTAAACAATGTTCAGTGAAAAAATTTCACTTTTGCACCAAATGTTTTTTATCCCATGGTTTATTTATCGCTTTTTGCTGGAACAATATTACCCACCTACCCTTGCAATTAAAAAAACTTTATGATGACAGCTTCTCATTTCAGTTTTAAATTTTGTATTCATCGAAGAATTGAAGTGATCATTATTAAAAACAGCCTGGTGATAAGAATGGTGTATTGTCGGTGGGTGATCGTGTCAAACTGGTGTTTTCTGCTCAAGATCTTATGTTTGAACTGAAACTTTGGATATAGCAAGCTTGCATGAAAGCCCTTATTTGAGATTGTATTTGGGATCGGCCAGTAAAAGGTCACAGTCACTGTAATATGAAAAATAGTGAAGCAAAAGCCTGGTTATGTGGCATTTCCACTTTTCTAGTTTTATTATACCTCACTTATATTTCCAATTTTTTAATCCAATATATCCATCCCTGCTTTATTTCAATATGTCGCGATAACTTTAAGCTTGACTTTTTAAAGGAAAGGAAAGCTATTCTATGTACATTTGTCAGCATCTGCTTCAAGGTTTATGTTTTTTGGGCAGCTAGTTTATCAGGAATGGCTTCATGGATTTCATTTAATTAACCCTTTACCACTTAGATACTTATTTTTAACGTGTTTGTAGTTCCTTAGAAAGTTAAATTTAATTAAAGGCCTTTCATACTAGACCCAAGTTTTAAAGGTTCCAACCCTACGATACTGATGAGAAGCAAACAGCATAAAACCTGAACAGACTGCAAGTTACTCACAGGCTGTTCTGGTTTTATACTGTTTGCACATAGCAATTTTTACTTTGCTTTTTATGGGGGAAAGGGTTAAACTTAGATCATGTGTTTCCCACAATTAAATAACTTCAAAGGTAAAGTTTGGTTTCTCTATGTTGAATTTTATCACAATTAGGAGCCATATTATGTTAGACATCTACATACTCACTTTATAGGCAGGTTGCAGTTTTTATGCCCCCGGTAGGGTGGCATATATAGCAATTGAACTGTCGTCAGTCCGTTAGTCTGTGCATCCGACGAAAAACTTATTGCCCATAACTTTTGCAATATTGAATATAGCAACTTGATATTTGGCATGCATGTGAATCTCATGGAGGTCAAGGTCATCATTTAAGGTCAAAGGTCAAATATATGGCTTCAAAGCGGCACATTAGGTGGCATTGTGTTTCTGACAAAGACATCTCTTGTTTAGTTACATGTTTTCTCAAAAAGGGCTGTAGAGAATTGATTTAAACTTCAAACAAGTATTGCCCATTTTAAAATGGCCGCATAGACCAAGTTTGGTAAGTGGAGTTTGAGAGTAAGGGGCCATTTGAGACTTAGACTTTAGGATATACAATATATAAGAAGGCTATTTTTTTCCAGCAAGTTTCTGCTGTAATGACTTAAGGGATTTGATTCTAACTTACAACACGTATTCCACATCAATACTTATAAGCTTTTAATTTTCCAATAAAATCTGCATGTAGGCAAAATGCAAAGGTTGACATTATTCTTCGCAATATTTACTGTATCCAAAAATGAATCATATTTTTAAAGTTTTCAATTATAGAAAAAAGGCTCTGTTTTCCCTTTATTAATAGAATATATATGTCAGACACTGTAACCTTAACCATTTAATGCTTGGATACACATTTTGACACATTTTTAGTCCTGTATAAAATATAATTGAATTAAAGACCTTTCTGTATAGATTCTTTAAAAAGACTCATCTCCAACCCTAAGATACTGATGAGCAGCAAACAGCATACAACCTGAAGTTACTCATATGCTGTTTTGGTTTACTGCTTGTTGCATAGTCATTGTTTACTGCTTGTTGCATAGTCATTGTTTACTGCTTGTTGCATAGTCATTGTTTACTGCTTGTTGCATAGTCATTGTTTACTGCTTGTTGCATAGTCATTGTTTACTGCTTGTTGCATAGTCATTGTTTACTGCTTGTTGCATAGTCATTGTTTACTGCTTGTTGCATAGTCATTGGATAATAAGAGTATATTGATTCATATTGAGACTCTGCCTATTTATACCTCCTTGTAGCCTGTATTTGTGCGGAAGGACACCTCGACAGCCTTTCAGTGGCGGATACGCAACCTCCCATACCCATTGGAAACCTACTCAGTGCAGTGCAATCAAGAGAACAATATAGTCATCACCACCTCAAATAAAAAGTGAGTCTTGTATGTTTTACGTGAAGTTGTCATACTGCACAATACTTTAAGCCTTGTTTTGGGAACATTGGGCTTTATGTGTTGTGTTAAGTGCTGTCCGAGATAAGCTTGTTCAGTCACTTCAGGCTAATCTGGGACGATACTTTCTGTCTAGACTGGATTTTCTTTTCTAAAAAGCTTCCTATCCATTAAAAATTCAATAAAAACAAAAGTGTGCAGACTGCAAAAAGCTGGGACAACACTATGCACATCAAATAAGCCCAGCTTTCCAAGAGGAAGGCTTATACATGTTCACATGCTAGAAATGTGCTGTTGAAAAATGACAATTGTGTTTGCACTTAAATTCTTTCGTATTTTTTTTAAAGTGGTTGTTATGTTGAGACATTCTGTATCACTTCCATCGAGAGCTGCCATATCTCATTCAGATATGTTTTCGTTCTTGTACAGATACTACAAGAAGTTCTGTATCCCTGACATGGAGAGATGCAATCTACCCCTGCAGCAGGCCTCTATCAGTGTGGCACATGCAAACAATACCCTCATAGTCTCCGTGAGTACGATTAAGAAATGGGTTTTACAGGGTATGGGTAGCTCCACACCAGCCTGTGCAGGGTTGTTCCTGATCGTAATGATTATGTGCAGGCTGGATGGCAGCTATGCTGGCTGCATATTGCATGACACCTAATTCGGCATGATGGAGCTAAATTACAAATAATAGTCGGACGTTTCTTTTTCATGGTTTTATTCAAACATCTGCTGTGCCAGTGGTTATAAGCAATTTACCGGTTATAATGAATTTAGAATTATTATCCACTTCCCTAGTTAAACTTTATGGGTTTGTGGATATCAATGGGGAGAAGTGCCATCTAAAATCTATAGCCCTACACTTTCTTGAATAAGAGTTATTACCCTGTTTTTTTTATGACGTCCGTCTGTCATAAACTGTTCATAGCTATATCTAAAAAAGTATGGTATATTTCAAGATAAAGCTGGTTGTGTAAATATCAAAGAAGAGAAGTACCATGCTTAAAAACCATAAACCTACACTTTCTTTAATAAGAGTTATTGCCCTTTGTTGTTTTTGTATGATGTCTGTCTGTCACAAACCTTTTAGGGCTATATCTCAGAAACTATTTCAGATTTTAACATGACATTTAATTGGTGTATAGATATTAATGAGAAGTGTCATGCATAAGAACCATAACACCTAAACTTTCTTAAATATGAGTTTGTGCCCTTTGTTGTTTTTGTATGATATAAATTTTCAAGGCTTTATCTGAAACTATACAAGATTTCAACATGAAACTTAATGGATGTATAGATATCAAAGAGGAAAATTCCAATGCATAAAAGAAAAACCCATAAACTTTGTTATTTTACAGTTATTGCCTAGTCCATCCATCTGCACTGATCAATCAACAATTTGTTTTCTGCAAAAAATATCAATATGACTAATTTGCGTGTTGTGTTGTAGATTGATACTTAAGCAATTGTTGGTGTCTGTGCTAGGATGACACTTAATGCACATGCATTACATAGGATGTTCCCAATGACTTGCTTTATGTTGTATGTTTATTTTTAAGTACAAGAAGCCACCTCCAATACTTGATATGGAAAAGACTTTACAAGAAGAATTCAAGAAAATGAAAGCCAGCAAAGATGGAGATGTGGATTGCAGACCCAGCTGATTCAAACTATTGTCATTGCATTTGCATCATTAGTTTATATGTCAGAAATTCATTAGTTAAATTAAATCACATATTATGGAAACTTGACAATTTTACCAAGATTTGCTATGTTCTGTAATAAACCTGTTGCAACCCAGAGTCAAATGGTTTAAAGACAAATCATTATGAAATAAATAAATAATTGCAATTAAACACATACAAAATCCACACAAAATAGTGTTCAGTGCATCTGTACTCTTTTGTCCATTTTTCTTATTTAGTGACTTGGATTTATGTTAATGCTAGGAAAACTATACTGTTAAAACAGTCTATTTAATGCAGTTCTATTCAATTGACATGTTTTCCTTCTAAATGTTCCAGTTGCCAAGAACAATCGTAATAATAACTCTAGTACATGTAAATTAATTGTATTTTGGATATAATGTTTTGCCTTTCTGAGAAATGTTGCCAGTGATTGTCTAATATTTAAAATTTGGTAGGAATATTTTTGATGGTGGAGACTTTACTGTATGACTTGTTGTTAATTTGGTTCAAAACCAGTTCTGCTCTTAGTTTGCACACACATTTGTAAGGCCAAAATGGACGACTTTCTTTTAAATAATGCCCAATCTTTGTTTCCAAATTAATTATATCAAAATACCATGCATGTTCACTTTGTATTCTGTTATTTATATTAAGTATGCTTTTTTACTATTAACTGTAATACATGAATACATTTTTAAAGTGTATGTTTGATTTATATATTTTGCAATTGGGGAGGCTATGGTGAATGTCCTCTCCGTATGTGCCTTATAAACTTATCCGCACCTTGAGGAGGTTAAAATGTATGTTATTTACTATGTAAGTCTATATTTACTATGTAAGTCTATATTTACTATGTAAGTCTATAGTTACTATGTAAGTCTATAGTTACTATGTAAGTCTATAGTTACTATGTAAGTCTATAGTTACTATGAAAGTCTATAGTTACTATGAAAGTCTATAGTTACTATGAAAGTCTATGAAAGTAATGCGACCACTGGGGCATGGTAAGTTTTGACACCAGGGGTATGATTTGCACAAACATTAGAAGACAACGATTAGATTGGATCTCAAAATAATGTTCAAAGGAATAACGTTTGCCAGGTATTTCAGTCTTACATTGTGGTGGTAAACGTATCTAGAAACAAATTGGCTTGTCTTTTGAACTTGTTTTATGTGAAGAAAAGTCCATTAAAGTCATCAACTAGAAACAGAAAGTTTTCTGCTCAATGTTCATTGGCCACTAACTATTTCAGTATGGCTTTTCTGTGCTGTAGTCATTCAGAAGTGGAATATTGCTGCAAGATGCTACATAATTCTTACTGATAATGTATGTAAAAAAAAATGTGGTAAACAAATAAACACACATTTTAAAACTTAATGCCTTTCCTTTATTTTGATATTTTGCAAACAAACAAGAACAAAGTCACTGACCAATGTGTCAAAGCGCTATTATCACAAAAATGTTAAAATTGTATCATTTCAAAATCACAAGAATAAGGTAGTTCATGCGTAATTTGGTGTTAAAAAAGGAACAATGCATACATAACTATCGGTTATAACAAAATACTAAATTGTAACAAACCATGATAGCTAACAATCAAGACACATAACTTTTGGCAAAAGGCATATGGTTTTCATAGAATATGTGTGATATCTAACAGACTTTGTTTTTCCATAAAAGATTATAGTGGACATTTTGGTAGACAAGCATACAAATACTCTTTGTTTCTTTGTTATTGAACCCAACGTGACGCACCAAAAACACTTCATTATGTCGTGTATCGATGGATTTCAACAACATTGTGTTACAAGTATGTTAATAGCAATGAAAATGTGTTAGAACAATCACCACACATTAAATGAAAAGGTAAACAAATTTTCTTAACAACAATTTATAACTTCTTTTACAAATTTGCATAAACAGAGGACCTGCGTGAGTATTTTAATTGATACATTTTTATATATTGTATTCAATGTAGTAAAGTATAAATAAGGCAACAACAAACCATCCATATTGTCTCGAGCATTTTTTATAAAACTATTTTTTCGGGTACATTTCAAAAGTTAAAAATGCACTTTGAAAGTTACTTTGGTTTGAAATTAAAAGCTTTCTGTTAACTTTAATAAGAGTCAACAAATTTATTCTATTATTATCAGCCAACATTCATTTTAATACGCTCAAATTTGACACAGCCTGTAGACATTGCCTTACCAATAGATGATACGTTTACAAGACACTGGTAGAAACAACAAGAACTGTCTACAATACAGCAGGCTCAACTCGTTTTACAAGTACAAAGTATATGTATTCCCTAGTTACTGACAAGTTGTGTGTAATGGTTTGTAGAGTAAAGGAATAACAGTCTATCAAGACTCCTGACCTTTACCGGAAGAAGAAGAATTCATGTTTTTAGTTACTTAATGGGGAGCATTTTTCTTATTATTGGAAATATTAAACAATGACTGAACCTCATTGAATATACTGAAATTACTATGATTTCTATGCACCGAGTTTAACCTAGCCTGAACAACAATTCCGGGTTGAGTAGAGTAGCTCACATTTTCTTCAAAAAGTTGAGCTAAAAATAAATGCAACAAGAAAAGGAATAAACATTTCATAAACTGTACAATTGTTTTGTTATTAATAGCACCTGATAAAATTTCATTTTTTTTATAATTTACATAATATACAAAAGTTTTAATAACTTAACTCAATATAAAATATAACATGTCAAATAAACAACAAAGTGCACATGATAATGAAAACACATGGTATAAAAACACTTAACACCAAAATATCGCTGGTTTAATTCATACTGTTTTGGTGCAACCAATACATCAATTTATCCATCAGTTTTATCAGTTATTGTATTTGTCATGCAAAGTACAAGCAGATTAAATCTTTTGAATATAACTGCTCTGAACAATTTTGAAATGATTATTCTAGTGTGCCTCAAGTTTTTGCTAAATAAGACAAAAGATCATTTAAATGTATTTTTTCAGCCTGAGCGTAAAAGCATATAAACACTTGGACAGAATATAATAAAAATCACAAATATCACAATCAATGAATAAAAAGGCTTGCAAAAAGCAGCACATTTTAAAATTGAAATTGGAAAGAAACATTCCATTAGCAATCATTCCTGGATTTCATATAAAATACCAACAGAGAAATTCAGCATTTAAATGTAAACAATAAGCAATTATATAATGTGTATTACAACCTCCAATGATATAAGTTTAGAGTAAAAACATGGATTCAAAGAATGATTTGATTTAAGAAGGTATATAATAATAAACTATATGCTACAAAATGATAAACTTGGGATTTATTTTATATTTAAGAATATCTGTATTTATCATTGTTTTTTGCCCATAAACAACAATTTCCTATCCCCTTCGTGGTTTCAAAACCATGCACCAGACAGATAAAACATTGGCTTATTGAACACATAACAACAACAATGCAAAAATAATATCATTTCTAGCATGATTCATTGTTTGCAAATAAAATGAAAACTATATTTTTACAATGCTGCTCCTATAAGGTTCTGTACTTTTTATTGCACAGTTTGGTGGGTATTTAATAAGTATTTTATTTCTTTGTTTGAAGCTTAAATCAGTGAGTAACATGATATAATAATAACAATAATACATTTCAATTATTTGTGTTAAAGTAGTGCAAAAAGGGTTCGTCGATAATGAAAATATGTACAGTATTTTCAGAGCAAACATATATATTTGACAAAAATATATGATTCATGTAAACACCGGAACCAACAACATCACATGAAATATTTGCATCACAAAAAAATATGATTCACAACATAAACACAGTTTGTATTCAAACATATTTCTGAACATTCAGGTTACCATACTTAACAGGGGCAGAACAACCATACACAAATTCAAATGTTAAAGCATACATTATTTCTAATATTCCACTGTTTCTCGTCTGGTCGCTCACATTAGCCGTATAACGCAAACTCATATAGTTAAAAAACTTATATACACGTATACCTGCCTGTTTAAAGGTAAAGAAAGTGTCACTAAAGGTATAGGGTGCAGCCAAACAGGAGCATTTTAGAAATTGTCGTAGCATTTTCATAAAGTGTATCAAACAAATTTCTCTGTCAAACATTTGTAACTAAGCTTTAAGCATAGTCTTTAGATTAGAAATTGAATATTTGCAATATTTGCGTACTATTTTGGCCCAGGTCTTTAGCACATATAAGATAGGCCCTGGAAATTCTTATGTGGATTTTCATGTCGACATGATCATTTTAAATGAAAAAATTACTCTACATAATAATTTCAAATAACTTATGTACAATAATGCCTGAAAGTCATTAACAGCGGATGCATCTATCAGTTCTATATACAACAGAATATGTAAAGGAAGTCACAAGGCCTCGATGACAGCATGACGTAGATACATATGAGCTTTGCTATGGGAAAAGGGGGTTTTATGCATGTGCGTATAGTGTCATAACAAATTAGCCTGTGCAGTCCGCAGGCTAATCAGAGATGACACTTTCTGCCTTTACTGGATGTTTGTCTAAAAGAGTTCTCCTTTAAACTAATACAATAAATACAATACAATAAAAATACAATACAATAAAAGCGAAAAGTTTCGTCCCTGATTAGCCTTAGCAAACTGCACATGCTTATCTGAGACAACACGTTACGCACATGTTAGCCCCGTTTTCACAGGGCCAGGCTCAAAAACCCTTCCCTTGGAGAGGAGAGAGGGACTGTCTAATGTACCAAAGAGACCAGATACATGGTTGCCACACCTGATATCAAACACACCACCTGCTTCACTGACTCCCTGAAATAAACATGGAATGGTTTATGAAAACCCAGCTTTCTGATTAACTTAAAGACATGCATAAGGCTTTCTCAGCAACATATTATTTGAAACAGAAGGTTCTGAGTAAAAAAGATATACTGAATGTCTGATAACAAGGTATACTGATTTAAACACTTTAAACTTCAAGTAAACATAACCAGGCAAGTCAAACATTTACAATCAAACATTAAGTATTACAGAAAGAAAAAAATGACAACATTTAACAACAACTATACAATTCTAAATGCAGCTAGTTTAAGCAGTGCACATTTTGCAATTAAATGAGTTTGATATTTGCTATGACAAATACAACATGCTAGGCTGTAGTAAGATTGGTAATTTACGATGGATGGTTGAGAATTGTTGGGAAGTCAAAATTGACGTTATATGCTTTCCACATCAAGGTGCCAGGGAGATTAAAAGCACATACATCACTTATGAGTCCGATGACTTACTTTAAATGTTTTTCCTCCAGCAGATCTGGGACAATAGTCACAAGAGCGATGTACACAAACCCACCGGATGTGAAGGGCAATATCCAGGCAGTGCTCTCCCCTGAATGGGAAAAAATCTCATGTGAATTATTAGTTGCTGAGATCTTACATGGAAATAAAAAAGCCAATTAAAAATAACATACTAGTATCCTACACTTTAATATTTTTTTAGGATTATACCTTATATCAAGAGATTTGCAACTATCCATAAACAAGCTTTATTTTGTGGGGGATATCACTTCAATGGATTTGCTTGTTTAATCTTATGTTTACTTCTTTTGTCAAAATCATACCTGCTGACCGTGCAGAATCAGCTGTCAATGCTGTCAAGGCTCCTAGCATTCCTCCTGTTGCTGTTAGCAACTGAAACACACAAGGTGACCGCTTCTAGACCCTTTTAAGTTCAGAAACAAAGTGGAAATGGCTACACATAATCAGGGTAACTCACAGTCTGTTCAGGTTGTATGCTGTTTGCTGCTCATCAGTACCTGAGCGGTTATAAACACTTTGAGTCTAATAAAAAAAAGGTCTTAAATTGAATTTTATTTTCTAAGGGACTAAAGACGTTTCTTGGTGCATATCTGAGTGGTAAAGAGTTGACACATGAACTGATATAGGAGGCAAAGTTAAAAAAAATAACATGGCAGCAAGGAGGTGGGTCCATGGCCTAGTGACAGTGAACTGGCATTACAATCAAGGGCTTGAATTGGTGCTACACCCAAACGTATTTAGTTGTGTTTGAGAATACCGGACAATCCACACTTTTGAAACTGTAGTTTCAGTAGTACATAGTTATAACAGCTATTTATTTGTGTAGAAGGCAGTCAATACTGGGATCCTGAGGTGGAGGGCATGATTGACCTGAGATCCAAGGCAAAAGTGAGCCATTCAGAAGTGATAACCGACACCAAGGATTGGCAATATCA
The DNA here is from genome assembly GCF_020536995.1 of Dreissena polymorpha. Lineage (NCBI taxonomy): Eukaryota > Metazoa > Mollusca > Bivalvia > Myida > Dreissenidae > Dreissena > Dreissena polymorpha. The sequence continues at coordinate 63,678,215 of NC_068369.1, read as the reverse complement.
GAAAGTTGAAGGTCATTAATAAACACTAAGTTGTAATAACTGTATCAGCAATAAAATCGCTTCTAATGAATTCTTTCCAATCCAATGAAGAAAAGTACGGGTGTTTTCGCAATATTACAATAAGCAATATCAGGGGATGGCTCATACCGGAGTAGCCAATACATGTATATTCAACACATTAGAATATTTGCATTAATAACTAAATTAACAAATTCTGGAAAATTTCCAACATATTCAATTAAACATTAAACAAGGGCTGTTTGTAAAACATGCATACCCCCCATATGGGCTGAGAGTTGTAGTGGCAGCCATTGTGTGAATACGTTTTTTGTCACTGTGACCTTGACCTTTGACCTAGTGACCTGAAAACCAATAGGGGTCATCTGCCAGTCATGATCAATGTACCTATGAAGTTTCATGATCCTAGGCATAATTATTCTTGAGTTATCATCAGGAAACCATTTTACTGTTTTCAATTCACTGTGACCTTGACCTTTGACCTAGTGACCTGAAATTAATAGGGGTGATTTGCCAATCATAATCAATGTACTTATGAAGTTCCATGATCCTAGGCGTAAGCATTCTTGAGTTATCATCAGGAAACCATTTTACAATTTCAAGTCACTGTGACCTTGACCTTTGATCGAGTGACATGAAAATCAATAGGGGTCATCTGCCAGTCATTATAAATGTACCTATAAAGTTTCATGATCCTAGGCATAAGCATTCTTGAATTATCATCCGGAAACCATTTTACTGTTTCGAGTCACTGTGACCTTGACCTTTGACCTAGTGACCTGAAAATCAATAGGGGTCATCTGCCAGTCATGATCAATGTTCCTATGAAGTTTCATGATCCTAGGCGTAGGCATTCTTGAGTTATTATCCGGAAACCATTTTACTGTTTCGAGTCACTGTGACCTTGACCTTTGACCTAGTGACCTAAAAATCAATAGGGGTCATCTGCCAGTCATGATCAATGTACCTATGAAGTTTCATGATCCTAGGCCTAATTATTCTTGAGTTATCATCAGGAAACCATTTTACTGTTTCGAGTCACTTTGACCTTGACCTTTGACCAATAGACCTGAAAATTAACAGGGGTCATCTGCCAATCATGATCAATGTACCAATGAAGTTTCATGATCCTAGGCCTAAGCATTCTTGAGTTATCATATCTGGAAATCATTTTACTATTTCGAGTCACTGTGATCTTGACCTTTGACCTAGTGACCTGAAAATGAATAGGGGTCATCTGCCAGTCATGATCAATGTACATATGATGTTTCATGATACTAGGTGTAAGCATTCTTGAGTTATAATAAGGAAACCATTTTACTTTTTCATGTCACTGTGACCTTGACCTTATACCTAGTGACCTGAAAATCAATAGGGGTCATCTGCCAGTCATGATCAATGTACCTATGAAGTTTCATGATCTTAGGCCAAAGCATTCTTGAGTTATCATCCGGAAACCATTTTACTATTTCGAGTCACTGTGACCTTGACCTTTGACCTTGTTACCTGAAAATCAATAGGGGTCATCTGCCAGTCATGATCAATGTACCTATGAATTTTCATGATCCTAGGCCTAAGCGTTCTTGACTTATCATCCGGAAGCCATCTGGTGGACGGACCGACCGACCCACCGACATGTGCAAAACAAAAGACCCCCTCTTCTTTGAAGGGGGGGCATAAAAATGAATTAACATTGATATAATGCGTTCAGCAATAATGAAAAATGACAGCTGTCAACAACTATGCAGGTTGTTTCAATATCAAACTGATAACCTGGACTAAGTTTAAGTTCAACAAGTCCAAATGTATGTTATTCAATTTAAGAATTAGCCTGGTATCAGTACCATGATTAACGGTTACTGCACCATTGACCCAGAAGTAAGATTACAAAAACAACAGGTACTAATAAACTAGGCAGCCACAAGTTTGATCATGAAATGATCAAACTCTAAGTTTCTGGCACTGAAAAACATTAAGATCATATGTGTATATCAGTACACACCAAGTTTCCATCAAGACAAATTGCATCATTAACATACAGTCAGATTTCAAATATGTCGAAGAAATTATATTCTTCAGAAAAAAAGCAATACATGATGAAACCAACAAAACAACATATATTTTTCCATATAGTTACTGACTTCAGATGAAAGTTTGATAGCAAGTGATTTGAGTTAAGTCTGATACTCAAATATTTCAAACTGTATTTCTTTCTTTCAAGATGTAAGCTCAATACAGATTTAGACTATTTAAACAAGGGCTGTTTGTAAAACATGCATGCCCCCATATGGGCTATCAGTTGTAGTGGCAGCCATTGTGTGATTACGTTTTTTGCCACTGTGACCTTGACCTTTGACCTAGTGACCTGAAAGTCAATAGGGGTCATCTGCCAGTCATGATCAATGTACCTATTAAGTTTCATGATCCTAGGCCTAATAATTCTTGAGTTATCATCAGGAAACCATTTTACTGTTTCGAGTCACTGTGACCTTGACCTTTGACCTAGTGACCTGAAAATTAACAGGGGTAATCTGCCAGTCATGATCAATGTACCTATGAATTTTTATGATCCTAGGCGTAAGCATTCTTGAGTTATCATCCGGAAACCATTTTACTGTTTCGAGTCACTGTGACCTTGACTTTTGACCTAGTGACATGAAAATCAATAGGGGTCATCTGCCAGTCATGATCAATGTTCCTATGAAGTTTCATGATCCTAGGTGTAAGCATTCTTGAGTTATTATCTGGAAACCATTTTACTTTTTCGAGTCACTGTGACCTTGACCTTTGACCTAGTGACCTAAAAATCAATAGGGTCATCTGCCAAACATGATCAATGTACCTATGAAGTTTCATGATCCTAGGCCTAAGCATTCTTGAGTTATCATCCGGAAACCATTTTACTATTTCGAGTCACTGTGACCTTGACCTAGTGACCTGAAAATCAATAGGGGTCATCTGCCAGTCATGATCAATGTACCTTAGTTGCAATGATTAAACTCTCAGCTAAGGCTGAGAGTTGCAATGCGCTCTCTCTTGTCCATGGGTGCAAAATGTTATCAACAATTCAAAGGTTAATGATCACTGAAACTGCAAGAACTTATTAAAATTTACCTATCTAAACCACAAACTCATCCAAATGGTACCATTAAAGCAAGAAATAATTGATTTGTATTGACTAACGTTTTGTTTTGTACCCTGTATCGGCCATATTGGAAAATTGAGCCAATATAGGTCAGGTCGCATAACACCAATATTTTGTACGTCGCGTTATGTGTTTGCGCCAAAAAGTCGATAACGATGTGGTATTCGATACAGAATACACTGTTTCAAATTTACACATAACAATGTCAGCGAGAAAAGTGTGTTGAAACATCGTCGTGTGTTTATCGGATGCATGCAAAGGATAACATCCGTTGGCTGCCATTCAGGTAAATTTAACATGGTTATGAAGTTTATTCATTATTTTCCGCAATTTGTCTCGAACGACATCTGTAACTCTGTTTAGTGAAGCGCACAGATTCGCTGCGCTGAACTGCACCCATGTTTATGAATGGGTGCATATGGACTGCCAGAGCCGCCATAGCAAAAATTATCAAAGGTTCTGGGAGTCCGTTTATATGGACTACAATGTACCTATGAAGTTTCATGATCCTAGGCCTAAGCGTTCTTGAGTTATCATCCAGAAACCATCTGGTGGACGGACTGACAGACGGACCGACAGACAGACTGACGGACCGACCGACATGTGCAAAACAATATATCTCCTCTTCTTCGAAGGGGGGCATAAAAACCTAAGCTATTAACTGGTGCACAATGCTGTCTGCTTTACCTGTGCTTTTGCTGCTTTCCATCTATCAAACCCAGAGCGTAGGAGGATGGCGAAATCTCCAACCTCGTGAGGAATCTCATGTAGCAGTATGGCAAGTAGAGTAATAAACCCCACCTGAAGTATGAACATAACATGTAGGATTGGTGCAGGAATGAACCCCACCTGAAGTATGAACATAACATGTAAGATTGGTGCAGGAATGGAAATAGCTTAGCATTTTTTGTAAATATGATTGCTATAATTTTATTATTTATACATATGTCTAAAAATAGTGATTATTGAACCAAAAGTTTCTGTAAAAAATCCAGCAAAAAACTTAACGAGTTGAAAATTGATTATAAACAATAGGAAAACAAAAAATACAAGAAAAATAAAAAGAAAAGAAGAACTTACTGCACCTCTTTTTATAGAATAAGTAAGTAAGAAAAACAGTTTTATTTTTAGAAATGCTCAACACTTCAGAAAGCTAAACATTAGACGAAATGCAGTAAGCTACAAGTAAATGTACATCATTAATTTTACTTGTACATCATTAAATTAAGTACATTATAGACAAAATCTGTCCATGCGTTTAATTTAGCCTTACAATTCAATATAAAGTTAATATTGTCTTCTCATTATATGTGTCGTGTTCTGAAAAAACTGGGCTTAATTCATGTGCGTAAAGTGTCGTCCCAGATTAGCCTGTGCAGTTCGCACAGGCTAATCAGGGACGACACTTTCCGCTTTAATGGTATTTTTAGTTTCAAGGAAGTCCCTCCTTTCCGAAAATCAAGTTTAGGCGGAAAGTGTCGTCCCTGATTAGCCTGTGCGGACTGCACAGGCTAATCTGGGACGACACTTTACGCACATAAATTAAGCCCAGTTTTCTCAGAACACGTCACATATCATGATGATTGTTGCACTTAGAGGCTGTAACTCATAAGTGTTAATGAACAAGCAAACTCATTGGATTCCTAGAAAGGACATTGACAAATACATGAGCCCCGCTCTGTTAAAAAAGGGGTTTAATGCACGTGCGTAAAGTGACGTTAACCTTTGCACAGGCTTATCAAGGACTACACTTTTCGACTACACTGGATTTTTAGGATGAAAAGACTTCCTTGAAACCAAAAATGTCATAAAAGCGGAAAGTGTTGTTGAACATGCATTCAACCCCTTTTTCAGAGAGCACAGTCCATATTTTTTTATGTCTTTTCATCCAAAGCTTTTGCATCTTCAATAGGACTACAACAAGTACAATTGCGACTTTCACGTAGGTGATTTTCTAAAAAGTTTAGCATTTCTGTTGAAACACTTATTTCTGGCATGATGTATCTGTTGGTATCTGTGACCTATCACATATTAAGGATGTACATATGAGAGATTCAATATTTGTTTACGCCTATTTTTTAAACCATTTGTTTAAGGCAATTTTAGTTATAACAATGAAGGGATGATGTTTTAGATCTTTTGCAGATGCTTGAAAAATGGCAACAAGCTAAGGGAGTAGTAATAATACACTGTAACTCCAATATAGTGCGGTCCGTTATAACGCTGTGTCCAATATAACGCGGGGGGTGCTTGGATCCCGTTTTTTCTCCAACCTTCCATTTCTGATTCAAATCCATGTTATGTAACTACTTGTATTTTCAGAAAATTCAAAGAAGCCGGCGATCACAGCTTGATTGCTTTATCCGTTCGTTTAACTGATTTTAATCGATCAGAGGTTAAACGACACTCGACAGCTAATTGGTGTTTATCTGTTGTGTAATGTCAATAAAGGTGTGAAAACTCGCGAGTCCGTGGTTATTACATGTATTCCCTATCAGAGCGGTTCGGTGCTCTAATTTCAATAAGGTAAGTGCAAGCGTAATAATTATCAAATTTAAGTTATTTAAAACGATTACCTGTTTATATTTTATATTTATCGTGTATTGTATTTCATTGTATAAACTATGGCTGTGTAAGTGTGTTATCGTTTATTATATGCTATACAAAAAAATGATACATAAAAAGATCTTTGTGTATGTTTAATGTTTCAGTACGTATACGAAAAGTAAATTAAAAAATCCTGACGATTTATTTACATGCTAACGCAGTGTAATTGTTAACAGAGATTCACTTAAATTTTTGCCCGTTATCAGAAAGTCCACAGAAAGCACGTTTTTTACAAGCTGCGTATGACGCAATAAAACATTACTTTGTACATGTATCGTATTGCATTCAATCTAAATTTAAATTCGCTCGTCCAATGAAAGCTGTGTCCCATAATGCACTGTACTATTTTTCTGAAAAATGGCGTAGGCATATGAATTTGTTTACGAAATTCGTAAACATATTTCTTGTAATAAATGTTTAACATTATTTTTTCGTAAGTGATGTTGTAATTATATTGGATTATCGGACAAATGTGCACATTAGAAAAGCGGTATATATACTGTTATCTTTCAATTCGATTTATATGCATGTATTTGCGGATGACAACACAGCATGACAACATAAATAAATAAGCTCAAAACTTATAATGCTGTCCATTTATAACGCTGTTGCGTGGCTTGGACACCGTCATCCGCGTTATATTGGAGTTACAGTGTAGTATCTTTATAGACTGAATTTTTGTATGCCACAATAACCTTTAAAATATTGAAAATATCCATTAAATTATTGAGTTTAATTTTCAAATAAAGAAATATTATTAAATGAAAGTACGCAAAACATTTCCAAGTTTATAAAAATGTGAGAACCATTATAAATCATAGAAATAATAACATATAACTGAATATGGAACATGTTAAGGCCTCTTATTTCAATAGTAACAAATGAATATAACAAAAACTAATGTAATAACTGTGTACTTCACTGTAACATCCACTGCAAAAATAAGACAATACAATGAAGACTTAACTCAATCTAAAATTTTTGGGGAAAAAAAAGAAACAGCACTTAGAAGTCATTGACATGAGCAACTTAATACATCTGTTCACTGTTTTCTTAATTTAAAAATGTTTCTTAATTTTATAAATCATTTAATTATGTAACCAATAACATTATAGTAAAAATTTAGGATTTTATGCACCATATCTTAAAGGCCATTTCAATTTTAAAGAGGTTTCACATTGAATTGTGTTGTTTTGTGACAAAACTTAGCAGGTTTTAACCCAAATCTTCTTAACACTGTTTTTTTTAAAGAGGAAAAACCTGCAAACAGAAACAGCTTTTTACAGTTTAAAATGTTTTTAAAAGGTTTCAGCTTTACACCCGCAAAAATCTGGGCATGAAACCTCAAAACAACATTTAGATTTTTTTCTTTTTCATAACCAACATTTAGAAATACCTTACCAATACTTAGAATTACCTTACCAACATTTCCAATTACCTTACTGCTGACTAAAAACCCTCCTGCCACTGCCAGACCATGTGTGAAATTGTCGATCACATTTGCTGCTAGATTTAAATACCCACTGACCTGAAACATAAACCAGTCAATTTCGTATACCAGGGTTTGATGGGGAAAAGATATTGCCTCTATTGTTTGTTTTCTTCAATGACTTTGGATTTGTCAGCTGTTTTCATCAGTATTTATGTCATATCATAATCGTTTGCTTACCTACTCATACTTTTTCTAAGTAAACTGGTTTACCGTACTTAGCACATATACTTGCAAACAAACTTACTGACTGATAAATGCCCTTCTTGAATCAAAGGTGGATGTAGGTAGGATGAAGGACAAATAATTGTGTGATCAATTCCAAAAAAAATTATATGGCAGATGCAGGGAATCAAACTTGAGATCATAAGAATTGTTGTCCAGATGTGTGAATTTAAATTGTAACTGAATAAAAAAAATCTTCATTATTTTCTACTCAATGAAATGGGACATCATTTCAAACATCATTCACAATTCATAAAGAAATCATATAACATTCATTATAATGATAATTTCAGCTTTCACAGGTCCAATTACATACTTCTGTGCAATCTTATAAATGTTTGGTATTTCCTAAACAAACTGAGCCACTTCAATGAAAACAGAAACTTGTTACACCACAAAACAAAGGCCCAATATAATGAAAACATTTTAAGTATATATAGAGAATAATAGGTTAGTGTTGATTATAGAACAGGTTTATCATGCGAGGCTCAGAAAACAAAAAGAACGAGCCTTGGCAAGTGCTTTTTCGTTTTCGTGCCGAGCATGATAAACTTGATCTATAATCAACACTAACCTATTATTCTAGTTATCATACTTTTTATTCAGTAAACTTTTTAATTAAACAAAATAATTTTAACTGGATAATATCTCTGGATGTATGCCTTCATTTTGTCGAAAAAATGACGTCATTTCGTGCTGTGGTTTATAGCAGAAATTTAATCAACGGGGCTTTAATCAAGCGAATTCGCTGTAAACGTGGGATAAAACAATTTATATGTACAAATACTTAATGAAAACAACAAAAATCAAGGACATTGATTTTCTTTTGGTTTAGTACCACTTACTAATTGTCAATTACATCAACTTTAGCAAGGTCATAATTAAGTTAACGTATTTTTAACACTTACAGTGCGGGAACCGAGTTGTGAAGGCCTTTGCAAACAGTTTGGATCCAGATGAGACGCCACAGAACGTGGCGTCTCATCTGGATCCAAACTGTTTGCTATTCTGATAGTATTCTTTGAAAAAAAATCGAAGAAAATGCTAATTTTAGAAATTTAGCAGACGACATTTTAGCAGACGACAAATTACCCAGCATGCAAAGGGTTAAACATAAGGTCAGTCAACTTAGAACGTATATATGTTACCATTCACAGTGTAATTCTGTACGTTATCAATTCATTTATCAAATACCAAATGCAATCCCACACACAAAACCTCATACATCCCTATATGGGAGCGTTTCACAGACTAACAGTTTAATTTAAATGTAGTTAAATGAGTTTGGCCAAACATTCAAATCAACCTCGATACATTTCACTGATAAACTATTACAAATTACATCTTTTCTTATGGTATAATACAATTAACAAGTAAACATCAACGTCGTAAGGTTGAATAAAAAAAAAATGCAATGCTATGTTTTCACTTTAAGATGAATTACCCAGGCTATGTTTGCTAGCATCATATTTGTTGCTAAATTCATTTCACTTAAAATATGATAGTACACATGTTCTGGTATATAAAATGAATGGCCCCAAATTGAAACACTACAATCTGGGCCAATATGAATTTATGAGTACACAGATAAATATTGCCAGATAGTGAATGTATGAAACCTTTTAATTTTCTAACCAATCCTTTTGCTCATTAATAGTACATGTATTTACATACAGAAATCAACAGAATATATAACTCACATTTTACAATGGTCAGTTAATATCAGCATCTTTAAAAATTGCATAACATATTAAATTAAATAATGAGAATAACCTATTTGAATTGTTAAGTTGTCAGATACATGCAAAATGAGATGTATAGCAATTTAATATTACATTATATGTACCAGGGATTCTTTTAGCAATATTAAATAAACTGTTCAAGAGTTATGTGTGTAAGGTATGTTAAATTATCAGTTACTATACTAAAGTTGCAGAAGTTTGCCTTAATGTTGGCCGAAAATCTGGGAAACTGTCCTAAAATGAGGACTAGGTTAATGGTCTAAATATCTATGATTTACATAATATTGTGGTCGAGTGACCCCTATCGCTGATCAAAACTGATTAGCAAATAGATAATTACATGAAATCATGGTAAAGTGATATACTACATGTATACTATAATATCAATGCATTAAATGAGCCTCATTTAGGGACAGCTGGACTTTATGAATGTGCGTAATGTGTCATCACAGATTAGCCTGTGCGGTATGAACTCTCCTTCTAAAACAGGATTTTTGTTTAGTAGATTCTTCCTATAAACTAAATATTCCATAAAAGCAGATAAAGAGCTGTTTGTTCCTGATCAGCCTGTGCAGACAGCACAGGCTAATCTGGGACAACACTTGACACATATGCATTAAGAATGGCTTACCAAAGAATGCTGCTAAACAAATAATGCACTTTTGTTTAAGTAACATAATTAATTGTCAATATAAGGGCTTTCCCAGAGTAATAGAACAAGAGCTACCAAACAAGGTCAATTATTATAAATAAATAATTTATTATATAACATTATCTTATAATGTTGTATTTTTATTATGTTTTTGATAAGAAATATCCTGAACAAGAGATTTGTTTGTCAGAAACATAATGCCCCCTACAGCGCCGCTTTGATACATGTTTTTTTTACCTTTGACCTTGTAGGATGACCTTGACCTTTAACCACTCAAAAATGTGCAGCTCCATGAGATACACATGCATGCGAAATATCAAGTTGCTATGTGAAGGGACATAGAACTTATAAGCATTTTTCGAAACCTAAACGCGAAACCTAAACACAAAGTGTGACTGAAAGACGGACAGACGGTCCGATCACTATATGGCACTCCTTCGGGGGCATAATAAAAAAATTGTGTTTGTATGCATTTGATGATACCTCTTAAGATTTGCAGTTGATCCATTATTTTTTTTTTCTTTATTGAAATATAACCCTTTGCATGCTGGGAAATTTGTCGTCTGCTAAAATGTCGTCTGCTGAATTTCTAAAATTAGCATTTTCTTCAATTTTTTTCAAAGAATACTATTAGAATAGCAAACAGTTTGGATCCAGATGAGACGCCATGTTCTGTGGCGTCTCATCTGGATCCAAACTGTTTGCAAAGGCCTTCAAAATTCAGTTCCAGCACTGAAAGAGTTTAAGAAGTTTTACCTTTATATTATCTTTTTCTTTTGATTTATCTGCTTTCTTTGCTGTAATTTTTACACCACTTGTCGAATGAACACCGTTCTGTTTATTGCTGATATGGTTTGCATAGTTGTGTACAGTTCTTTGTCTGGCCCCCTCATCTGTGTCTGTCGTATCGACTAGGCCAGCAGTGGATTCTGAATTGTCATGGATTCTAGCTGCTTTTTCTTCTTCCTCAGCCTCTGAACATTCATCCTCCAACTAAATAAGCACATTAAAAACATCCAGAAAATTATGATCATTAATCTATGAAAACTAGGCTAAATGCATGTGCTTTTACATATTTTTTTAAAGGAGAATCTCTTCTTTTAGAAAACCCAGTTCAAACAAACAGTGTTTTTCTTGATTAGCCTGTGCGGACTTCTCAGGCTACTCTGGGACTACACTTCATGCACATGCATTTAGCCCAGTTTTCCCGTAACAGGGATTTTATAGTCATCGCTGTTTCTTTGACAGGGCTCAACATTAACCTACTTACGGGCAAGTACTTAGAAAATCTACTTGCCCTGAACGTAAAGCCTCTTGCCCAAACATGAAATATCACATTAACTGTGGACCTCATATTTTTTAATAAAGATCAAAATGATACACCACAAAACCTTTTTTATTTTTGCACATTTAACAAAATGATTACAGCAATTAAAGTCTGAATTAAATGCTCTTTGTTCTTTTTTGCACTTGCCTGGGCGGACAACTAGATTATAAAATAACTTGCCCGGACCCAACTTTTACTTGCCAGGGGATATAGGACAACTGTTAATGTTGAGCCCTGTTTGACTTAAAATAATTTGGTTAAGGACCAGCAAAGGAACAAGCCTGCATACCAGTTTCACAGTCTGATTTAAGGATGTTTTTTCATATAACATTTTTTGGCAGGAATACCATGTCTTAGAAGAATAACACTCAAAGAATTAAGTTAAACACCTTTTATTTTTCATCCATACATGTCAAGATTTAAGTTGGTAGCTTGGTATTTGATATTGATATGTTCATACATGATACATCTTCAGCAGTTTTTATCTTTGCTGTTAATGTGTGAAGCAAAAATACTGTCTCATTTAGCATCTTATCAATACTTCAGATAATTTACTTTAATTATCTTTGTGTGTGTTGACTTTCATATCTCTATAACAGTAACCTTGTTCATCCCCATTAACAACATGATCTTTAATCACAAAACTATTAATGCTCACAATGTAATCTAAGTGAATTTTCAAGTATAAATGTGTATTTAAAACATTACTTGATTTTGCTATTAATAAAGTCTGACAAATACTAATGTGGGGATGTTCATTCAGTTAAGTTACAATGTAAGATCACAATAAAACATGGAAAATCATTATATTTGAGAATAAACAACAGGTATTATTTCCCACTTTCGCCAGTGTTTCCTGAATAGAACATGGACTTACGTGTTTAAATTAATTGGACACCAATTGCCCATAAATCTTAAAGCAAATTTCATACATTATATAACTGAGTGGCGCTCCGGAAAAACAGAGCTCAATGTATGTTCGTAAAGTGTCCTCCCAGATTAGCCTGTGCATACTAATAATCCTCATTATATTAGTGCATCTGTATACTGCAATTAGGGACGACAATTTCTGCCTAGACTGTATTTTTGTTTAGAAGCTTCTTCCTTCAAACTAAAAATTCCATAAAAGAAGAAAGTATCATCCCTTACTAGCTTGTGCAGACAGCACAGGCTAATCTGGGCCAATACTTTACGCACATGCATCAAAGCCAGTTTTTTTTACAGAAAGAGACTCAAATACCACTGTTACTCTTATTTACCTAGAAAATCTACATAAGCTAAGAACATTATTCACTGACAGAAATGGCAGTAATAAATCAGATATATAAATATCAGACATGGCAGCAGTGCAACCATTTTTCAGCATTAGGCCAAATTTTTTTTATTATTTGTTTTACTGGAGCGCCCGACCCTATTTTTCGACAAATACAAATAAAAATAAAAGTTACTTTTGTTTTTTTTTATTTACATTTCACCCGCCGACCTGGTATTTTATCCAAAACTGGAAAAAAATACTTAGATTGCCGAAAGTGTTGTTCAAAATTTGCTTATAATACGTGTTGTTTCTTGTGCCAAGTCGACTTGTAAAGCGTCAGCGATTTTCATTGGCTATTGCAGCCAATACCACACGCTATTAGCCAATCGGTGAGTATTTAACAAATGATGTTCATATTACATTTCCGAAATGGCGGACATTAACAATAACGAGACAAATGTAGCATATTTTAAAATCAAATTAATTATAAACTGAGCAGAAACAATTTTAATTAGAAAAGTTAATCTTCAGAACACCATTGTTGACATCATGCCCATATTATGTGAAACGAAATTCAAAATAATAATGAGTTTTTGCAGATGATGCAGAGGTTTCACCATCGATAACTTTCGGTGTGTTAAAAAGTTTTGGGTAGGTTTAATAAATATGCGTATTTATTAAAATGTAGATCCTGGTATATTTTTATACATAAAAATCAACATCCCGAAAATGTCCAAGCAGTACTACTTTACGTTTCTTTATAATGAACATGAGGACCACAGGTACTTGCATCAATAATCCCATTCCCCACCCACCCATATATATTCTTTATTTAGAAAAAAGTATGCAACACAGCTTCTGAAGAAAATAACATTGGGTCCGGATGTTCGTATGTCCGTCAAAGTCACAAGAAAGTTTTAATTATTTTTCTTGACACAGTAGCAAATTAACATGCTTATTATTCTTCATTAACTTAAAACAAAACATTTTTTCCATGTATTAAACTGTATAAATATATTTATAACAACATTTTAACCATTTTTCCGGTACCTTTTGACCCTTACGTTCCTTTGTTTGGATCAGTTCATTTTATTGAATTTCAACAGACGAAACCAAAGTTTTGACTTTCAAAATGTCATGAAAAAGTAAATGGAATTTATTTCTTAATTATTTGATCAGTTTTGTAAATCAGAAATACATCTTAATGTATTTTTCTAAAATTAGTTATTATTTAGCCGAAATATGATGTGCTATCAACTGTACAGAATGATTTCATACTGCAGGATTTGTACTACAAGGAATGCAAGTAAATTTATCACACCTCAGGCTCTGTTGATAAATGTGCTCAATTGGCTCTATGTATTTGTTTCAAGGGTTATTATTATCTTCACATTTATATAGCTCTCTTTGTTTATTACATATCCAAGAAAATGTCATTGCTTTTTCTCCTTAAAATAATACAGACAACACATTCCGTAGAAATTTTCATTTGAACTTAAACTGTGAATAAGAGAGGAACAAAATAATATGTGCAAAAGTTTACACCATTTTATTTTGACAATGCTGTGAGTCTTTTACAAAATTATTAAAATAAAATACTACTTTAAAAATATACAATTACATAGTTCAAAAGTTGTTTTCTATATATAATTAATCTTGCAAGTAAATTATATACAGTCAGCAGAGTAATTCTACTAGAACAATTTAAATCCTTGCTACATGTACTATTTAATTCTTTATATGGCTTTCACTTAAGAAAATGTTCAATGAAATAAATCTTGGTTTCTAGGTATATTGTGTCTTTTACCTCAATATTTTGTTGGGGCTAATGTGAAGCCAATGGACATGATACAAAAACTACGAAGATTACCACCATACAATGTCACATACAAAATAATTATCACCTAACCCATGCGTTTTTAGAGAATAAGATTGTTTAAGCTCTTTATTATATAAGTAAATATTAATCATGTGAAACAAGGACAGGTTATTTTTTACTCCAAATGTATGATTTGATCACACTTAGAAGAAGAAAACACTAACATGTTACACACCAAATATTGAACCCCTGACCCTTGCGGTTTCTGTGTTGTTAGGGATTATCAAATACATTAATCTATATAAATCAGTTGACCCCTGAAGCGCAAACAGTTTTGACCACGGAGACATGCTTTGAGGAAACTTAGCAAAGAACCACTATATGATTGGCATGCAACGTAACAAACCAATGGGCCTTGCGGTTTCAGAGAATGATTATATTATTTATATTTATAAGCAAAACAGTAACCCCTAGGGAGGGCAAATTTTCTGCATGATTTGAACAAACTTCAAAGAGAACCTCATAACGATGTTACACACCAAATATTGTAGTCATGCCCCTTGTGTTCACTTTACATATATAAACACTACAACTCTCTCTGAATATAAAAAGAAATGCTCCACATGTTTTTATAAGTCTATAACTCTTGGTTTCTTAAATGAAATATTCACATTTTATGTACTAGAACTTTCACTACACAAAGTTTGAATGACAATAATGTTGAACATTTTGGATCCTGATCAGACTGCTCTTTTGGAGCCAAAATGTTCGCAATCCCACTAAGGTCCATTTTCCTGTTAGGTGGCTCATTTTTTTCTCATGATTGATACAAATTATCATGATATAAAGCAAGTCTGTTTTATATTAAAGAGTATTTTTAGTGTGCATATTCCACCCATGGATGAAAGTTACAAAGTTGGTTGGTATTTAAAGCTATTAAGGTTCATGTAGAGGCTTCATTTTGAAAAATGTGGGCCCCCTAGCATTGAACTCAAATTTGACTAAAGGAAGAGTGCCACATTGAAAATGTATACATATATGCTTTAAAGGATGTTTTTCCTTCAAACTGCTACCAATTTTGTACATCAACGTATCATAACATCCACGAAATCAATCAAAATACAAAGCGATTTTAACAATAAAATATACATTATTTTCAAAAATCTGAATCATGTTTATTCCACGTATTTCGGCGGAAAATTATATAACTAGTGATTAATATCGACATTGACGAGGGCAAGTTACGCTTAAATAGTAAAAAAAAGTTTACATAACTAGAAATATCAAAACTCGAACACATGTCATTTCATCACCATGGGGGCAGCCATTTTTAAATTAATAAAATAGAAAGAAACATGCTAAAAACTCACTTATCGCATAATTGACATTCCAAACAGTTGACGATGCCAAATGCATTGGATTGTAATCTTTCCATTGATGTTTGCAAACTGCACGATCAGACCTCATAAACACTCAAAAGAATAACTATGTAAGAAGCGTTCACCAATGTTTACAATTGTTGTCGAATGTACTATATTATTGCGCATAAAATAGTACGCTTACAGACTGACAGAAAGATCGATACGTAACTCCGTTCAATGCATCACGATATACTATTATATTGATAATATATAATAATACATCGCTTTAACAATCTAAAAGTAGAAATAATTCTTTTAAACGGAGTTTTGAATAAGGAAAGTGAAAACAACGGAAGTTGGATGGATATTCTGTGAGATGCACTTCGGCTCCAGAAAAACAATACAAATAAACTAAAAAAGACGTGTGGGGGACAGTTCTCAGCTGGAAAATATTCGAAATAGGGTAAGTGATGATATCTCTACGTGGTCATTTCTGTTATTTAGTGCGATCTCTTGCTGATTAATGTTAACAGTTGTTTTACTAGTTGCCACCTAACTGTCAAAATAAGTATGTGTTTTCTCAGGTATGTGTATACACATACCCGGTTTTCTCACCACTGCACGTGGTTTCGACCGATTTGTTTTGCACGTTTTTCTACGGAGCACAGCGATGGCCACGCTTTCAAAATGGGTAGAAGGAATCGAAATATAAAATCAATCAGTTTGCCAATTTCTTTATATTCCTTTACAATTTTATATGTCGTCTGCAATCTATTTCAATTTGAGATGGTTTAAAATTTGCAATTTGGTTAAGAGGTAAATAACAAAATTGTTAAGCCTTTGAAATAGAATTGTGACTCTTATTATCCACCATACCTGGATTTTTAAAAAGTAGTTACGTTTTAGTTATTTTTAGAACTTTGTTTAGGAAATTTATCCAAAAAAGGCAGTTGAATAAAAACTAATTTGTTGTTTTATGACAATAATTTTCTGTGAAATGTTGCTAACTTGACCTTGTGTATGTATATAGCTTTGTATTTATTCAACTTAAGGTAGTGCATATCCGTCCTAACTTTAGATTGAGATTTTGTAAATTAGTGTAAAAATGTATTGGTTTTAAACCAAAATATGAATAAAGCACACAAATATTGAATGGCAAAAATGTGTTTATGTTATTCTATCCGTCTTAAGCTTTAAAATGATATGTAGTTTGACCATATTGTACCACATTGAATGAAGAAAAACCAAAGCGAAGTTTTAATGAATTTTATCCCCCCCCATGAACCTTAAACAATGTAAAAAGTTTTCAAGTCTTTTTTATTTAAGTCAAATGCATGCTATATTTGTTATAAACATACATATGATATACACTCAAGAAAAGTTTAACGATCACTATAATACACTACACACCTGGCGTGTTTAATAGTCTCTATTGAAGCAATATAGCATAATACATGCGAAAGGAGCTTTTACCTATAAATATATATAAAAATATGTTTACTATTATTATAAAAAGCTTCTACAACAGTGTAATGAGATATATAAAACACTTAAAGGTTAATGCAAGTATACATAAGGTTAAATTGGCTGAATTTCAAATTTTCAAAAATAAAAAAATTATCGGTTTAGAAAGTTTTAGTTATATTTTTTTGGTAGACTGCTCACTTTTCATGCTTTTATTTTTATTTTTATTTATCCCCCCGACTCATTTAAAAAAAAATCCCGTAAAAAAAAAAATAAAAAATGCTGGCCTTATTTGTGCACATTCAGAAATCTTAGATAAAACATGAAATGCTTTCAGCACCCTACAATACACCCAAGACATATTCTCTCTCCTGGGGGAATGGTCCCAGGGCCCTTATTTTTGAGGTTTCAGCATCAATGACATAGACTTGGAAAATGAGGCAAAATGGTTTCACTTATCTTACTGGCCTGAGGAAAAGTCTGTTTATGTTGAAGACACAACTAACAAATAATTATCTTTCAAAACCTAAACATCCTAGAGATGGCAAGTTCCAAACACTATCTGACACTAGGATTATATCAGCTGTTCTCTTGGAAAGAAGGGGTTAATGCATATGCTTTAAGACTCATCCCAGTTAAGCCTGTGCAGTCTACACAGGCTAATAAGGGACCACACTTTTTGCCTGAACTAGATTTTTGGTTAGAAGAGACTTCCTTCAAACAAAAAATAGCATTATAGAGGAGAGTATATTTCCTTCATTATAGAGGAGAGTATATTTCCTTCATTATAGAGGAGAGTATATTTCCTTCATTATAGAGGAGAGTATATTTCCTTCATTATAGAGGAGAGTATATTTCCTTCATTATAGAGGAGAGTATATTTCCTTCATTATAGAGGAGAGTATATTTCCTTCATTATAGAGGAGAGTATATTTCCTTCATTATAGAGGAGAGTATATTTCCTTCATTATAGAGGAGAGTATATTTCCTTCATTATAGAGGAGAGTATATTTCCTTCATTATAGAGGAGAGTATATTTCCTTCATTATAGAGGAGAGTATATTTCCTTCATTATAGAGGAGAGTATATTTCCTTCATTATAGAGGAGAGTATATTTCCTTCATTATAGAGGAGAGTATATTTCCTTCATTATAGAGGAGAGTATATTTCCTTCATTATAGAGGAGAGTATATTTCCTTCATTAAAGAGGAGAGTATATTTCCTTCATTATTTTGAGGTCATATTAGCATTGAATGACATGGATTTGGAAAAAAGGGCAAAATAATATCACTTACTTCAAAGACTTACTTACTTACTGACACTAGACCTATATGTGCCTGGCTCTGGGAAAATTGGGGTTTAATGCCTTTGCGTAAAGTGTAGTCCCAGATTAGCCTGTGCAGTATGTACATGCTATTATGACAACACTTTCCATCTACACTGGATTTTTGCTGAGAAGAATCTTTCTTCAATCAAAAATACCATTAAAGTGTAAAGTGTCTGCCCTGATTAACCAGTGCATATTGCACCGGCCAATCTGGGAAGACACTTTCTACACACATGAATTAATCCCTGTGGTCACAGAGCAAGGTTCATATATATTTGCACCCACATGGTCAAATTCGCCTTCCTGTGCAAACATCTTCTCTATGATGAGGAAGGACAGCATGCCTGCAATCACCCACAGGCCCAGCCTGGTGTGCCCCTCGTGGTCGTGACCATCTAAAGGCAGACAGATAGTTGGAAAATCAACAAATACACATCTTACCCCATTTATGCCTAAAGGACTCTCCCATCCTTCTAAATTGGATCAATTTATTTCCAAAATTAGGGATGTTTAGTATATTTATTTCTCTATTTAGAATATGTCTTACAGAAATTCCTTTAAGCAAACAGGGCAGACCCTGATGAGACGCCGCATCATGTGGCGTCTCATCTGGGTCTAGGCTGTTTGCCAAGGCTTTTTTTCTAGATGCTAGGCATAAATGGGTTAATTGGAAGAGGGCTTTGGCAATCTGCCCGTGAAGTATTATTTTTATAATTATTATTATTGTCATACATTTTTGTGACCCTACATAACAATGAACAATGTTTACAGCATTTTTCAATATGCTGAAATGAACTTGTTATAAAATACGTAGTTCCTACAATGCAGAACTATAACGCAAAGTTTTAATCACATAAATGCAGTGTTTGCTATTAAATTGTGACAATGATGTTATGTAGACTCTAAACTGTGTCCAAAATGATCGACAGAAAATTGCAACAACTTTTTTAAAGTGGAAAAATTAAGTGGCAGCAACTATTTTTAGCTGGTGGGAAAACCTAAAAGTCTCAGTTATTTTTTAGAGGGTCTATCAAGGTATGATTCTAATTCTAACGTCAAACCATAGATTGATGAGGCAAGTGAGGACCTGAATCCACAATGTTCTTACTGTTGTTGAGGTGTTGCCATGCCTCAGGAAGTAAATGTAGAAACACGTCCCCCAGCAGTCCACCAACAGCAAAACTCAGCAGCAACTTCAGTCTTGCAGCAGCCGCTGCAATATACAATAGGGACATGATATAAAAGGAAAATAAGGACAAGGGATGTGTTTGTCAGAAACACAATGCCCCCCGCCCCTACTGCGCCGCTTTGATTTATATTAAAAAAAATTATCATTTGGCAGGTACAGATAATTTTCAAAAGGGAAGTAATAATTTATAAAGGGATATAATAAAAAATATATTTTCCCTTGTAAAAATGATCTGTACCTGCCAAATGATAAATATAAATTATCTCCCTTTAAAGCTTGTTACTTCCCTTGGATTTGTTTTTTTTTACCTTTGACCTTGAAGGATGACCTTGACCTTTCACCACTCAAAATTTGCAGCTCCATGAGATACACATGCGTGCCAAATATCAAGTTGCTATCTTCAATATTGCAAAAGTTATGGCCAATGTTAAAGTTTTCGGACGGACGGGCGGACCGACAGACAGTTCAAATGCTATATGCCATCCTACCAGGGGCATAGAAACAAGAGCTGAATACAGATATGTTTATTTAGTGAGGCTAAGAAAACTTGAACCATGAGCATTGGTGAGAGATTAACTATTTGTGCAAACAAATAAACTCTGCATATGACATGATGCCAACACAATATAAATGCGGGTTCCATCAGTGCTTTTAAGGGACTTGAATTATTTGCAAACTGGCCAAAACATCTTTGGGATGAATATTCTAAACAAGTTTCATGAATATTGGATAATAAATGAGACCTCTTAGTCTTATGTGTTCCGAAGGGATTAAATAGCCATATAAGGAAAACTGCCACGCCTCCTGGGGCAGCCATGTTTTTCAAAGGACTGTAACCATTATCAAACTCGGCACAGATATCATAAGAAATTTTGTTCTGACCAACTTGCATGATGGTTGGGCAATAAATGTGACTCCTAGAGTGTAAACAAGAGCACCGCATAGTAGTGCAGCAACAATACGCCAAAAACCGTATTGCAATATATTGTCAGTTCAAAAACCCGTATTGCAATATATTGCAATATATTGCTAATTTGTAACTTGCACCCGCTACATTTGACACCATCCTTATTACACTGCTTACAATATCCCCTTAGAATGCTATTTTTACATAACAATTTATTTTTACTAAACAGTTAACACCGCCTTGTTTTGTTCACCTTGATATCATTATTTCGGAAGGCTTTTCTGGCCGAAAATGTGGATGAATTTTTGTAGAATGTTCGAACCGGTATGATGAAAATCACATCGCAATACAATATGCGGATTGTGTATTGCGATATATACCGATATACTGGTATATTGTTGCAGCACTACCGCATAGCGGGTG
Organism: Dreissena polymorpha; assembly: GCF_020536995.1. Classification (NCBI taxonomy): domain Eukaryota; kingdom Metazoa; phylum Mollusca; class Bivalvia; order Myida; family Dreissenidae; genus Dreissena; species Dreissena polymorpha. The sequence continues at coordinate 63,657,265 of NC_068369.1, read as the reverse complement.
CCAACCCTTGACTGCGGGTGCAGTTTTGAATAAATGAAAGCTTGTCAGAAGATTTTTAAAAATTTTATTTTATATTAGAGGTCACAGTGACTCGACCTTTGACCTAGTGACCTAAAAATGGGTGTGGCGTGTAGAACTCATCAAGGTGCAGCTACATATGAAGTTTCAAAGTTGTAGGTGGAAGCACTTTGATTTTAGAGCAAATTCAAAGGTTTTAGCACGGCGGACGAGCTGGATATGACAATGCCCAACAGGTTTTCTTCGAAAACAGCCAAGCTAAAAAGAGTGTTAAAACTTAGTAATTTGTTTGATGACCTAGTTACCTAGTTTATGACCCCACATGACCAAGTTTCAAACATGGTTGATATATCACTGGGACAAACTTTCTGACCAAGTTATATAAAAATAGGGATATAAATGTGGAGTTTTCAAAAGGTGCTTGTTGACAACACACAACAGACAAATGTGATCACAGATCATCTTGTGATCAGGCAAGCAACAAGAGCACCGCCTTACGGGTGCAGACCGCTCATTTATTTTCTTTTTAAAGGTGAAGGGACTCTCATTTTCAATCACAAAGGAGGGAGGGGTGGAGTGAAGAGGGGTATATAGTGTGTGTGGGGGGGTGGACATTTATTACATTATCTCCCAAAAGTGCGAAAAAAAAATGCAGAAAAAAAATTCGGGGGGGGGGGGGGGGGACGACCTTTGACCTAGTGACCTGAAAATCAATAGGGGTCATCTGCCAGTCATGATCAATGTACCTATCAAGTTTCATGATCCTAGGCATAAGCGTTCTTGAGTTATCATCCGGAAACCATTTTACTATTTCGGGTCACCGTGACCTTGACCTAGTGACCTGAAAATCAATAGGGGTCATCTGCTAGTCATGATCAATCTACCTATGAAGTTTTATGATCCTAGGCATAAGCGTTCTTGAATTATCATCCGGAAACCATTTTACTATTTCGGGTCACAGTGACCTTGACCTTTGACCTAGTGACCTCAAAATCAATAGGAGTCATCTGTGAATCATGATCAATGTACCTATGAAGTTTCATGATCCTAGGCGTAAGCGTTCTTGAGTTATCGTCTGACAACCACCTGGTGGACGGACAGACTGACGGACAGACCGACCGACCGACATGAGCAAAGCAATATACCCCCTCTTCTTCGAAGGGGGGCATAAAAATAGGGGGGGGGGGAGGGATTCAGGGGGGGGGGGGGCACGGGGAATGGTTTGGGTGGAGTCTATTTTGGTATGTCAGGTAAGAGTAGTTTTGTTAAAGTATCAATCAAATCTAATCATAAATAAAGAAGTTATGGCATTTTTAGCAAAATTTAATAATTTGACCTTGAGTAAAGGTCATTCAAATGTCAAGGTAAAATTCAACTTGCCAGGTACAGTAACCTCATGATAGCATGAAAGTATTTGAAGTTTGAAAGCAATAGCCTTGATACTTTAGAAGTAAAGTGGATCGAAACACAAAATTTAACCATATATTCAAAGTTACTAAGTCAAAAAAGGGCCATAATTCCGTAAAAATGACAACCAGAGTTATGCAACTTGTCCTTTTACTGTACCCTTATGATTGTTTGCGAGTGTTCCAAGTATGAAAGCAATATCTATGATACTTTAGGGGTAAAGTGGACCAGAACACAAAACTTAACAAAATTTTAAATTTTCTAAGTATAAAGGGGCACATAATTGCGTCCAAATGCCAGTCAGAGTTACATTACTTTGCCTGCACAGTCCCCTTATGATAGTTAATAAGCGTTGCAAGTATGAAAGCAATAGCTTTGATACTGTAGGAATAAAGTGGACCTAAACACAAAACTTAATCAAAGTTTCAATTTTCTAAGTATAAAAAGGGCACATAATTCTGTCAAAATGCCAGTCAGAGTTACATTACTTTGCCTGCACAGTCCCCTTATGATACATGTAGTTAGTAAGTGTTGCAAGTATGAAAGCAATAGCTTTGATACTTAAGGAATAAAATGGACCTAAACACAAAACTTAACCAAAATTTTCAATTTTCTAAGTATAAAAAGGGCACATAATTCTGTCAAAATGCACGCCAGAGTTATCTAACTTTGCCTGCCCAGTCCCCTCATGATAGTAAGTAAGAGAACCAAGTTTGAATGCAATAGCATTGATACTTTCTGAGAAAAGTGGACCTAAACGCAAAACTTAACCGGACGCCGACGCCAAGGTGATGACAATAGCTCATAATTTTTTTTCAAAATATAGATGAGCTAAAAACAATCATTGACAGCTGAAGAAAACCCAGATTCTGGATAATAGGAAACTTTCACTGCAGCAGAAATCCAATTATCTGAGTAAAATGTTTTCTATCAGATACATAGGAAACAACAAAATGAGCATGGCCATGGTATTTTGGTGGCATAGAACAACCTGACAACCTGACAATAACATGAGGTTTGCAGAACAAAAAGCTGTGTTCACTAAGGTTTCATTTGATTCAATACAGTCAATAAAATCTTTATAGCCTAATGGTACTTTCTCTATTAAGGATATTTACCTGGTCAATAAAAAAAAATCAGGCCTAAAAGTGCCACAAACCCAAAACAGGAATACTAACTTCTATAAAACTTACTTGGTTACCAAGATAATATACTGGTTACTTTGTTAACATAAGAAAACTACACGTAAATACAGGCGTGACAGTTATCAACTGTATTTGGCACACAATACAATGTACACAGGAATTTTCTAGACTCCATACCTCTGAGACATACAAGAGATTTTGCATGCATTCATGGACATATGCCTGGCATTCATTAACAACAGAACCTCCCAACGGTGTCATCTAGTCATCCACTTAATTGCCCATAGGCACCGTGAATTATATACCAGTGCTAAACTTGAGGAATACATCCTATCCTGAAATATTGATTGCATTTATCCATATTGATTGAACTTTGTAAATGGAAAATGTTTCCCTCAATATTGCCAATATAAAGGAACAATGCAACCACAGACACACACACATTTTATCTTTCATAACTTCTTAAGTGTACATAGAGTTTTCCTCAGAAAATCTAGGTGTCCAATATGCAATTTAGGCAATAACTATTGAACTTTTTTTAATTCAGGTCCCTGATACATTTACTTAAAACTGTTGCTACTGCCACTATGGCCAGAATTTTTTAATGAAATGATTTTCGGACCCGCCGACTCCAATTTTTGACAAAACCAAAAAAAATAAAAATAAAATATCAATTTTTTTCGGATGCCAAAAGGTGGCTTTTAAACACGAAACGCTTGCCGGGTTTTAGAAAAAGTTCAAATTAGTTATAAATCATCATAATAAACCCAGTTTTAATTACCCACATTAATATGTGAACATCCTTCATTATGTACATGTGCTGGAATTTACCAAAAGCTACGCCATCATTGTTTGTTCAAGAACGCTACGTACAACGCTGTCATCAGCAAAGTCTGCTAATTTCCCAATAATTATGCAACTGTCAAATGAAATCCAGAATGGAATCGATTTGTAAGTAAATATTTTATTATTTCTTTACCATTTTATAAAATTGATACTATTCAAATGACAAAAATATATTATGAAAGCAATAAGAAAAGAACGATTTTAATTTAACAGGTGCTCGAAATGGGTGCTGGACGTTTCGTGCCACTACCAGTTCGTGCCACTGATATTTGTGTAGGAGGGCATTGGACGTTTCGTCCCACTGATAATATATAGGCGGGTAGGTGTGAATAATACCGTATAGGTGTGAAATCATAACAGGAAACTTTCGCACCTTTGATTGTAACATCTGTTCAATGGGAAAATAACATTTTTTACATTTTATTTCAAGATTGTTTAAGAGTCAATTTAAATGCTTCATATAATACATTAACAATACATTACATAAATATATTAAAACATTTTCAATTAATTGACATTAACCATATCAAAAGTGAATGCATACATAAATTTTAACAATATCTAGATTTATTACATAAATATATTCAAACATTTGCAATAAATTGACATTAATAACAACATCAGAAGTGAATGGATACCTACATTTTAAACAAAAAAATTAACAATATCAGAAAATAAAGCATGCATACATGTTAATATCTAGATTGATTACATAAATATTCAAACATGGTTTTAATACACATATACAAAAGTACACAAATATAGAAACACCAATACAACAGCAACTATCATATCATATACATACACAAATCATATATACAATGTATTGCATTTCAGAAGTCCTCATCGTGGATGTCATCCTGGGTTGTGCTCGGTCCCAGCCCGATGATATGGCTGCACGCTCTCAGCAGTTGAGTAGTTGTCATGTCATCGTCTTCGTACTTCTCCCAGATCTCGAAGAGTCGCCCGTGCACTTCTTTGAAGATTTTCCGGTGTACCCGAGTCAGGGCGTGCTCCGACACAAGTCGGATTGTCAGATCCACTGTTTCTGCCTCACGGCGCAACAGGGGGACTAGCACGTAAAACCCTAAGTCGGGACGCCCTGCTCGACCGTTGATTCTGCGATGCCATCCTGGAAAAAATAAATATGTTGTGAACTATGATGTTTATTGGTTTTATATAAAAATATTTAAATTATAACTATCCAATGAAAATATGATATATTAGTTTTTATAATAGCATATTTAAATTATAACTATCAATTGAAAATTACATCCATAGGGATCTCCACTATCTCCGGTACCTCTGGCGTTACATCTATCGGGAAATCCACTATCGCCGGTACCTCTGGTGGAACTTCCACTAGTCGGCTACATTCGCAGCATTTCCACGTAACGACGACATTCCCTTTCATCATTTTTTCGATTCTGTCGGAGACTGACACCAGTCTCACACGACAGATGCTGCCATCTTTCACGTTCATCGCATGAGATGGCTTTATCTTCTTCCCCAACATTCCGTGCACAGTACACACAAGGATATTCGCAAGCCATTACTGGTTTTGTGAATTCAACGAACAACACACGTATTATATACTGTGTGTTCAACTGACTTTATTTACTCTTTCGGTGAATTACACAGTTTGTATGATAATTAAAGAGGTGAGTTGTTTACTAATTGGTAACTAATTGGCCATTAAAGGCCCGTGTCGGTAAATTGAAGGCCGGTAATTAATTGTTTGCTAATTACGTAGACACATACGGCTAATTGAAAGTTTGTAAGTCGATGGTAAAGCATAAGCTAACTCTTTAAAGAAAAAGACCAACTTTATTTTAAATTGTATTATTGTTCATTCATGTTATATATTATTATTTATGTATATAATACATTCAATTGAAGCATAGAAAATAACAGCATTTCATGTTTTATATTTATTAAACACAATGAACTATGCACACATGTTTTTATACTAACAATAAATCATTTTATTTTATTATTACAAGCACATAAACATGATTCATAAAACATAACAACACTTTATGCTTTATATTCATCGCATATAATACACTATTTACAAATATTAGTATACTAACGATAAATCATTTTATTTGTTTGTTATTAATAATTATAAATGTCAACATAGTTGTAATTTTCTAAATTTATATACACCCCAATATCATTCACACCTATACGGCATTATTCACACCTATCCGCCTATATGTTATCAGTGGGACGAAACGTCTACCCCTTTTCAACACAAATATCAGTGGCACGAACTGGTAGTGGCACGAAACGTCCATAAACCCTCGAAATGCGTAACCCATTTACGCCTATCAACTTTAAACCTCCCATATTTTACGCACAAATACGGTCATATTTTAGAGAATAAAATTTTATGTGTTGTTTAATGCAGTTGTAGTGAAGAATTTGTGCATATAATATGTGTTTTTTCGTTATTTTCAATGGGTACGAAATGGGTACCAAAATTCGGTTTTGTTCCGAACTGGTTCGTACCAAAAGTTCAAAAATCGGAAAATCAACAGTTTTTAAAACGATTTCAAGCCATGAATGCCCTAGTAAAATAGTCAAGTTTATGAGGTTTATTATCGGATTAACGGCTCCTTTATGACATTGAAATATCAATTATGTTATCCTGGGATAAACTGTCACGAAGATCAATAATTATAACGATTATTAGGGGCGCTATTTCTTTAATCAATAACATGACAAAAACACATGTTAACTTGTTTCAACAGGCATTTGTGAGCATTTATGTTTAAAAGTTCCATTATTATAATGTTCTGGGAACGATATATTTTAGTTAAGATACCAACTATTTCTAAGATACCAACTAGGTCTTTCCCTCGATGTACTATATTTCGGATATGATAAAATTCGGACATATAAAGATAGTGATATTTATGTGTTGATTTGTTGTATATAGTTTGTAAAAATATGTTTTGTGTTATTTCGGACAAGAATGGATGGTGGCAATTATCCTGGGCCTTTCTGTCAAGAAATAGATGTGAAAAATATTCATTTAATTAAACCTGGAAATCGACCACCACAGCTAACAGAATACCTTTTTACAATAGGTGTTGTTTTAGAATTTGTAAAATTTAAATAAACATAAGTTGATGTATATCATGTCCAAATGGCCAAATGTAACTGTTTAACACTTTGAATTGAGATGCTTTATATTCTGATGTTGGATTTATTTTTCCTTTCAAATGTTGTATATTTGTGTGATTCTAGGTTGTAATAAATAATTCTGAAACATTAATGCAGCATACTGTTACATTATTGTTAACGTTATTATATAATGTTGGTTATCTGGTTTATCAAGTGGAAAAAAATCTTATTTATATAAAAATAAAGCTTATTAAGACTTATGAAGGTCCTTATTGTTATTTATGAATTAACATACTTCTCAAAGTAATTAAAATATATTGTCAATGCCATTATTCATTAATGTCGTAAGGTTCCTTAAATGATTGTCATTAATAAAGTTGGAATTACCTGCGGTTTTCACACCACGATAAAGTGGTGACAACTTTTTTTGTGCCAATCTCACGCACGAAGTCCGCAAAACGCACAGGTACTATGACCAAAATGCTCATCAAAAAAAATCACCAAAAAGTTTATTATGGACAAGTGAAAAAATTGCATAACTTTTGAACCAGTTAAGATATTTTTAAAATTCAAACTAATTTAAAAACTGCACATCAAGACATACAGTCTTATTATGATCATTTTCTTCTTCTTTCTTTCTTCTTTTATAATAATGGCTATGTTCAATACTGATACATTATGGCCATGCGTGGGGGGTTAAAAAGAAATAGATTGATAGGTTTCCCGAGTTACTCAATCCACTCAGGAAAATCCTATCAACAGTGATAAAAAAAGGTGCAAAACCTAACACCTTAAGCCCTTAAGACTTAAATATATACATATACAACTGTGCATGGTGAGAATATTAGTAGAGTTAAAAACAGGACAAAAGCAGAATCATGTGATCTAAGGAAGGAACACTGATGTAGACAGCACTGATTTAAATCCAGGGATCGTATCAGCGCTGACTACATAAGATGCAAGTGTGTTCCATTGTACAACTGTTCTTGGAAAGAAAGAAAATTTGTGGTAATCAGCTGACTACTTGGTGGTATTTGGTATGCCATGTGATGGTGATGGCGCGAGTGTCTAATGTAAGGAGTGAAATAGTGAAGGGGATTGACATCAACATGATTATATACTATTTTATAGAACAAAATGAGACTAGCTTGTTGTCTTCTTGATTGCAAGGTATTCCAATTCAAATCCTTAATTATATTTGTGACCGTGCCCGGTGTCTTGCTGTAATTATTTGTTACAAATCTGGCAGCTTGACACTGAACATTTTCAATTTTATCAATATCTTTCTTATGGTAAGGGTCCCACACACTAGAGCAATATTCCAAGGATGGTCTAACAATGCTGTTATATGCCGCTGCCTTAGTTTCCATTTTAGAGGAATGAATGTTTCGTTTTAAGAAACCTAAGCTCTGGCTTGCTTTACTACTAATTTTATTTACGTGAGGTGACCAGTTTAAAGTTGAGCTTACTTCAACGCCAAGATAGGTGGCTTGGTTTACAATAGACAGAGGTTGATTGTGAAGAGTGTAGGCTGTTTTTAATGGTTTACGGTTTCTCGTAACATGCATGATATGACATTTTTCTATGTTAAAAGACATCTTCCATTTCAGCTCCCACAAAGATAGACTATCTAGATCTCTCTGAAACTGAATAGTGTCAGCCAAAGTTTTTATGGATCTGTACATGACACAGTCATCCGCAAATAGACGGACGTTTGACTTTACAGACGAAGGTAGATCATTAATGTAGAGCAGAAACAGAAGAGGCCCAAAAACTGATCCCTGGGGTACGCCAGAATTTTGCACATCAACATGTTTGCAAACAATCAGTGCTATTGCTTATTAAAAAGAACTTCATACCATAACATTTTTAAAATAAGTGCATATTTGGTCACCCATCTATTTTTCCCTCCTCCTACCCGACATTTTTAGAAAAAAAAATCCGAAACTCATTTAATTAAAAAATTCTGGCCTATATACACATATTTGAAAATTAATATTTATTATCAGCTTTATTGTAGTAATAATATTCTAACCATCATAATAATTACTGACAAGAGCACCGCATAATGGGTGCCACACTCGGCTGCGAAAGCTTGTCAGAATTTTTTTTCTTTAGAGGTCACAGTGACCTTGACCTTTGACCTAGTGACCCAAAAATGGGTGTGGCGTGTAGAAGTCATCAAGGTGCATGTACATATGAAGTTTCAAAGTTGTAGGTAAAAGCACTATGATGTTAGAGGCAAAGTTAAACCTTTGACCTAGTGACCCACAAATGGGTGTGGCGTGTAGAACTCATCAAGGTGCATGCACATATGAAGTTTCAAAGTTGTAGGTGAAAGCACTGTGATGTTAGAGGCAAAGTTAAAGTTTTATATTAGAGGTCACAGTGACCTTGACCTTTGACCTAGTGACTCAAAAATGGGTGTGGCGTGTAGAAGTCATCAAGGTGCATGTACATGTGAAGTTTCAAATTTGTAGGTGGAAGCACTATGATGTTAGAGGCAAAGTTAAAGTTTTATATTAGAGGTAACAGTGACCTTGAACTTTGACCTTGTGACCCAAAAATAGGTGTGGCGTGTAGAACTCATCAAGGTGCATGTACAAATGAAGTTTGAAAGTTGTAGGTGGAAGTACTTTAATTTTAGAGCCAATGTAAAGGTTTTAGCACGACGCCAGGACGGCGGACGACGAGGAGGCTTACCTCGGGTTTTCTCCGAAAACAGCTGAGCTAATAAATGAAGGTGGTTTTATTCCAAATGTCGTTAAAAGGTTTGTGGCATTAACACAAATTATTTCGGTTTCTTTTTAAGAAAGGAAATCATAAAAATGAACAAATTTCAGTTTTCAATGAGCTTCATGGCATGGAAACAAATGCAGTGCCTTTTTTAACATGCCATTGCATTTCTGTGGCTCTTAATTCGTTATGATCAATACTACAATATCATGGGAATAAAGCAGTTGTCAGAAAGGCCCAAAATATAAAATGTTTGCTTCCCCTGTCTGACACATAGAAAATAGGGCTGGGTAGGATGGAAATATTTTTTTCCATAAAAGTTGTGTACATATAATTGAAAATGAACTATATGTGATAGTTTCCATGCTTAAACGGCTAAACGCTACATCCATGTACTACAGACTAATGTTTCAAATGAAGAAAAACTTAATAATAAATCATAATGTAGTGAAAATGAAGTCTTTCATTTTTTACCCTACATGTAACATACATCCCACTGGCTATTGCTTTACTGTGTTGTGAAAACTGGAACCACCACTGCGTAGAAATGTAAACATGATGTTTTATTACTAATTCTTAATATAATCAGAAAAAATTAACCTGGTTGCCGCAATTTTGGTGTGTTGGTTGGGAAGCAGAAACAAACACTGATATTTTTTGCCTGCTGGTAAACATAGGAATAAGTCAAGTAAACTGCTTCTGACAGAAATGTAATTATAGCATTGTTGTATTTTATCAATCAAAGAGGATGATTCTCGAAACTTAGATATAAATGGCACATAACTTAATGTTTGAAGAAGAAGACTGAGCAAGAAAGCATAATTGTGACCTTTAGAGTGTTAACAAGATAAATATTGATAAACCTGTGACATATATTATATAAAATGTGGCCTTGACCTTTAAGCCAGATACATACATGTACACATATAATGTCATTCTCCACATGGTGAATTTTGTCAATTCAGTAATGGTTATTTCAAATTGCATAATGAATTATAAAGTAACAGTCCTGACAAGCTAAATCTGATACACAAACCACCTATCCATATAATTTTTTAAATAATTGTGCCAGCTATATCAAGCTTTCTACAAGAAGGCCTGACAATGAAACTTGAAGGTTATTTTGTCCCCTATCCCAAGGCATTGTTATGACAGAAAACCTCCAGTATTGTATTTGCCTAGGCAGTGATGCCTGAGAGCCACAAGTCATTTCCATAACTGAATCTAGAGCCGATGAAATATTGATGTCTCCAGTCAATGAAAGAGAAACATACACCAGTTACACATGAGTTCCAACAGGAACCATCAGAGGGTGATTTACAATTGGAAAACCAGTGAGAATTATGGCTACTCACTGTTTCAATTGCAGTTACTAGTCATTGATGTTGTCACTTTACTGCGTATTTTATTGAACTTTAATAAAGTCTTGCCATCAGATAACCCATATTAACCAAAGAGAGGGTGCCTATACAGAACTGCATATCACTTTAAGCCTTTGACATGCATCTAATGGAAGTGCTCATACTGAAAAGCTGAAATACCAGCATACATTGTATCAGAGCTCAGCTAAAATACAAATGATGCCAACCAACTGATGCATGTGTTTTCACTGGTCATATATTTGAATACAGACCACAGGATTAATGAAACTTGGAATTTTAAATCCACATGAAGACAACTAGGCAACAAGAAGTTGATATTGATACTCTGCACCTGATATGCTAAAGCATAAGGCTGTCATTTACTTTGTCTCAACCATGTGCTAAAGAACTGTGGTGATGGTTTAGTCTATATGTCTGAGACAATTAGCTTGTTTAGTAAAGGATATAGATAATTACATCAATGGATACACACAAGGAGGGAACTCAAAGCCATCACAGAAAGGTAAGTTCAATACACTTGACACAGATTGCATATTCGCTATGTACTAAGAACTAAGTACTGCTGTATTCATGTTCTTTACCAAATTCATTATGAATATGTATTGTTTATGCAATTGAAGAGTGATAATTGACTGGGATGGCAATCTATTTGAATATTCTGTTGTTTCCAGATATCATGGCGTCTTAAACTTTATGTTACTAAAACAGAATATATAATATGAATGCTTACAAGGTTTTTCTACCAATTCACCTGGTGACCTAGCTTTTGGACACATGAGACCAAGATTTGATCCCAGCCCAGATATTGACATGATAAACATATTTACCATATTTAATCAAGATTGAGTCATTAATTTGGCCTCAAGAAAGATTTTAATTGGTAACCTAGTTTTCAGACCCAAAAGAATGACAGGGCCCTCAATCTATCAAATCTGCCGCCGAATTTTGGCGGCAGTCCCCCACCTGAAAAGTATACTTTTTTCCCCTTTTGGGGGGCAAAATTCCCCCTAAAAAAAAAAAAAACATTTTTTTTTTTTTTAATAGAAAGATGTGTCCCATCTCATGATTATTATATCTCAATTCTATTTCAATTTAATCTTTTCAAACATACTAAATTATGAAAAATGCGATGAATTTAGTGCAAACATGTACAAATGTAATAATGAGAGAGTAAGTAAAAAAAATCCCCCCAAAAGGGAAACGCCGCGAAAATTTCCCTTCCTAAGGGCTGCGGACCCCTTCACCCAAAGGAGTGTGAGGGTGCTGAATGAAAAGATCTAGATTTGAACTTGACCCAGATATTGCCAAGATATACATTCTGACCGCGTTCATCAATACCGAGTCAAAAATTTTATGCCAGAAAGTTATTTTGAAATCAATCAATTTATGGCAAAGTTAAGGGCTAGACCAGGAATTATCAAGCTGATTTTGGCCCAAATTAATAATTGACCTTAAAGTGTGACCTTGACCTTCGAGTTTTGGAGATATTGTAACACTCGATACATCATTTAAAGATGGTTTACGTTTTTTCAAAATCCATCAATATATATAAAAGGTATAGGTGATTAAGGAATTTTCAAACTGTTTTATCATCATTATATATTTGATTTATGACCTCTTAGTGTGACCTTGACATATTAGGTATGGAGAAGGGTGTTACACTTTGAAAATTGTCTTCTGACTGTGGACATTTGAGCAAAATTATTTCAAAATCCATTAATATAAGGCAAAGTTATGACTAAGACAGGAAATTTTGTAGACCAAAGCTAGGTATCCCAGCTAGGTAATTGTGTATATGTTTCTATTTCTCTTTCCAGGTACATTTTAGTTGCAGTTAAATAAAACTTCCAAATGCTTTTTCAAATAAAAACCAATAACAAGCATCATAACATTGCTTTAAAAAAATCATTTTAAAAATTATTTAAAGAAATGAAAATTTTGAAAACTTTAGCCAACTAGTTTGCTTCATAAAACATGTGCCAGTAGTGATTTAATTTTGCTCTTATGTAACAGAAAACTAACAATTGTAACAATCACAGGTGGTTAGAGTGTGGCTGTGATATTAATTAGCAAAAACATCATTTTGAATGAAAAATAATGGAAAAACAAGAAATGTGTTTGTAAGAAACACTATGTCCCCTTCTGCGCCGCTTTGATTTAGTTTTTTTGACCTTTGACCTTAAAGGATGACCTTGACCTTGACCTTTTGGCACAAACCAACAGACAGACCAACAGACAGGGCAAAAACAATATGTCCCCCACTATAGTGGTGGGGGACATAATAAACTTCTCTGAAAAAAATCACTATCAAATAAATTAATAGCAAGGTATTCAACTCAAGATCACCCGAAAACAGGGTGCATCACTTTGAACAGCAATAACTTCATAAATTGTGCAGCGATTTTCATGAACTTGATCTTATTCAACTCAGAAATGAATTTGATTCAAACTGATGTTTTTACTAATTAATATCATAGCCACATGCTAACCACCTGTGGTAAAATTTTTTAATTAATTATCCTGCTGCTGATGATGTAATTGACTGAATGTAACTTGACTCAATGTAAAAGATAATTTTTCTTCAAAATTAATAGCACAAAATAATAATAGTTATGAAAATATCATGGGGAAAAGCATACTAAATTGACAGGAAACCCTGATTACATTTTGTTAGGTTCAATGCAGCAGACAGTTTGCAAGCTTTTAATGCTTGCAGTCTCCAATATTTTAAAGGCCAAGCACCCACATTTTGGATCATCACAATCTTAGACATGCGCATAGATTGACAATATGGATGCAATAACCTATTCAACACCACATGCAGTTGCAAAACACTATTTAAATGAGATTTTTGGCACTATCTGTGGTACTGAAGAGTATACTGATTCTATCCAGATGCTGAGGCATACATGTACATAGGAAAATTGTTGTCTCAAGTCTACAACAATTGCTAACATGGCATGCTCCCTACCTGCAGACATTATAGCGAGAGATGTGGGTGTAGTGATTAAGACCTAGAAAATAGGATCTTATATAGATTAGCTTCCTTCATATCAGTCACACAATCTTATACATAATTGAGAGAATACATGATTACCCACATTTGTGAGCCACAATTCTTATTACCGGTATATTGTTTATCCTGAAATTAAAGTGTGGATATAAGATCACCTTTACTGTTTTTATTTTGCCTTTATAAACACATAAAAGCTTTGCTTTTTAATAACACACAGCGTTAAATCTTTTTGACAAAATGCATGCTACCAAAGCTTGCATGATTAGATAATTGGTTTATTCAGTGAACCATTCGCAGTACAGCTGTACAGGAGTAAATATTTATTAGATGCCGGTGCTTAAAGTCGGCCGTGTTGATGTTGGTGTATTTTCCTATTTTTGTTATGTGTCGCAAAAAATAGTGATTATGAGTCAAAATTTGATGGTATTTATGTCAGATGTGCAAAAAAAAAGGTCAAAAACGGCCAAGAAATGCCCAAAATCAGTACAAAGATAGGGCTTTTCAATTTCTGTCCATGGACAGAAATGATCTAAATTTAAACACGCGCGGGTCACATGTAAAACCACATGATTCGCTCGAGGCATGGACTCGCCTGAAGAATGAAAATAAATGCAGAGACTCGGAGCACAGGTGTTGGGCGCGTGGCCAAGTCACTTATTATAAACACTATCAATATGTCATAAAACAACATTTTTCATTATTTTGACCACAAAAAAATTCTGATAGATAGAAGAACGTTCAGTGCCGATTTTTTACAAGAGTAAAAGTATCGAAATACCCCAGCTACCGAACATAATCCGCATAATTACAATTAACAAAATCAACTAACAACACAGATTAGTCTTTTTTCCACACCAAACACTATTATAATCGTAATGTTTGAATGTTTATTTCAATCGTGTACAATGATCTGTCCTTCACCTTAAGCTATGTATCCAACTATTGGTTCCGCGCTTCAAAGTTACCGAATATCTGAAACCGAGAATCGTGTTTAACTTGAGCGGCTGCTCGACATGGAGCTGGACTCGAAATTGCCGATCAACAATTCCCGATTTACAATGATTTCGACGTTTTAACGCAAACAAAAGGACAAATCTGTGTTGTAAGTTGATAAACTCGTATTTGTTTATTGTACTAATCTGGATTATGTTCCATAGCTGGGATATTACAATAGTTTTACTCTTGTAAAAATCAGCACTGAACGTTCGGTCAGACGACGACCTGGCATTTCTGCGAGTTCGAGAAGTGTTTTCTTGTAGTTTATGTTGGTAAGTAGCCGTTCATGGTCATTTTTCGTAACAAGGCAACCTTTCCCAACAAAATGGTACATAGTTTACGAAAATCGACCGCCATGTAGGCACTTTATGGCTTAAACATGATGATGAAGGTGATTTTCCTGTCTCAAGAGATACTTATCTTGTATATATATATATATATATATATATATATATATATATATATAATATCAGAACTTTATTTTTGTCAAAATGATGAAAAATGATTTTTATGACATATTGATAGTGTTTTAAGTGACTTGGCCACATGCCCCACACCTGTGATCTAGTAGTTCTTTTTTGTTTTGAAAAGGGCGGAAGTGGATATCACGTGAAATTGGCGCTCACGTGACCCAAAGCGTGTATACGTCACAGGTTAATAATAGTATTGAGGATTCCGTTATGTACATGATTAAGTCTCATATTTTTTATGCTTTTGGCATTTTTTTGCACAATTTTTGCGAAAATCAGTATGGAAAAGTGAAGCTTCAGAATGTATCTGACGAATACTGATCAATTCTGGTCAGTTGAGAAAACCAAATTGTTGTGAGAAATATCAACTCGGCCGGCTTTAACTTTTCCACAAGCATGTAAGTGGCTAAATGGATGATTCTCCTACATGTACAAGAGTATACCACTGGGCAGCAGGCTATAAAAGGGACCTTTTCACTTATTGATACATTGACAAAATTGACAAAATTGCTTCAGATTTGCAAATTTTTCTTTTTGTTATATTAAAATTTTGCAAGGAAACATTAATACTGAACATTTACTATGCTCGAAAATATCCATTATATGCTTATTTTAACAATTTAAGAACCTAAAAATTAGAAAGCGTTACAAACGCAAAAAAATTGAATAATTTGGAGAGTTCTGTTGTTATCGTTATATTTTGTGTCATTACGAGGAATGCCTATATGAATTATAAAATACACCAATCTCTACAATGTACATATATAAGAGCAAGGATGGCCAAATATATGGTCTCAATAAAGCATATCTTGTAGCAGATTACATAAAGATGTCAACAAATTTACATAAGAAAATTCAATACATGTACATTTATTATGTCAATATTTTTATTTCATTCGGTCTTGCTCAGTCCAATTACTATACAGTGTTTTGGTCCAATAACTATACAGTGTTTTGTTTCCCATGTTATCATTGAGATCAAAACCTTTATAAAGGGTCATTAAATAAATTGGTATAAAGGTAGGCACAAACAAATTTGGTGAAATCTTTGATCTGCGTAATTCAAGCGGATCATATTATAAACTTGCCAACCTGCACTGGGCGAATACATAGCAACCCATCTGTAAAAAATACCCAGGCCTCGAGCAAAACCATGTTTTTATAAACCAAAGAAAATCACCCAACTGTTATATAATTATGTTCATTATTTTTGTATATTGATGTACGTCATAAACGAGAGACTTTAAAAGATTTGTTAATAGTTTCGAAAAATTACAATAACAAAATATCACAAATTGAAAACAGAATGTATTGATTATCAAAATATATTTAATTTAAAACATGCAAAATAGTACTCCTAGCTAAGAAAAATGTTAAAAATAATCATCAATCAAAATCTAAAACATTATAGAGCATTTTTAACGCTAATCATCGAAAAATTAACAAAAAAATGTAATAACTACATAATTTTACTATGTAACTATGTCATAGATTCAAAAAGGGAGGGGTAGGGGTATATATAGTGAGTTCGGATGATGTAGCTTTTGCTACTTGATGCCTCAAGTTTGATGCAAAAGACAATTTTTATTTCATTTCTCTTCTTGTTATTATAATTATTTAAAACTTTTCAAAATATATATTACAGGCTTGATTGTAAATTTATTTCATGATGTTTAAACAAAATACATGTAATAATCTGTGAACTCCCTTTAAAACAGCTTTTTATGTATTCTTAGGAATACTTTCTCCATGCATGTGTTAATTTACCAGGATTTAGTTTTATTTATAAGTATAATGTCAAGATGTCACATTAAAGTTAAAAAGGAGGTCACACTCAGACTGTATCTCAAAAATATAAGGGCAGTTTTATGAGTTTATAAAAAATCTTTTTGGTAATTCAAAAAGATTAAGAAAATTGTCGTTATCAGTTTAAGACTATTAAGCTTCAATACAGGGTTTTTTTTTATAGACAAAGGGGAAGACGCTGGACGCTAGGTGAAAGGGGAAAATAGAGGGCTAAAGAGACATATTTGGGGAAAAAAACAAACTGTTTTAATGCTTTTTTCATAATTTAGTACGTTTGACAAGATTAAATTGAAATAGAATTGAGATATTATAATCATGAGACAAATCTTTCTATTAAAAAAAAATATTTTTTTTTTTTATTTTTGGTCCGGAAAGGGGAAAAAACCAGCCTAGTTTGGTGGGGGAAGACGCCGATATTCTGTGTCTGTTATAAAAGGTAAAAAAACCTGTAATAATAATAATGTTTTCAGTGATACAGAACAAAAATAGGCACATGAACAGTGAATGTGTGTTATATTTAAAGCAAAGTCAAATTTTCGAATTCATGAAAACACAGACATTTTCAGGGTCAAACAACCGAAACCCACAAATCAGACTGTGCAAGGTTCATTTAGGCTGATATCCATACATTTATTCCAGCCCAAAATAATACTGGATTTGCTTTTAAGAATAGTACACATACACAACTTTGTACAGCTACCATATTTGGATTGTTATCTATACTTCATAGTTACACTCTATCATACTTCTTAAGATCAACTCAAAGACACACACACACATGAAATGTATATTAAAAATTTTCTTTCAAGAATTCTTGCAAACACTGTTATTATTTACTGTTACAAAATGCCTTACAAAAAGATTGACAAGAAGACTAGAAGACATGTGTATGTAACAAGCTGCATGTGTACATGTATGTACCTGTATCTCAGCATCTGTTATTTGGTTCCAGCCAGCAGGCATACCAAGCTAATGATTCTTATTAAGAAGTAGACTGAAACACTACCCCCTTCTCTACACAATACTATGTACCACATCGTTCAGGCCAACCAAATATATTGTTTATGTTTCACAAAGCATGAGGACATTAAAGCCAGCACACCATTTTTGGATCATAAATATTCTGGTTCCAGATATTTTTTGAAATACCAAAATATACAAAGTGGTTTCTTACATTTGTCTTAAAATATAGTAAATTTGTTACATACATGTATGTTATTACTAGTTGTGAAGACCCATCACCATAGTTACACATACAAAGTTAACCAAAACCACATGTTTTGTATTGCCTATGAAAATACATACTCAAGAAAAGCCACCGTTAATACATAGCTACATGTAGAGATGTAGAAGAACTTATTAATTGACATGTGTCAGTAAGCTTTATCCAAGAATTATATTTGTGTCCATAATAACAAACAGGATATTGACAGATTAACAACCATCACAATATGATGGAACTTGGAATCACTATTATATGTGAAATCTTTTGGACTTAATTTGTTTTCAATATATTGAAAATCTTTGTGACTTGTGTTGTACAAAATACAAATAATACTAATGAACACATTTTGAAAATACAAAGAAACATAATATTTAGAAAAATAATCATTTACTGTTGTCACAAATAGTAAGGCTTTCATATTTCAGTTCTCTATAAGTAACAGAATGTTTATCAAGTGCACTGTTTAACTGAACTTCTAAAGCTTATAGATATTAAGTTAGGTTATAGACAACTGGAACATGCACATGTCATTCCTCTGTATTTATCTACATAGTTCTGGATGAATTACTGTTGGTGAACAAGAAAGTGCTTCACTGTAGTGAAACAATCCTTAAATAATTCTCAGTGCTTTCTGTGTTCATAGTTTGGAATTTCACAAATGTCTAGGCTATCAAGTCACTCGTTTTCTTCTAGACATTCTGATCGGATTTATGTACAGAAACGTGTTTCGGTAAGTAGAATGCATTTAGTAAATGCAAAAATTAAAACTTATAATTGTGCCCATTTTTGGGTGCAAATTTGCACAATGCAGTCCAAAATAATGTCACAGCAATATACTACTTATTATACAATAAATTATTTTATTTTGTTTGTGAAAAAAAGTTTGTCATTATTTTTTTTAAATCCTTTGTGTAGTCAGAAAAGTGTTTGGTATCAGAACGCCCAGTGTTAACAAGTATTAAAATTAAACATCCTTATTGAATGCCTCAGGCAAAATTTAATGTCCCTACTGACACTTTATGATAGCACATGTGTAATGACCAGTTAAGATTTCTTGATGCAGCATGTATAATAACCAGTAGTAAAGTTAAAATTTCATCACAGTTGTTGAAATGTGACAGTGTTATTCTTGATTCAAATGCCTTACTCACTGTAATGATCTGCGAACTGCTATATCTCATTCTAACATACTGTCAATATAATTGTGGTAGTACTCATAGACTTTAACCAGTACTAAATGCAAGGTCAACATAAACCTTTGTTAAAAAAAAAAAAAAAAAGATAGACACTAGCAACAAACACATCTGTTACATGTACATGTCCCAATGCATCCCGATAAATATGAGTGTAGCAAATATTTTCCACCTAGGACACTATTCCTTCTTCTTTTAGTTAATAACAGCATGCATTTCAGGAGATCATCAAATTAAAAGTGTGTCAGCAGTTTTTTGATTTTGGGGAAAGGGCCTGGCCGTTTTTGAGGGGAAAAAAAAGCCGGATTTGGGGTAAAAATAAGGAAAGTCTTAAAAAATCAATTTAACCTATTTTACTGTTTTTAAAACAAATTCAAGTGGACAGATAATTTAATTATGCAATATTTTTTTTTATGTTTTCGATATCATTGTTTCGGGAAAAATCTCTGTAAGAGGGGAAAAATTTGTCTAGGGGAAGAGCAGATATTCGGAAAAAAAGAAGAAAAAAAACTGGTCAGGGGTTGTTAAGCATCAACTTATGAAGTCCTAAATCACTAGTGCCAAGATGACTAGTTCAGTTGGGAATGGCAGACAGTTTCCAGCTGTATTGCGTTGACATTACCAGAGCATGGAACATTTTGTGATTGCAAAACAAATAAGAAAATTTTTTTAAATAGATTTTTCTTTTTTTTCATACATCAAGATTTTACTCATCTCGTGTTTTTTTTAAAGATCTGAGGCTAGTGTCTCAGCATTTTAAATGTATAGCATATGATCATGTGATTTTATTGTTTTTTTAATCCTTTAAGGGGTTTATTCGATAATAGTCACACATAATGCATCCCTGATATAAATATTTACCATGCGCAGAACACAAAGATAATACATAAAAGTCCAGTCAGATTCTCCAATGGTAAAGACTAGAGTAAAGCCTGAGCCGTAAAAGGGAGCCAACTCACCCCCGTGTCTTAGCGCAGGCCCAGCTTCGATGGGGATAACTAGAAGGGGGAATATGCCACTGAGACCCACAAGTATAGCACCACCTATAGAGTATATCCACGTCTCATAGCTAGTCTGCATTTTAAGTTCCAACCAATCGTGTCTAGCAAAATTTTGATTATCAAGTTTCAAATGAGCCTGATGATGAGGTGAATCGTCCACGTAAAAAAATTCATCCTGTTTGGCATATTTCGAAGGATTAGTCTTTGCCCGATGAATTTCC
The DNA here is from genome assembly GCF_020536995.1 of Dreissena polymorpha. Taxonomy (NCBI): domain Eukaryota; kingdom Metazoa; phylum Mollusca; class Bivalvia; order Myida; family Dreissenidae; genus Dreissena; species Dreissena polymorpha. The sequence continues at coordinate 63,636,671 of NC_068369.1, read as the reverse complement.
GCAGAAACCACTGTCACACACGTCAGATAACAAACTAAATGAAGGTGTGTGTGTAGTACAGCCATTATCATTCACTAAATCTAGATAATGTAAGTCCAAATTTCACTTTTCTCATGCAGACGCTTTACAGCAACAACAAAAACGTCCTTCACCTTATAACGTACGGAGCTAGTAGTAAAGCAGAATTTTGATAGTTTCGTATGCACTAATTCCCAATCTTCAGCGCATGCATTATGAAAATAACAATGTATATATTTGTATATGTATAAACTAGAAACGTGTTTTGAATCAAACGCCCTCTTTTCATTTAATTTAAAATGCTTATTCCTTTAGGGGTTACACATCACTTTCAACTATTTGTACTGCTGGCGGCATTTTATATCCGGTTCGATAAACGGAAGCTTGCCTTTCAATACGTGCTATCTTTTCATTTGCCTGGTTCACACTAGACTTGTTTTGTCCGGGAACAACAATTCATTTAATGTTGACATAAATAATTGACGTCACAAGCACGAGAGCCATTATGCGTTTACATATACATTTAGAGATAATTCATTTGTAAAAATAATGCGTAGAGCTATCTTCATAAATATGATAAGCTGTCATCTTGTACTTCGACACCACTAGATACCCGATACACCATTTTATTTATGGTGAGATTTGAATAAACAATAAATAAACAATAATTAGAATGGCCAATAATTATTTCAAAAATACCATAAGTGGAAGTATATTTTCGAAACGACAGACCGTCTAATAAATGTAACGATTTTGACGCAAATGTTATGCTTATTTCACGGATCTAAATTCACTGGAACATTTTTCTCAATATAAAAGTAACACTTTTGTCGACCTGGATCCATACTGATAGTGCTAATTCGACGGACAACTACTATTTCGACTATTGTCCATTCTACACAGAATTCAAATTTCTGCAGTTTACACATAATAAACAAAAATATTTCAATACAAAATGTCGCAAAAAAACGGTATGTGGAAGGTTATTTGCAATACGACATAGACTCTTGTAAAAAATGGGATTGAAAAACATATTAAGTGCTATTTTGTATATGTTTTTAGTTAGGTGCTATGAACAGTATATTAAATAAAGAATTGTGAATCATTTTGTTTTAAATCTTGGTCTTTAAACAATTATTATTCCGAATAATTATAATTGCCATTGAATACAAAGAATTTCAATGTTGATTCCGTTTGCATTATATTGTATTGATACGGTCTTCGCGGAAAAAGACTGCGATCAACAATTATTTAAATGGCCCTGAGGCTTACTATTTAGTGTTTCCAAGCTCCGCTGTCTTTCAAGGGCAGTAATTATGCAATTTTTGTTAAAATACTAAGTCGAGTCCTATCCCTTGTATCGTTCTTTAATAAACGCGTGGCGCATCTTGCATAGTGGGTTTGGAGGATTTTATTCACTCACTACAAGTAGAAAGGTGGGACTATAAAGAAATTACTTTGTAGGTAAGTTTTTCGGACTGTCCGTCTGTCCGATTATCCGAAGCTTTCAAGCGTTTTTACTTCCTTTAGCATTGAAATATTCGAACTAATTTGATACAAAAGTTATCTCACCTTAGACGGCGTGTCGCGCATATAAAACATGATCACGCGCAAGGCCAATGGTATTCTTTCCAGACAAATGTGAAATACGCCAGTTTATAGCCAAATCAGTGCATGTAAACTCTATAATTTTATTATGCATTGATTGATTTTTAATAATGCTTTGAACAAATGTTCCCATTCGTGACAGTTAATTATTCTCGATCGGTCATTGTCGTCTTGGGTATTACTTAAATGATCCCCGGGTACTCTCAAGTATACTTAAATGTACCTCGTGAACAGAAAATATGCAAAGACGTACCCGGAATTCTAACACTAAATTGGTCGTTGTTGGCCTTTTTTCTCAAATTAATTATGTTTATATGTATGCCAATATTATGTCAAATGGCCTCTATATTATCGAAACTCATACGCAAAGAGCATGCATGTTGAGGAAGGTTTTGTTAAAAAAGAATGTTGTTGTGTATCCCGGTGCGCGTTTCTTGATATTTGATCTTGGGCGGGAATAAAACTCGGGCACAGTCTAAATTGGTCGGTTACGTTTTAGAATATTTTCCGTACCCGGGGTACATTTAGGTATGCTTAAGACTAAAGGGGGTACAAATAAGTAGTACCCAAGCCGACAATGACCAATGGAGCGTCACTTATATGACCGATTCTAATTCAGAAGGGTGCATCTTGTGAGAAACAAGATGGCGACGTCTATGCCGAGAAGGGTATAAAACGACGTAAAATAACTGTCTCGCATGGACGTCGCCATCTTGTTTGTCGCGTGATTACCCTCTCTGTTTTGTGCCGACCCTAAACTTTTTATTTATTTTTAAAATCCGTGCATCCCAGGCTGCGTTATATATCAAAATTCGATCACAATCATTAAATTAAAATCATAGCAATAGAGACATTTGCGATATGAGTAATAATTTTTATCATGACCTATGGATGAAGCGTTTGAGAAAGTATGCCAGTCTGTATTGAAAATAAAAAAGGACTCCAAGATAGTTCAAGTTGATGTGATTTGTTTACTATACCGTGCGTGTAAACGGAGTGCTCATGTAGATCTGGCAGTACACGCCAGCAACATTGCACATTTTACATCGTGAGAAATGCCATCTTCGGTTTTGTAAAGTGAACTACTCTTAAAAACACACACTACTGTTTTTTGTACGTTCAACCACGTGTGAAACATGCAAGAATCGACCATGAATGCTGCAAACCTTGTCCATCTACGATTTTTGTTAAATATGAAATATATCAACATACTTAATCAAAGCGCCGAAGGCACTGAAGTTGTTCGCTATTGCATAATTTAAGACGCAACTCACTTTTTAAAATTAATCGCAAATTTTTAAATTAACACAAGACATTCAAATTTATAAAGAGTGTGTCTTAACGCTCGGGTCGAGATGTGTGTTCACTTTTTGTCATCCTATTTATTTTATAGAGATAACTTAGACAAAATAACAACAACATGGCCCTTTTGACGTTCTATAAGAATAGAACGTATGATGAAATGGTAATGAGAACTGAATATAAAGAAAATATGCAATCACGATCATTTTAAATGCAAATTGTTGGAATATCGAATACCTATCTCACTAAGAATATATTTTCATGATGTTAATTCTATGTACACAACTTTTGATTTTTGATCTCATATACAAATTCAAAGTAAACAATAAGATAATAGGTGAAAAAACTTAAAAAATATATCTGCGAGCAATACTTTTTACTCACGAATAAGGTAGTAATTAAGACAGCCCTGTTGACTCGTACTTTGTTGTTAATGAATTACTTGTTACCCTAGCAGTTCACACGATGTCAACAACTTTGACCTAAACATGGGTATAGAGCACTAATGCGCTTTTTTCGGCCTAGCAGTATAACCCAGCTTTTCACCTTAAATGACTTTTACATAACGCCAGCAGACACGCATTAATATATTAGAATATTTCATAGGCTGATTAGGCTAAACTTCTGAACCTTGGCTACATCACTGTGTCTGTGTTCAGCGTAAAGGTAGTAGCACTGTTTAGTGTAAGGAATTCCGGACTTCTCTCTGTGTGTTCAAACGACACGAATTGTGGCCCAGTTACAATTACGTGTTAAAATCCATATCGCAGAATTTCAGTACTCTTTCACTAAATCGTCCTAGGAATAGATAATTGACAATCGATGAACACAGTTTTGCTTTCAAGATGAGAAAACAAACATTACCGAAATAGTATAGTATCACGATAAGAGGAACATAGTTTAATTATCCAACCACAAATGTTTGCCGTACGCTGTCAGCACGTCTGGAAATCGTTCCTAACGCCTGGATAGGCTGCCCTTATACACCAGTTTTCTATTTTGAATTCAATTTTGTATCGAACAGCATTGTGATAAAATGTGCCATTTACAATTCGCAATTAAATTTTTAATGACCCTCGTCTTGCGAAAATGGGTCTTACTTCATATGCGCCCATCATATATATATGGCCCACTCAGCCTGCACAACTCTTATTCTGGTCAGCGGACACACAATGAGACCATAACACATTAAGTAATTCTATAGTGATAAGCATCGCCTCTGACTAGATGCAAATGCACAGGTTGGGCTTAAGATACGCTGGCCGAAAAGCATAAATCCCATTTTCGCATGACGCGGCTATGAAATTGTGATTTAAATGTTTTGATAGAAAACTGCATGTAAATCAAATATTAACATACTATATACTTCGATGGTGAAGAAATGCACTCATAATAAGGCATGTGAGGACTCATATGATGTGCACTCCCGCAGTATAATTGTATCTACTTACACTAATGTGTGGGTTGACAATGGTTAAGACATTTTATGCGGTGAATATGCGACTAACAAGTAAATAAAACACAATAATTAAACTTTTGTTTTTAATTTAATTATTTGGAAACGTTAATAGCAAACTTTACTTTAAAGTCAGCATTTACGCCGACTACCTTTTTAAAATATATTTCTTGTTATATTTAGTGTTTTTTTTCGGTTTTATTGATTATAAAGCCTTTTTGTTGTTGTCTGTATATTTTTGTTGCTGTCTATATAGTATACATGTAGTTATTGATGAACTCATGTTCAACGTTTTATAAATTGAGAACTATGAATATAAACAAGCTTAACCTTCAACTATTGCGTAATTTGCACCCGTGGATACAAAAGATCGCCGCTATCTGTTGAGAACAAAAGAACGTTTCCCAGGTAACGCAACAGTCGCGTGATAGTGCAATGGACATCCCACTATAGTTGTTTATCAGCAGAAGTTTTATTTTCCGGCATATTTTAATAGCCTCATATTATGAATGACATGGGCTGAGCAAAATTACTACGTCATTAAGACGCAGCAGATAGATGACTATGCTTAATTAATCATTCATAAACATTCTCTTCCGCTACAGGCATAATACAAACATTCTTTATAGATTTTTTTCTGTATACAGAGCGTTAAAAATATTCCATTTAACACGTTATTCACATTATGTTTGCATTTGTGAATGAATATAGTTGAAGAACTCAAACCTCTTGCATAAATCATACAACTCTTTCTCGTAATCAGGTTTGTCGTAGTTAAGAACGAACCGCGACGTGAAATTTCTGGTACTAACAAGCGAACAACTAAAAACACAAATGGTAAGTTATACTGATTAAGCGAATAATCCAGTCATGAATGGTGTGCACTATGCTTCATCTCTTTGTGAGCTGCCAGCGCTTAGATTTACTCTCTTTACACTATATTTAACACATTTACCGACGTTATACAGGGAGTAGATTCCATGGCTGATTTTATAACCCCCCCCCCCCCCACCTCAAAGTTTGATAATAAGATTTTCCATGCACTGTGAAATAAATCGATTCGCAAAAGCCTTATACTCGCCTTTACTCCATGCGCGTGTTCCGTTTACTGTCTTGAAATCTGTTTTCTTTCTGGGTTCCAAGAATGTTGCGATACGCATCATACATTCAGTGATATTTGGCTCACTGTGCCTCGAGTAAGCAATTTATTGGAAGCTTGGATAAATGTGGGGCAACTTTGTTTAGCTTTTTTCGGATTTCCGATCATGCGTCGGGTGAAATAATAGTTGGTTTATTTATTTAGCTCATATGTGAAATTATGTTATGTGATTGATAGTTTATACATTAGAGCAGCGACATCATGTAAAGTCATTAGAATCGATGGATGCAGACGGCTAATTGTGTGGTGTTCTTGCTTTTGATATGACCAATGATTTACGCTATGGAATTCCATTCAACGATATACGAGGTTGCGCAAGACGCATCCCAAATCGCATCAGCCCGGTTTGATCCGTATTATAACCACGAAAATGTAAGTAATGTATACCGTATAAATATACCGCCGTGTCGTATTTAAATGCTGCACTTATACGTATATTATGTGGTATATTATGTGTTAATAACAGCGACACAGCGTTTAGTCATATTTTTCCTACAAACGCATACCCAAAACGAATCGTTTTTAAGCTACGACGTTGTGTGTTTTTTCTATTTATGAAAATGAGTCGCGTTATGAGAAAATTGGGCCTAATGCATGTGCGTAAACTGTCGTTCTAGATTAGCCTGTGCGGACTCCCAAATTAGCCTGTGCAGTCCGTACAGGCTAATCAGGCACGACACTTTCCGCCTAAACATGATTTTCGGTAAGGAGGGACTTCATTGAAACTAAAAATACCATTAAAGCGGAAAGTGTCGTCCTGATTAGCCTGTGCGTAATGCACAGGCTAATTCATTTTAGTCTTAATTCATTTAAGGGAATATTTTAGATTAACCGTAATTAAACCACTGTTTTGAAACCACTACCTGATGCGTCGGAATTAAAGCACATGGGCGTCATCTCGATTTATGTTAGTGTCACTCATCAGCGCAAAAGGAATGTTCTTCTTAATAAAATAATCTGATTATGCGAAAATTGGCTTGATTCTAACCTATTTCATAAATATTTGTGAAATTACCATAAGAACTATATTATACTACGGTGTGATCTGGTTCGGGATGTCTGTTTTACATTAATATTGAGTAGTTTTACATTTGCTACTGTGTTCTTTATTCTATAATTATAAATAATATGCGAACTGTATATACTATGAACAACTTGTCGAATAATAGTTTAACGCAATTGACGCAATTTAAAGTTTTGTCAAATGTAGTTTTCTTTATTCAAATAAAATATAAAAACAAGAAGAGAAGAGGATATAGTATGCCTTCTAAATGTTAAAGTAATACCCCGGTTCGTATTTTATGTTCATGAAAATAAAGTTAATTAATATAGCTAATTTTACTATATTGATATGACGCTTGAAAGTATAATAGTTGTACAGTTTGTTTGATTGCGTGATTCCCATAAATTATCCGCGTGAATGACACTTTTTATAGGAGCGTTAAAAGCGGCACTTTGTTGTATTATCAATTGATTGCATTTAAACGACTGTTTGGACTCCCACTTATGAAATCGATCTCAGCCATTTCTAATGTGTCGTTCACGACAATTCTTATAAATGTCTTTCACCCATTTATGCCTAGCGTCTAGAAAAAAAGGCCTTAGCAAACAGCGTAGATCCAGATGAGACGCGGCATGATGCGGTGTCTCACCAGTGTCTGCGCTGTTTGCTTATACAGAAATTTCTGTAAATTCTGAATATAGAAATAAATATACTAGATATCCCTAACTTTGGAAATAAATTGATCCAATTTAGAAGGATGGAAGAGTCCACTAGGCATAAATGGGCTAATGACAAGACCGCGATTTATTGTGTTCTCATAGACTTAATATTTGAGTTGCAGCCATAGTCATAGTTAATTAAAGAGACAAAGTTGTTATCTTTGATTAATTGTGTTCACAAAATTAACTAAGCATCATTTTTGCATTTTGCTTCTTATTTTACCAACTTTGCATAGGCATTTAAGGAATTGCAACATAAAAATATAAATTAATACAATCATACAAAGGTACACTTTGTAAAACAGTATTAGTGAAATACATGTAGTAGGTTGAAGTGGTAGGGGGTGGGGATGGTGGTGGTGGTGAACTAACGGTGATGGTGGTATTATTTGTGGTGGTGCCGAGGTTGGGTGTTGGGGTTAGTGATGGCGGTGATTGTATCGCAGAGTGCAGATTCAACGGGGTTCACATGGGATTTACACAAGGGCTGGACAGAATGTAAACACTTTATTTTTGCGAATATATCAAGGTATTGAAATACTTTTGCAAAAATCTTTAGTGTATAAAAGACAGTTTTCTTGCAGCTTGTGCCGATATCTAAAGATTTAAGAATGCATCCTTGAACAAAGGTGGTAAGCGTGTGGCTATGATATTAATTAGTAAAAACATCATTTTGAATGAAAAATAATCGAATGTTAACGAAAATCAACTTCTCTGAAAAACAATTTTACTGTCAAATATATATATTTATATAACAAGGTATTCAACTCAAAATCACCCGAAAACAGGGTACATCGCTTTTAACGGCAATAACTTAATCAATTGTGCAGCGATTTCCATGAACATGGTCTTATTCAACGCAGAAATGAATTGCCTTTCTGGAAATGTACATATAAGAAATGAACACGATTCACAACTCGCGTGACCTACTCGTCATCGATCAGACCCGATCGAAGACTGAAATCCTCACGGAGTAAAGGACATTTTCTCTGCAAAGTTCACGGATCTAGGTACCATAATTCAATAAAACGTATGAACAAAAACAACAACATTCCTACCGTTCTTGCCGTTAGGTTATGCGTTAAAACTAACTGTCCGGCGCCGTTTGAACCTTTTTCGGCGTAAGCTGCATAAGCCAGCTTTTCACCTTAGCCTGACCTTTGTAAGTGTCCAATAAAATTTCCCGCGGCTAGGTACGAATGAATACACTTCATTTATTCCATTGGCTGATTTGAGTATACCACCAGAACATTGGAAACATATCCGCGTCTTTGTAACACTGTTTTACTGTATGAAACAATTTTATCTCGAATGAAAAGGCTTAATAGATAGAACAGTTTTACACTCAATTCTCGACATCAATACAGTTTGTGCGTACACCTTTTATTTTCAGAGTATTACCAGCGCAAGAGCGTTTATACTTAAAAGGCTATGTTCTCATATTTAGTACTTACTTCCTTATTCCTGTCAACATGTTAACATGTAAAAGTATAAAGAGCAATGGAAGCGAGGCCTCACTTTAAAGCATTGCATTTCAACCCGCGAGGTATATCGGGTCAATTCGCGGACATTCAGAGTTTATATACAGGTCATCACCGGAGTTGGCGGCCAGTAAAATAATCGTTATATAATAAAGACGCTATCCGTGAACTAGGTGACCTGGAATTTTCTTTAGACCAGAAATATGTTAAATGAAGATATTCAGCAATATAATTATGGTATGTAAATAATAGATTCGTAATGTGTTTTCAACAATACAATGATAAATATTATTGTTGATAAATTTAACAATAATTATTCGTCCATATTGCCTAATGTACTAAAGTGATATTATGAGCATGTAACAGTTTATAGGTGTTTATCGCAACCGTTGATTATTTTTGATGTTTCTACTTCATATACACTTATATTAATTAATGCAGCATCATCATACTAAAACAATATACCAGAAAGAGAAAAATAATGCATTTGAATATCAACCGTACTTTCGTTTGACAACTGATCATGCGTTTACGAGTTGAACCTAAATTTAGTTTTAGTGCAGATTTGTTCATACGACACAAAGACACGAAATTGTTTTACGGATCATTTCAGCTTACAGGACTGGGTGGGTCACGTAAGAATATCGAATATAAAATATATGTTTATAAACAACTGGTAGCAAGGTGAGTTGCAGATAATTAATCAGTAACCACATTTTAACTAACTATTTTGACCTGTTAATTCTTTTCAGCTCAATTCAACAGTGCAAAATGCCCATAATATCACTTTAAGCATTAGCACGATGATAATTGATACTGTTAATAATCGAATCAAATAGCAATGCCCGACAAACCACTAAAACAGGTTTGTTCGAAGAACGCGCCTATAAATACGGATACTTCTCGTGTGGCCGGTTGACTCATATGTTTAAATTTCACTTCCATTCTTCTTTTGGTTTTCTGTTTTGTATCTATAGGTTTATGACCAGCAATATGTTATAATGTAAAATAAGCCGCTAAAACTCCCCGTAACATCCCGTACTGCGTGTGATGCAGCTAAGAACTGCACAGAAAAAGACATTCGCTATACTTGATCTCATTCATTAAACTATTTACGCCGTATATCTTTTTTAAAGATATTTCTTGGTTTACATACATTTCAACTGGCCGACATTTTAAACACACGAGTGATTTCATTGGTCCAACGCTAAGGTGTGTCTTTACTCCTGAAGATTTCATTCATAAATCCAGTATGATCGTTTACGAGTAGGTCACACGCGTTGTGTATCGTCAACATTAAGATTGTTAACACTCTAGAGGCCACATTTATTTTCCAATCTACATGACACTTGATCAGAACATTTGCCCCGATAATATCTTCGCTGAGTTCGAATCTGGGTCACGTTATGATAACAAACTATGTCACATTGTCAAATTTAATTAAAAAAGCTTAGTAAGACTAAAAAAGCCGCAGTTATGGTCGAATCTTCATGACGATTGTTCTAATTAAGAGCTCGAAAATGGGTTTTGTTAAAAACATGGCCATACGGCTGGAGCAGTTTTCCCTATATTGCTTTAGTTAAACATTGTCAGTACTCTAGTGCCCATATTTATTTCCAATCTTTATCAAACTTGGCCAGAAGATTTGTTCAAATCATGTCTTGGCTGACATTTAAAGTGGTTCCGTTCGTCGGAAAAAATGTCCGCCTAGCATTTTTTTCTAATATGGCTTTCCTAAAACGCTGTTAACACTCTAGAAGTGACATTTATAGTCGAATGGTCATGAAACTTGGTCAGAACATTTGTTAACATGATATTTTTGACGAGTTTGAAAATGATTATGTTGTAACGGAGATTTAACAAGTGCAACGGAGACCGAAAAGGGACGGGAATTGGTGTAATTTCCAATCAAGTAATTTTGTACCTAGAACATCATTAACACAGTTTATGATACTTATTTATAGAAGATCATTCAAGAAATGCATTAAACATAAAATGTAAAAAAGTTAACAAACTATTACGAAGAAAGAAACAACTTTTTAAGTAAACATGAGCGGTAAAATACTGTTCAAAATTGTTTCCTTTGATTCGCGGTCCTGATTGCATTTGAATCACAGGTGGTTAACGTGTGGCTATGTAATTAATTAGTGAAAACATCATTTTGAATGATAAATTATCATATTATAACGAACAATCTACTTTTCTGAAGAAGAAAAAAAAATCACTATCAAATATATATATATTACAAGGTATCCAACTCGAAATCACCCGAAAACGGGGTGCATCGTTTTGAACAGCCATTACTTCATCAATTTTGCAGCGATTTTCACGATCTTAGTTTCTGTTGAACGCAGAAATGAATTTTCTTTCTTGAAATTTATGTCTTTTTTTTACAAAAACTGGGTCAACTTATCAGAAATAACACGATACACAACTCCTGTGACCCAGTTAACATCGATCAGACCGTATTTATTACTGAAATCTTCACGGAGTAAAGGGCATTTTCCCTGCAAAATTCACGGACCTCGATACCATAATTCAATAAAACGTATGAAAAAATTCTTACCGTGCTTGCCGGAACATTATGAATCAAAACTAACTGTCCAGCGCATTTTGAAACCTTTGTTTACATATATTTGAACTAACTGACATTTTTAACACACCAGTGATTTCATTGGTCCAATGCGAAGGCGTGTCTTTAGGACTGGAGATTTCATTCATAAATACGGTCTGATCGAAGTTAATTGGGACACGCGAATTGTATATCGCGTTATTTCTTGAAATTTGACCCAGCATGTGTAGAAATATTACAAGATATATACATTTCCAGAAAGGAAATAAATTTCTGCGTTGAATAAGACCGGGTTCATGAAAATCGCTGCAAAATTGATGAAGTAATGGCTGTTCAAAACGATGCACCCCGTTTTCGGATGATTTCTAGTTATTTATACATATTTGATAGTGAATTTTATTTGTCAGAGAAGTTGATTTTTCGTTATAACATGATAATTTATCATTTAAAATGATGTTTTCACTCATTAATATCATAGCCACACGCTAACCACCTGTGATTTGAATGCAATGTAGACATGTATTGACTTGATGCTCATATTCTGTACGCGGTACATTTTTAAACGATATACAGTCCAACCAGCGACCGCTTTTGAATAGCGACCACCTGTGTATAACGACCACATCGATCCCCCCCCCCGAACGATTTTCCTATATATTTTACCCGCGGATAACGTCCCTACTGTTGATTTTTTTTATCTTGTTGTGAGTCTTCGGTCATCAAAACAATCGGATGTAATGTGCCGTTTGGGTAATATAACAGGGAGGTTACAGAACCGCTTTAACGCCGTTTATGAACAGCTGAGTCAACAAAGCTATTTATATGAACAATTTAAAAAAGAGATTCTGTTGAATTGTATTATTGTAGAGAAAAGCTCTTGCAAGCTTTATAGCGTTGTTCTCAAAGATATAGTCGCTGCCATGAATTATTGATGCGCCGAAAGTTGTATCCTTAACGAACATAACACGGCCGGGGCTGGAATTCGAATCAAGGTGAATTATTGGCACACGTTCAGAGAGTATTGCACAGGTTACAGCCACTATCGACTCATTTATTTATATTTATAGAAGCGCATTAAACACATGAGAAAATGTAATTTTGATGGCACTAGGTCGCCTATTAGAGGGTCTGTGAAAGCTTTATGGTGTTTTAGTAAAGGGTGCAGGATTAACGAGGTTCAGTGGGGTTTACACGTTATTTTTGCAAGTGTCTCAAGTAATGCAAAAATGTTTAGTGCATTCAATATAGTTTTTCTTGCAGTTTTTGGCGATTTCTTAAGATATAAGAATAAATCATTGAATACGACCGAAATCGGTGACAAAATTTCACGTTGCGTGCAGCATAACCGTGTACATGTATGCGTTACACATCGAATTTTAGGCCAAGAACACAGGTCTATTAAATAACGTAATTTCTGATGTATTACACACTGCCATAACCAGCATAAAACACAGTCTATCGTATCTTACGTATTTTTCTGTGGAATGCGATGATGATAACGTGACAACACGACACTGTTCACGCGATATTATAACATGACGTCATGACGGTTGTGAAATTCCGACAATATTTTTACTGCATTATTAACATCGCTAAAAATTGTTTCTATAACGAAGGCTTGCATTATCTAGAAACCATTAAATACAAATTATATATCACTATAGCAACCGCGATATCGATGAGGATCTGTTCCACATATGAATTGTTATACTACTGTAGGCAATAGTATTGGTACGTTCGCAGGTGAGAATACTCAACCAGAACACAATGCTATGTGGTGTACTCAAACAGTATTAACAACTAAAACATCGTTTGAAAAAAAGTTTTAGCTTTTCTTCATGAAAAGAATCCATGCATAATAAAAAATATACTTACACGCATATTCAATCTGACTATGAGCCCAACATGAGATTTCTTTTCTGTACAATTAAGTGCGATGAAATCAAAGAATGTGCTCCGGGGTAAATTCGCGTATAATCTCCATAAAGTGGTCATGACAATTGCCACATACGATCACTTTTGATTGATCACATCGTTTGATTGCATGAGACTTTGTACAATATTAATTTGTATTGAATTATTAAAGTATATCGCATAAAGACGTATACTTTACTCTATCATCCTATACCGGTACATGTGCATGTTTTGTGAGTGCAATGCCAATCAGATCGATCGTTCTCGACGTAATGAACACAACTCATATAAAACAACACATATCCGGCTTCATCTTAACTGATCCATGCAGGTATTCTGGTAACATACTATGGGATATGCGTAGTATGCGGTCAGAGATCATGCCAATTATCATCCCTATCATATACCGGCAATTATCGGTTTTCCCCTCGAATAAATTTGCATCAAGATGCAAGAATTACTATAAGTGTGTATTATGCAATGCTATTGGGAAAGACTGTTGTTAGGAAAACATGACTGTAATTTATTGCTTTTACCGGTATACAAAAATTTATGTATACCAAGTAACTGAGGTAAACAATACTTGAAATATACGAGTCCTCACAAACATTTGCTTTTATATTTTATATTATAGAATCGTTTGAAGTTATCCGATTGGAGTACGCAACCATGTGCTGGTGTTAACGTTGAAGGCAACTCAACACTTGGTTGTCTACTCAATGGTTGAAAATTTCAGGGGTCAAATGAGATTTCAAAGGCTTAAAATACTGAAACACAACTGTCAAATGATCGTTTAGGTGTGCATATGCTTTGCAAATGTTTCTCAGTATACATTTTTGTCGAATACTATGTTATTTTAAGACAATTTATATAATAGAAATGAACTATTGATTTAGCTTTCCTGTAACTTTTGCATGCAAGGCAGATACTTTCACTGCGGGGAATCACGTGATCACAAAAGTACATCGTACGCACAGAATGGCGGAAAAAGCTCTCGCTTGATGACGAAAATCAAGGTATTCTCATATTTTATAATATCAAAATAAATGATAACTATGCGCAGAGTACCCGCTTAGTCGTCTTATGTACTCTGGTAATTATCGTATTTCTTAGATTTCTGTAGTTTTCTTAAACCATTAGGAACAATTAGCAATAAAAATTGTACATCGTCTGAACATACTTTATTTTGAAGTGTTTGCTATTCTAGACGACAAACAACGAAATAAATACAACATTTTTTGCTTGATAACATGCTTAGAATATTTTGTACAAGGTTTTGCACGTTGTTAAAGCTATTTTAGATCTGTGGCGATGAATTTGGAAAATAGTACATCGTCTGAACGTTTTTTGTTTGCGTACATTGTCTGAACGGTTTTGAGTACATCATCTGAGCTGCTTCTGTTTTTACTTTTAATGCGATATTTATCATTATAAAATTGTAATAACATCTGTTATCAGCCAAGCGATTTTTCGTCCGAATGACTTTCCGTGTATTGATCAGAAAACACAAAATCCTGTGTTAATTTACATGTTTACATAGTGTTTAATTTTATTAAATTACATTTATTAAATTAAATACAAGTCAAGCTAAAAAAGAATGTAATTTATATCTATATATAGGCATGACAATAATGTAATACGAGGTATGCCATTTGGACGAAAGATCCTTGGCTTTTAACATATTTATATTTAAAAAGACCAAATGTAGTTTGCAGTAAAACTAAACTGAACTCATTTCTTTTTACATACTTGGTACATGTGAGTGCTTATTAAAAATATCATGCTCGGCTCAAAACGGTGGCAGCTCTGAGCTTGCGGTGATTTTTGTCAAGCTTCAATAATATATGTAGTAAATAATATAAAATGTAAATCATAGTCTGAATTACATAAATGTGGTAATCGATATATAATTATTTTTTTGAATATAAAATATTGATGTCATCAAATAAGTTGATTTAATTTGATGTATGTTATATAATGGCTGGGTGTTTTTATTTCAGAATGCGCAAAAAGTCAAGTTGATCGCTTCATCGTTTGAAGAGAAAGCGCTTGAATACATCGCAAACAATACGATTAGCACCAAAATGCATTTCGTGAACTGCATGTCACACTGGAGTTTGTCTGCAACAAATTAAACCTGTGCTAACGCCCATTAAGTCACCATTTCGTTCACCAGTGTATAAAGTATCTGCACCCAAAAAGCGAGCAAAGAAAAGCATTTTTGCAAGAGCTCTTTTTGACCAGCAGCCTTCTTGTGAAAAAATATGCCCTGACATTCATGACGCTACTGAATCAGATTATGTTCTGAACATAACCAATGGATCAGTCAAAACAAACGGGAACAGTTAAGTGGAATTGATATCGTGTGAATCTCAAAGCTATGAGAATACCACAAAAACAAGCACATAATTTAACGAGATACATATTCATAAAATAGTTTGTACTAATGTATCTGAGATATGAAATAGTTGTATATCTACATCTCATATATTAACTCTACTCAGATTCTACCAACTCCTTTTAATACCAATTTTATAAATTGTTATAGACTTTCCGAATGCTTTAAGAATGGTGTGTGCTATTCTATGCCAAATACAAATTATGTTAATGTTATGTCATGAAATAAAATTTAATGTTTATGAAGAAGTCATTATGATTATGTGTTATATTTTATATGAAACATCATATAGAGGCCCACGAATACATGTATGTGTTATTAATCTTGACTGGGGTCAAGAAGTGGTCACACGCAGGAAATAAAATATTTTATTGACTCGAATAGCTAAATAACTGATAAAATACTTCTACCGGACATGTGCCCAATTTGATGGGGGGGGGCAGATGTTAAGACATTAGCAAAAAACAGCAAATACACTTTACAACAAAGTTTTGATGATTCAAGAGGACTTTACCTGGATTAAAGCATTTGATATATATATATATATATATATATAATATATATATATATATATATATATATATATATATATATATATATATCATATATATATATATATATTATATATATATTCTAGCTATATACGAGAGAGAGAGAGGAGAGAGAGAGCGAGAGAGAGAGAGAGAGAGAGGAGAGAGAGGAGAGAGAGAGAGACGAGCTCGCTCGCGCGCGCGCGCGCTCGTTCGCGCGCGCGCGCTCGCGGCGCTCTCTCTCGAGACTCGCTGCGCGCTCGCGCTAGCGCTCGAGCGCGCGCGCGCGCGCTCGCTCGCCGCTCTCTCTCTCTCGCTCTCGCTCGCGCGCGCGCTCCTCGGCTCTCGCTCTAGCGCCGCTTCTCCTGCTGTTGATAGCATAGCGCAATGTTGAAATTATGCATTTGTACACTTCAGCATGTGGTGCATTACAACTAGTGCTCAGAGTATTTTCTACATTGTCAGATACAAGTTCCAATAGACAACATCATTGCAGCAAGTTTTTTTATTATAAACGATAGTGTTAACAAGGTTTTGCTACAGCCATACAAGGTAAACTGCCCCGCTCCCTAGTGGCCATGTTTTTTAACGTAACAATTTTCGAATTCAGCCGAGGTGAATAACATAATCATATCAACAAATGTTCGGACCAAGTTTCATGAAGATTGAAGTATAAATGTCACTTTGAGATTGTTAAAAAGGTTTTTCTATAGCCATGTGAGCAAATATGCCCCCCCCCCTGGCGGCCATCTTTTTCAACGAACCTGAACCATTTTCAAAGAAACCTGATATATCATTAAGACATTACGACATCCGTTTTGAACAAGTTTCAAGAAGATTCAACTATAAATGTGAATTCTAGTGTTAACAATCTTTTTCTTTATTTTGACCAAGTGACCTAGGTTTTGACCTGGTTTGACCCAGTTTCGAACACGACAAAGATATCATTGGGAAAACTCTTATTACCAAGTTTCATGACAATCAAGCAATAAATGTTACCTTTAGAGTATTTACAAGGACAAATGTTGACGACGCATTAAGGACAAATGATGATCCTAAAAGCACCCCATGAGCACGTTGTACTCAGGTGACCTAAAAATAAGAAACTTAACGTTATATGTTTATGAAACAAATGTAATTTTTATTTTAACTAAACCGGTGACGTGTCCAAACCAAGCCAGTTGTACCTTAGCACAAATATTCGTGGCCATGGTAGTGGAGTTATAAAATTGCCCTTACTGAAGCTTGTTTCATTCCGTTCACTGTTGTTTATTTCTCAATATGAAACAAAAGAAAACCAGTGTAATTTGTCCACTTCATATTGATGTCTTAATTTATTTGCCCATCGAAATGTAGAGAGAACATGTCTTCTTGGTCATTGTGTAGTACAATCTGATCTCAGTTCTGAATTTAACGATATAATAGCATACAGTTGACAATATAACAGGAAATAATTTTTAACACATTGAATAAACACACATTCACAGATGGACATGAAGGATTTCTTTGTCTATTAATTTTTGTAGTAAAATTAAAAGAATACTAGCGTCATAAATAGTCATTGGCTGATCACAGATGTTATTACAATTTTATAATGATAAACATCGCATTAAAAGTAAAAACAGAATCAGTTCATATGATGTACTTAAAACCGTTCAGACGATGTGCTCAAACAAACAACGTTCAGACGATGTACTATTTTCCAAATTCCTCGCCACAGATCAAAAAAAGCTTTAACAACGTGCAAAACCTTGTACGAAATATTTTAAGCATTTTAGCAAGCAAAACATGTTGTATTTATTTTGTTGTTTGTCGTCTTGAATAGCAAACACGTCAAAATTAAGTATGTTCAGACGATGTACAATTTTTATTGTTTATTGTTCTTGAATGGTTGAGAAAACTACAGAAATTTATGAAAAGCGACAATTACCAGAGTACATAAGGAAACTAAGCGGGTACTCTGCGCATACAATATGATAATACCTTGATTTTCGTAATTAAGCGAGAGCTTTTTCCGCCATTTTGTGCGTACGATGTACTTTTGTGATCACGTGATTCCCCGCAGTGACTTTGAAGGAGTCAAAGTGAGTAAATTTTAGAATGCTTGCATCAAAAAGCAGGATTTTGCTTCCAATAAAATCCTAGTTCTCGCCTTCTACTTCTGTGTCTCTTTTCAGTCGTGCACAGTGGACAGTCTACCAGACAAGTGCCTGCTCTATGTGTTTTCGTACATTCATCAAAGAGATCTCGGCAAAATCGCGCGCACCTGCAAAAAATGGCGTCTCCTCGCCTACAACCAACAACTTTGGCAAGTGGTTTCATTTCGTCCGGAGTACAACGGACTTCACGTGAACAGTTTCGAAAACTTAATTGCCCTCATAAACGTACGATTCGCACCGTCGCTACGCTACATCGAGCTGCCGTGTGAGCTTGTGACGCCACCAATTCTGCACGAGCTTTCGAACAAGTGTCCCGCACTGAGGTACATGACGTTGGACTTCTCGAATGCCATGCAGCTACACGATTTTAACGACCTGAACTCGTTCCCGTGCAACCTGAAGAGTCTCTGTATTTGTCTGTCGGAAGTGATCTTCCTCGAAGGCTTCATGCGACGCATCTACAGCTGTCTGTCGTCCCTCCAAGTTCTGCATCTGATAGGTGAGATAACAGCATACAGTACCGATATAGAATTCGATGTTAAAGTCATATTATGGGCATTTGACAGTATATAGGTGTTGATCGCAACCGTTGTTTATTTTTTCTGTGTTTTCACTTCATATACACTTATATTTGTTAATGCAGAATCAACATACTAAAACAATATCCCGGAAAGAGAAAAATAATCCGTTTTGACAACTGACGACAGAAATGATTCGATGAGTCTAAATGTTGTTTTCATGCAGATTCGTTCATATGACACCAAGACACAATTTTGTTTTACGGATCATTTCGGCTTAGAGGACTTGGTGAGTCATTTAAAATATCAATATATATATATATATATATATATATATATATATATATATATATATATATATATATATATATATATATATATATATATATATATAAACAACTGGTAGCAAGATGAGTTGTAGATAATTGGACAGTTACCACATTTAAACTAATTCTTTTGACTTGAAAAATTCTTTTCAGCTCAATTCAACATTGAAAAATGCCCATAATATCACTTATAGTAATTTTAAGTATTACATTTGGAAGTAGATAACTTGGTGGTTATTTTATTTTTTTTATATTATTTTTTTAATATATGTATATAATTGTTTCACCTCTAGCTCCAATTAAATGGAAGTTTTAATACAAATAATTTGAAGTATCAAAATACATTAGTATTGTTTACAGTTGTCGCACATCTTTTTGGACCATCATGCAATAAACGTGCAACGTGCAAAATAGTTAATTAAACATTTGTACATGATCAATAAAATGCAATTTTAGAAAAACATGTTTTCACTTGTAAGCATATAATTTCATCACCTATGCACACAACCGATGTGTACTAATTTCAAATAGAAAGTTACGCAGTAATTACACGTATTTACCGTGGATCTCTCAGACTGCATACACCAAAACGTTTTAACGTTAGAATCAAAATTCACGGCGCCTAGTCAAAAACGCATAATACCGGAAACATGTGTACCGTTTCGCATATCAGACGATAACACACTTAAGTTTCCGTCATCCGTTTTGGTTATGCGCCATGAAATTAAAAAACGTAATCGCCCCGATTATTCCTTTCCCTCAAAAAGAAAAGTGAAAAAGGCCGTATGCTGCAAACAGCATAAAATCAGAACAGGGTTGCATGCCGTTTGCTGCTCATTAGTATCTTAAGGTTGGAAACTAAGCCAATAAAACTTATATCTAGTAAGAAGGGTATTAAAATTATTTTGATTTTCCAAGGGATTAAACACGAGTCAAAATACGTATCTGAGTGGTTAAGGGCTACCGCTCCATCTATTGTGCGGGTTGGGGGTGTTTGCAGGTACGTTTGAGCAGACGAGCGAGGGGGAGGAGGACGTATACGAGGTCGTGAACATCGGCAAGATCAAGGCGCACACACCGAACCTGCGCGTCGTTAACCTGTACGGCATCACGTTCATCGACGACTCGCACATCGAGCTGCTCACGTCCAACTGCATCCACCTCGAGTGCCTCGCGCTCAACTTCTGCCTGCGCGTTAAGGGCGCCTCGTTCAAGAATCTCATCATGCGCTGCAAGAAGCTGAAGACGCTCCTGCTGCAGCATACCGGTAAGTGTGCGTGGTCATGGGAGAATCATGTGAGATTTGTTCTCGGAAAACCGGGCTTAATGCATGCGCGTTAATTGTCGTACCTGATTAGCCTTATCATGGAAGACACCCCCGCCGTTGCTGGATTTTCATTCAGATGACACCTCCTAAAAATTCATTCGATGCGGAAAATGCCGTCTTTGATTAACCTGTGTGGATTGCACAGGCTAATATTGGACGACTCTTTACACACATGCATGTAAGCCAGTTTCAAAAAACGACAGAACTATGCGCATCTACTTAAGTAGTAAGATGTGTTCAAGCTCGAGATAGTTTTCACTTAGCGAAATACGATGGAGTGAGAATATCTTGGGAACGGTTGCCTTTTGGGTACTTTTATATTAAAACGCTGATATCATAGATATTCTGTTGGCGAGAAAAGACTGTACGTTAACCAATTTATGCCTAGTGGACCCTCCCGTCCTTCTGAATTGGATAAATTTATTTCCAAAATTAGGGATGTCTAGTATACTTATTTCTATATTTAGAATATTTCTTACAGAAATTTCTGTAAGCAAACAGCGCAGACCCTGATGAGACGCCGCATCATGCGGTGTCTCATCTGGGTCTACGCTGATTGCCAAGACCTTTTTCTAGACGCTATGCATGCATGGGATAATTCAACCGCATTATCTGGTTTACCGGTATACCAAAACAATGATGGTGTTATTGTGGAAGAAATGGATAAAGAATTTGTTTTATAGGGTTTATAGAAGGTAGCATCAATAACAAGAAGCGTTATACTTCCACCGTCGTATAGCATTGCTACAAGCATAGATTTACAGACTCGTAGCCCATCGAATGATGAAGCGATTCCATCACAGAGTTCCTGACCGCAACCACGAAACCTTGTAGACATGCTACAAATATCTCAACAACGTCTCCTTTTTCAGATTAAGTATATATTAGCCCTGTTCTGGGAAAATGTGGCTTAATGCATGCGCGTTAAGTGTTGCCCTGGTCCGCACAGGTTAATCAGGGACGACACTTTCCGCTAAAAATAAAAATGACGGTCTTTCAGGTGTCGAGGACGTGTACATGAAGAGCGTTGCGTGGGAGACGTCACAGGTTCACGAGGTCGACCTGACGTCAACAGAGCTGTCCGCGGAGTGCCTGGAGCACGTGCTACTGCGGATACCCTTCTTCACGTACCTCGCTCTCGGGCACTGCGAATTCTTCACAGATAAGGTAACGCTAAACGCGCCTTAAACATATGCTATGCAAGAAATAGTACATACCAGTGAGGGCCTCCTTGCATTGAAACGACCAACCAGTCAGCCCCAAAACGTTGACCGGACCGAAACCGATGACTGACGTACTTTTAAATTTACTGATCGAAAGTTTGTTTAATTAGATATTTCTAAAATAAAAATAAAAATACATTTTGTATAATCATAGCAATTATGATGACAAAAGCATGAGGCAAGTTATATCGGTAATCACATTTTTCAATTCAATTCAGGATGTTATTTCGGCGTACGTTTGCAAACCATCTATACATCTCATAAGTATTTCAATCAAAACAAAAGATGCACTTTACTTTTATTTCATTTCTGCATTCAGCTATCATAAACTAGTCAATTTGTATAAACATTTAAAGATGTATTAATTGTGTTTGATGAATCGTGAACAGTCAGGGTGTGCTGTCAGGATAAAACTTGTTTCAAAGAAATAAACACATTTAACTCTTTCAGTGCTGGAACCGAATTGCGAAGGCCTTTGCAAACAGTTTGGATCTAGATTAGACGCCACAAAACGTGGCGTCTTATCAGGATCCAAACTATTTGCTATTCTGATAGTATTCTTTGAAAAAAAATTGAAGAAAATACTAATTTTAGAAATTCAGCAGACGACATTTAAGCAAACGACAAATTTCCCAGCATGCAAAGGGTTAATAAATGTATCATTCCAAGTGTATAATCATGCATTACAGAATACAGCGTTCTTTACCGCAGATACTAGGTGAGATGGTCGCAGCGGGGAAGTTCCGGCAGCTTAAGGCCATCGACCTCAGTTCCACTTCCGGTTTGAGCGAGAACGCCATCTACCAGTTTCTGCAGACGCACGGCTCCGGCCTCCATGGCCTCGTGTTGTCAGGGAAACCGAAACTCACAGAGAGCTTCTGGCTGAACGTTATAGCGTTCCTGAAAAATATCAGGTATGCTTCTATGGTCTCACTTCCACTGGTGTAAAGATTAACTGCCTTTCTCTGGGAAAACGGGGTTTAACGCATGTGCGTAAAGTGTCTAAATTCACGGGCCAATGCGTGACGACTTTTTAAGTTATTTATGTTTTGTTTTCGTTTAAGGACGTCTCTTTTTTGCAAAAATCCAGTTTAGGCGGAAATGGTCGCCCATTATTAGCCTGTGGGGACTGCATTACAAAATGCATTTAACCCCAATATCTGAAAGCGAGGCTCATATACTATCCTTGGTTGACAACTTCTATAAACTTGGCTTATGCCTTATTTTTGTTTTGCTCCCTCTTTCATACATTTGCGCGTATTTTTATACTGGTTACACTAGTTTTAGATTATTTCCAAGACGCCAATAGCATATACCCTTTTTATAACAAGAGAGAAAAATTTGATCGTAACATTTAAACTTATGAACTATAAACCCTGAATAGATATTAGAAGCAAACGTCGTTTTTGTCGTCCTCTCAGGATCTGTGTGCTGGGTACCGCCAACGGCTGGTTCCTGAAGCTCACCACGAAGGTTCACATCGACCAGGTGATCGAGGCGTTCGCGCAGAACTGCCCGTACATGAGCCGCCTCGAGATCCAGTGGGACCCGGATACCATCCGCTTTAGCGACAAGAGCAGCAAGTTCATAGACCATATCAGGTAGGTATTGACCGGGAACCATCCGCATTGCAGGCTTTTTAGGCTACTAGGTGAAGGGTACAAGAGCAGCAAGTTCATATTCCGTGTCAGGTGGGTAGGGACTAGGAACCATCCGCATTGCCGGCTCTTTAGGCTACTTGAGGCCCTTTGTTAGCAAGTTTATAGATCTTATCAGGTAGGTATTGGCCGAGACCCATCCGCATTGCGGATTTAGTAGTGTTCTTGATGCAGGGTACTAACAAGTTCATAGACCATATCAGGTTGGTAGGTGCCGAGAACCATTCGTATCGCGGTTTTAGTAGTCTATTTGATGCAGGGTACCAGCAAGTTTATAGACCATATCAGGTAGGTATTGGCCGAGACCCATATACATTGCGGATTTAGTAGTGTTCTTGATGCAGGGTACCAACAAGTTCATAGACCATATCAGATTGGTAGGGGCCGAGAACCATTCGTATCGCGGGTTTAGTAGTCTACTAGTATTTGATGCAGGGTACCAGCAAGTTCCTATACCATATCAGGTAGGTAGGGACCGGGAACCATCCGCATTGCATGTTAAGTCATTGTGTCACACCGGTCTTAGTGACAATAACGTAGTGACGTCACCATCTATGTATAGAATGATGTTAAGTAGGCTACTTTATGCAGGGTACCAGCAATTTCATAGACTAAATAAGGTAGGTAGGGGCCGTCAAACATCCGCATTGCGGGCTTTGTAGGCTACTTTATGCAGGGTTCCAGCAAATTCATTGACCATATCAGGTAGGAAGTGGCCGAGAACCATCCGTACTGCAGGCTTAGTAGGCGTAAAGGTTCAGGGTACCATCCTTCCTATAGTTCTTAATATGTGCGTTGGGTATGCCAGATGCCATTTCACAAGTTAATTATAGACCTTGAACTATCCTATTCAAAGTCATGTAATTAACATGAAATTACTGAAATGATTCAATAAGTAGCATTTTACAAAGCATTTATAAATACTCATAGGCGAGCATGAATCTGATGTCTGCTGCTCTTTAGGAGACGGGTTTACCATGCGAGCATACTCTTTCTTAAAGAGCGGTATTGGCACTGTATGTTAGAGCAATACTGAAAACATAATTGTATAAAAAATGCATCTAATGAGCCGTGTTCTTGGAAAACTGAGACTACAGACGTGCGTTAAATGCCTTCCCGGATTAGCTTTTCAGTCCGCACAGGCTAATCAGTTACGACATTTTCCGATTCTATGGAAAAATCGTTTTAACGAAGTCTCATATACTAGTAAAAGAAAACCCATTCTAGGTAGAAAGTGCTGTCCAAGATTAGCCTGTGCAGACCGCACAGGCTAATATGGGGCGACACTTTAAGCACATGCAATTAGCACAATTTTCCCAGAACGCGGCTCAAATACTTCAATTGAATCGCTTCAGATTACGGTGCCCGTTTCTCAAGTCGTTCACCCTGTCGGACGGCGAGTATTACGAGATGGTCAAGTCCAACTTCGAGCGCGCTGACCGGGTCAAGGTGATCCGTACAACGACCTTCTACCAGACCAGCATCATCAGCCTGGTCTCCTGCTTCAACGACCTGCTCTTCAACTAACATTATTTCTAACACTTTTTTAAATGTCGATATACATTAGGTGGTCGTGGTAAATGCCCTCAATGCCCGTGCATAAAGTAATCGTACAGGCTGATCCGTTACGACTCTTTTCGCTTTAACTTTTTCTGTGTGTATTTCTTCATTTAAGCATAAATTCACTTAAGTGCTGTCTTGGAACAGCTGATCCCAGAGGGCACGTTGCGCGCGTGCATTTAGTCCCTATTTCCAACAATATGTCTCATAGTATGTATTTATAAGCCCCCTCCCCCATTTGCAGCAACCGTGTGAACTGTGCGCAGTATACATGAACATAATACATTTATGTTGCATAAAAAGGACTCTATAAATGCGTTATAAACGTGTTCTGTTACCGAATCACTGCATTGAGCATATATAAGATCAGCAATTGGTTCCTAATAAGTACCTATGGAAAGTATCTCCTAGTTTTGTTGCGAAAAACGTCTATACGTGCACGTATTGGGGCCCGTTCTTCAATATTTACGACATTGACCTTTGGCCATTTTTGGTGTATTTCTACGAATATTTTATACTTCGAAGATATCTTTAAGCATTTGCGTCAAATGTGTAGCTACGTTTCCATGCGTCTAATGCGTTAAACAGTAAGTCACGAGGTATTCATGTACATTGTTTAAATGGAGCTGATGAAGTTGATAGGTAATTGTTGTGCGTTGTGGCGATGCATTTGGGTGCTTAGTATGGACTGGATGGTGTTAAATTTGATGTTCCCAAACCCGTGTTGAATTGTTATAGCGTATGGGTAGATGAGCCGCACCATGCATCATGGGTATTCTGTAATATGCGACCAGCGAAGCTCTAGAATAGCCTGTGCAATCGCGCACAGTCAAGCCTGGAACGTAGCTAACCCGTTGGGTTATGACACCACGAAACCTTGCGCGACTTAATAGTGAGGTGGTTTGCTGGCCACATATGGCATAAGGCATATTTTCGCATGACGCGGATGAAATAATCTGAGTTGTAATAGTACCGACAGGAAAATATGAATTTTTAAAATTGGTTTAGTACACAGTTTTGTTTCAATCGAATAAATGAGTATCATTTTAACCCATTTATGCCTAGCATCTAGAAAAGAAGGCCTTGGCAAACAGCGTAGACCCAGATGAGACGCCGCATGATGCGGCGTCTCATCAGGGTCTGCGCTGTTTGCTTAAAGAAATTTCTGTTAGAAGTATTCTAAATATAGAAAAAAGTATTATAGAAATCCCTAATTTTGGAAATAAATTGATCCAATTAAGAAGGATGGGAGAGTACACAAGGCATAAATGGGTAAAGGTTTTCGCGAAATTAATTTCAAATATGCACGTGTCTTTCAGTATTGAAGTGTATATAAAAATCTACGAAACTACAAGTACCCATATATAGAAATTATGTAGTGTAAGCCACGAGATAGTGTTTTTGATTTGTTCTTAATATTTGATAATAGATCTATTATTTTATGAAAAATGTTTATAGATTGGACTGTTTTTCGAATAAAAATACACGATATGTTGATTTTGCATTGTGTTCATTTAGTCGGCCAGTAATCATATTTATCGGTTAGTATTTATATACATTCGCCACAGAATACACTTTGTTTTAAATTTACTGTATTGAAACACATTCAAATATCTCCGAACTTGTTTACATACAAGCTGTGTTGTATTTACGAGTTAATTGAACCACTCGTAAGAACATTTATATCACCACTCATAAAATGATAACAACAAACATAATCTTCCTACTTAGCAGTTAATATTTATGACGGAAAATGATAAAACGACGTTTCGTTAATATGTGTGGTAACACTTAATTGCGTAAATGCGCGTTCTTGACTGAGTATGTACACATGTATTGCCGATTGGTTTACCACAATTTCAGTAAAATGTGATATTGTTTTTGCATCCAATGTTCTTTAATCAATATGAAAACATGTCACATTTTTGATCAAGTCGACAAAGTAAGTTTTTTCGATCGGTTTAGTTATACGCATTCAGCTTATATTATCATATTCGAACCGCAATCATTTCCACGCAGCATGAGGCGTGTTAGTGGGGAAAGACTTTTATCAACACGTTACCATAAAACTTACCCGCACACTATCCACTTTAAGACAAAACATGTGTTGTTTATTGCATTTCAAAAAATATTTGGATGACATAAATAGAGCTTTCTAGTCTTTGCATACAGGTGTAGAAAAGAATTACCGGTGATTGAGTGCTGCCGTCCTTATGAAAAAAAACCCTGTTTTAACTTTTTTTTTACAAATATATTGCTCGCCACCCTAAAATGCAAATCTTCATTGTCATAAAGTATACGTATTCGTATTCCATAAGGACTCAATATATTTAAAAAAAACGACGTCGAATTAGTTTTAAGTATATATTAAGAGTGATTCATGCTTCTGTTAAGATAAGCATTCGATGAATCTCTAAAAATAATAGTTATTCTATGAAATTCGAAACTTTCAAAACAAATCGATTTCAATTATTAATACACTTGTGCAAATAAAAAGGTGATTGTTTTGTACGCCGGTTGTAGACTATTCAAACACACGTAGGAATCTGCTTCAACCTTCAATCGAATTCACTTTCATTGGGATATCTGAATAGACACTACATGAATACAGGTTGAATTAAATCTAATTTCAATCTATTTCTTATATTTTGAAAGGCCAGTGATCTGTATTAAACTTGGTTCACGTGAAACGAATGTATTTTTCCGATGCGAGTATATACAATAAATCCGAAATATTACAATTATAGTTTTACATATATAGTAAAAAATGTTCCAAAGGCAGAGATTAATGACATTCTGTCCAAATATATTTTGACATAGATTAACAGGTTGAAGTTAAATAAACAAAGAACTCTTGATGTGCTAGTTCAATTTTAATTTGAAATTTAAATGACAAAAAGTCTGCGTTTGGGTGGGTGGGTTGCGACAGCTTTTTCGAAACAATATTGTGAAACAACAAGCACAAATTGATGAAAGTAAAGGCGTTGAATAGATGCCCATGTAATGTTATAAACAAATGCATATTGTTTATTGTTTTAATTATTATTTTTTATAGTCTCATCTTGGCGATTATACATTATTTTGAAAAAATCCTCGATGTGCAACATGCTGTGAAGTAAAACAACTAGATGAACTATTATCTCTGCCATTTTCACATTTGTTGCCATGCTAAACAATAACAGATGAAAGTAATAGAGTGATTAACGTGCATTTTTACGTCAAAGCCGTCGTTTTAATATAATATGACTGAAATCTAACAAGCTAGGCGACAATACGATTAATATAAGACATGACAAAACCAAATTATTTTTGCAGTTTATGGTGATTTTACTTGAGCACTATCTCGTTTCGGTTCAATATATATCCCCATTCTTACTGAGCACGCGCCATGTATATATTGTGTGTACTGCCGGTACCTAACAGAAATGCCTTAGTACTGCCATTACTAGCTTTTTTAAAACTCTTGCGCCCATGACGATCTGAACCAAAAATATGTAAATAGCTGAATATCAAATTATAGATCTGCGTTTAAAGAAGACGTTAGAATTAATCAAGATTTAGCGAAAATCAATGCGGGTACAATAAAATGAACGCGATTTCTCGGCCTGGCCTTAGTTGTGATATTATTGAATTATCATAGTGAGTGAGTACAACTGCATTCGATCTCACCCAACCGTCATAAATCCAGATTAAAAAGATGGTTCAGTTATAAACTGTTCAGTTGTAAAAGTAGTCGATACGCCATAAATGAAAAGGCAAATAAGGTCGGCATGCAAAGCACGATATATATTCGGGATTGCGTTAAAGTACTACATGTTGAATTAGTTCGTGTGTTCATGTAAACAAAAATGTGCCCGTCCTAGCAACCGTGTCGACGTAGATTCGGTTATGTGATAGTAAAAGTAACAAATACATACATTAAGTTTCATTAAATTATGCGGACGTGGAGTTTTTAAACCGCCTTAAACAATCCAAGAAGAACAAAAGGCTAGCAAAGTAAGTACTCTTATGAAGTTATATTAATGTTTCATTAATTTAAATATTTCACCAAGTATCGCGGATAAATGCATATATTGTATTTAAGCACATTGAGTGTTCAAGTAACTACCATATACATGTAATAGCAGCATGCTCCGTTAAAGTCATACGTTTAAATTAAACGCCTTTAAAGGGGCCTTTTCACAGATTTTGGCGTTTTTTAAAGTTTGTCATTAAATGTTTCATATTGATAATTGTAAACATTGGATAAAGAAAGCTATAGTAAAAAATCAAGAATACAATTAAAAAAAGAAAAGAAAGGCAACCCTCAGCAGGGCTCGAACCACTGATCCCTGGACTCCTGGAGTAAAAAGCCTACCACTTAGACCACTCGGCCATCCTTCCGGATACAATGGCGGAAGTATTTTATACTATATATAAGCAATCCTCGTAGTTTCACAAAATATAACGACAACAACAGGACTCTCCAAATTATTATTTCGTTTCGCGTTGCAACGCTTTATACTTTTTAGGTTATGAAATCGTCAAAAGATGCATATAATGGCTATTTTAGAGCATGGTAAATGTATAGTATTACTGTTTCCTTACAAATATAACAACTAAAACGAAAATTTGCGAATTAAAACAACTTTTTTCAACTTTGTCAATTTCCCCAACGTGAAACCCTTTAACCCCTTTAACAAGAATTTGCCCCCGCACCACGAGCGAATGCGATCAAGAAACGTCTTACTTATTTTTTTGTCAGAAAAGCAACGTCTTAACTCTTTAACGTCTGGCATTAGTGTCAAACATGGTCATTGATATGTTTGGGGGGCATATCTGCCAGGAATTGTTAGTTGAATACAATGCAGTATTATTCAGAAAAAAAATCGCTTGTATGATCCTTATTATAATCAATATTTAAAGAGATGTCTGAAGCTACCCCCGTGTCGCCCAGGAAGGGCAGCGTCCCCGCGTCCCTCACAGGGGCCGAGCCCAAACGAAAGTCAAAAGGAAAATCAAAGGGCCCAAAGTCGTCAAAGGTCGAGAACCTGCCTTTTATGGAAGCAGACGAGTTCAGCGATGTAACAATAATTGTAAGTAAAACGGACACGACCATCATGTGCACATCATTAACTAATAAAATGAAGCACATCAAGTTTTTTCCTTCACCACTACAGCAAAAGAGAGTCCCATTCATTGTATTTCACGAGTTTCAATTAGTCCCGTTAGGATTACATTTTGGACGTTTTATATGTACCTCAAATGTGGGAGAAAACTATATAGCATACCATTAATGGTTTAGTATACGTATCTATTGGTAACCTTATCCCGAGCTGTTTTACTGCAGATCTATTCGAGCTGTTTTATTGAAAACCAGATACAGCTGTTTTACTGCTGATCTATTCGAGCTGTTTTAATGCAGATCAAATACAGCTGTTTTTTTTGAAGACCAATTACAGCTGTTTTACTGCAGATCAATCACAGCTGTTATACTGCGGATCATTCACAGCTGTTTAACTGCAGATCAGCTGTGTAACTGCAAATAATCGAAAGCTATTTTGCAACATATAATTGCCGCTGTTTTACTGCAGATCGATGAAAAGCGACTCTACTTCAACAAGTGCCTGCTATGTTACAATTCCCCGGTGCTCAGGAAACAGTTAACGGCGGATGATGGAGGAAGTTCCGGAAAGGGCGCCAAGTCTACCGGCAACAAGCCATCCAAGGACCTAGACATGTCCGACAAGCGTTTTGATGACGTGTGCGAGCTTCTAGCATTCATGGACCCCAGGGTGGAGACAGCTCTCTCAGGCAAGCGACGAAACAAAACAAAACACATAAGAAACGTTCCATATGTACCCGATTTATGATTTATTGCTTTGCTTAAAGCTTTAGCCAGCCTAAGTGTTTGATCATATATCTTGTCTTAAAATAAATTATATCCTTCCGTGTACCACTTCAATAGCGTATTCATCAACATCATTATTGGCTTAGTATCAGCATTCATTAAAACGATTTTTTTTTCAACGAATTGCATGATAAGAAATGAACAGATTTATAAAACTGGATTACATGTAGATTGTGATATTACACCTGTGGACATTATACGGCATTCATGTAGCGAAGTAAGTTGTGTCCGTAATGAATACTCTCTTAAAATGAGGTTTATAATGTTTCAGTATGCCGTCTTATGGTAGAAATTCGCAAACAACTGTTCGTGTATCGCTGTTTCAGATCAAGACTGCTTCCGTCTTCTACCACTTGCCGAAGAGTTCGACATGAAACCGCTGATGAAGTCGTGCGAGGTCACGTTGACCAACTCATTCGCGGGCATCCGTAGAGGCCGCAAACCTGGCTCCGTCGCCACTGACGTAACGATCGCGAATCTCGCCATTGCCGACAAATACCATTTCCCCGTTCTGCAGGAAATGTGTATGGAGGAACTGGTCGCCAATGACAACCCGTTCAGCGGAAAGGTCATCGCTGATAACGTTGACCTCTCTGAGCACGTTAAGCGACAGGTGCTCGAACGAAAGCTGGAGAAAGTGAACATGGCGCTTGCGCGGGAGAGGAGAATTAATACCGAACGAGAGCAACCACGTGATTCCAAGGGCGGCAAAATATGGAAGAAATAAAACAACTGACATTTAATAGAAAAACAGAAATTAAATAACGTATGTATAGTGTGGAACTGCAAGTAACGTCTATGTTCATATATTTGCAACATGTTTTTAGTATATGTATATAGCATTTTATTTATTGTACCAAAATATTCAATGTTATTAAAATAAATCATTTTATACGAGAGTGTATGCGTAACTACAGTTTTTACTGCGCGTCGTCTGACCATAGACGTACTACAGTTACTGAAGCACTTAAATACCAGAGCGTGTTTCGTCTCGTCTGACGATTGACTCAACTATAGTTACTTCTCTTACTATAATCTTCTGATTAGGGACTTATTTAAGATACTGTTTTTTTGTTGGAAGTATTGACAATATGTTGAATGATTAATGTCCTTTGAACCTTTTACGAAATTGGTGCCCGCTGTATACAAAGACCTGAATAATAATACCATTCTTCACCTGCAGAAAGTATCCAATACAGACCAATTAGATCATTGATGGCAGGCAAACAAAGATGGGTTGGGCAGTCTTATGACTAATACATTGTCAAAATAATAACCTTCTTTCGCGAACAGACATCAAAATTAGTCTTTGAACATTGGGCTCCTAACAATAATCAAAGACCGGTACACACGTTTATGTCAAACATATGTATACATGTATATTGGGTAATTATATTTGAATAACTGCAGTGTCAGTGTGTTACTTAGCACCCCAGGAAACCCGATACCTTGTGAGCAGCATAATACCATCCGAGCAGCTTTGTATATTTTAGCGTGACCAACTTACATAGGGGAAGTGAATTAAAAAAATAATAATTCAAAGTTATATTTCAAACAATTGTGTATTAACATTGATAACAAAGGTATTGTCCTACATGTAGAAAAAATCATGACAAATTTTCTTAAAAAATGAGCGAAATGTGGCTCCCTGAAGTAGCAGATCGGGCAAAATGGGCCATGTTCAGGCATTTAGGGGAGAAAAACTGCTTTAATTTGCAAGCCTCTACAATAATTAAAGGATTTATACAAACTTACACATGTCTGCCATAACCTCTTAGCAGGGTTTCTCCGGAAAACTATTTTTTTGTGGAGAAATTTGCGTTTTTAATGACCATGTTGGGAAAACATGGATACCATCTGGAGAAGAATAGGAAACCTTATGTGAGCAGCAACTTTATAATTCTTTTTCGTGACACACAAAACAAATTCCAGCCATTTTGTTGCAATGTCTTTGCTTTGTAGAGGCCTATAGTAAGTGTTTGTGGGCACATATGCATACACATGTACTTTTAATGCTTTATGACCTAAAGTAAGTGTATGTGGGCACATATGCATACAAATGTACTTTTAATGCTTTATTATACATTATATGATATTCTTTGCATTTCATCCAACATCATTTCAGAAACTTGAATCCTTTGTCTGATATATAATGTGGTTATACTATGTCCACTTTTAATAGATATGTAAAGCTGATAGTGTTATCTTAATTGCTAACTCGTTTGCCAGTTTGTGCTAAAATTACAATGTATCACAATGCTAGTGTTGCCCCCCCCCCCACACACACACATTATTATACACCCACAAACTTTGTTAAGGGGCTATATAGGAATCAGTTTGTCGTCCGTCCCGATTTTTTGTCCGTCTGTCCGTCCCGATTTATTTTCATGAAATAACTTTTGAACAAATGAACATACAACCTTCAAACTTCATATGTTGATGCACCCTTATGAGCTTTATATATACACTACATCGTCTTTTAGGTCACTAGGTCAAATGTCAAGGTCACTGTGATCTCTTATAGAAAACTGTAGCATAGGCTCCAGAATTGAATTGCTTCCACCTACAGCCTTCAAATTTCATGTGTAGATGCACCTTGATGACTTTCACACGTCACGCCCTGTTTTAGGTCACTAGGTCAAAGCTCAATGTGATCTCTTATAGAAAACTTTATCATTGACTGAATAATAAAAGTGCTTCCACATACAGCCTTCAAAATTCATATGTTGATGCACCTCTATGAGTTTTACAGGTAAAATCCAGTGTAAGATAACAATGTTAAAGGTCAATGTCACTTTAACCTCTTATAGAAAACTTTAATGTTGGCTCCAGAACAAAAATGCTTCCATTCACAATCTTCAGACTTCCTATATAGATACACCTGACCTCAATGAGTTCTACATTATCACGATACATAATTTGGCCATTAGGTCAAAGGTCACTGTGTTCTCTGATAAAGAAACATAACATTGGCTTCCTGGGTTCTACACACCTCATATGTAGATGCATCAATGAATTGTGCGTACCACATACCCTTTAGATCAGAGGTCAAGCGCACTGCATCCGCGTTAACATTGGCTCTAAAATAAAGGGATTGCAACCTTCAAACTTCATTTGTAGCTGTACTTTTATTAGTTCTGTCCGGCATATACAGTGTGCGTTTATATCAAGTGGAAATCTCTTTACTGTAACATCACATTTTCAATCAAGGCTTATGGTGGGGGGTATGAATCACCTTCAGTGGTAGCTCTAGTTGTCTCAGTCGCAATACACTAATTTATTATTCCTTTTCTTATAGGTCATGATGTTTGCCTTAATCTGCTTCTATTGTGCGGAAAAGTTTGAAGTGCTTGAAGCAATAATTAAACATCTCAACCATCGCCACCAGAAACATGACATAAAATATAAGCAACTTGAACTATAGATAGCACTACAGGCTTACTAGGGTACAGGACAAAGTCACTAGAAGGCGTTGAACCATCAACGCATACAGTGTTGGCTTGTGAAGATAACCTAGTAGTGAATAAAAGACGTCTGGCCGTTGAAACACGTAATATAACAACTTCAAAAGATTTTAAAACATCATCAACTTTTTTGTGCTACTATTGCAATTTAAGATCTGATGACTATAAATGTATTTTAGAACAATAGTGTTGGTAAAATGAAAACTGGCGCATGTTGAAAAGGCACTATTGATAATATAGAAGGCATTAAAAGTACATTTGTATGCATATGTGCTCACTAACACTTACTATAGGCCTCTACAAAGCAAAGAAATTGCAACAAAATGGCTGGAAATTAGTCTTTTTGTCACGAAAAAGAATTATAAAGTTGCTGCTCACATAAGGTTTTCTATTCTTCTCCAGATGGTATCCAAGTTTTCCCAACATGGTCATTAAAAACGCAAACTTTTCCACAAAAAATAGTTTTCCGGAGAAAACCCTGCTGAGAGGTTATGGCAGACATGTGTAAGTTTGTATAAATCCTTTAATTATTGTAGTGGCTTGCAAATTAAAGCAGTTTTTCTCCCCTAAATGCCTGAACATGGCCCATTTTGCCCGATCTTCTACTTCAGGGATCCACATTTCGCTAAATTTTGTAAGAAAATTTGTCAGGATTTTTTCTACATGTAGGCCAATACCTTTGTTATCAATGTAAATACACAGTTGTTCGAAATTGGACTTTTATTTTATTTTTTATTTTTCTAATTTACTCAACCATTTGTAAGTTCACGCTAAAATATACAAAGCTGCTCGGATGGTATTATGCTGCTCACAAGGTATCGGGTTTCCTGGGGTGCTTTGACACTTGCTTAAAATGTATAAATATGATTTATTTGTAGTGAGATGACCATAGCACACACATAACTAAACTGCCTTTATGACTATTGTGGGATTTGTCTGGATATCATTCCTCTGGCTATTTAGCAATTACTTCTGAAACAAAAGAGCACAGGAGTTTGAAATTCTATCCATAAAGCTAATCTAATGGCTAAATAATAAAAAATTAACCCCTATATAGTATATAGTCTTATCCATAAAGCTAATCTAATGGCTAAATAATAAAAAAAATAAACCCCTATATAGTATATAGACTATATCCTATATAGGGGTTTATTTTTTATTATTTAGCCATTAGATTAGCTTTATGGATAGAATTTCAAACTCCTGTGAATAGAGCAATCTGGATCAGCAGACGACTTATTCCATTACGGAAGAGTCCGGATATAGCCGATGTACCACGATTGTCAAAAGAGCAATCGCCAGTAAATAGCGTTACCACTTAATACTGGTCTATTAGCTGAACCAGGAAAAGTTTGACCACCGTGATATAAGTGAAATACACGTACTTATAAATCCGCCAGAAATAGTCTACATCCTCCCCCACCACATAACATACCATTATGCTTATAGTGCTAAACTTGTTCTGACTGATATGTAAGATTAAAATCTCTGCACATCGCTTCAATGCAATGAAATGTATTGTCCAATGCGATTTCTTGTTGAAAATCTCAACTAGTGTTCGACTTATGTTTTGTACAAGCAACCGCACGAACGGCAAGACGAGAACCATGATTCCAGTAGGCACCACTTTTTATGCTGCAGTATAATAATAAAGTCCTTTTTTGTAATCAACAACCACTTTTTCCAAGTACCTTATAAGGTTGTTATAAGAGACTTGATCACAAACTTGAGTATTTTTTAAGAATGACATCAAATGAATTAACTAAAATTGTAATTTTAGAACAAATCAATAATATTTTGTAATAGTTTTACACAGTAATAATAAGAAAACATGTATAGAATTTGTATTGCTCTATTGCCTTGGGATTCAAACATTTCAGGCTTTTGAAATGTAATAGTAGTTTAATTATTATATCGGTAATACACGTTTTTTTTCGGCATAGCTGTTTAACCCATATTTTCACCTAAAATGACCATTAACGTAAATTTTCTAACCCTATTTCAAAGTCAGGATTTATCCGGTACGCCGAATAAATAGTTTACAGATATTTCCTGGTTATACTAAGCAACATGACATCAGCATCGTAGCCAAGCTAAGGAACGACGAGTTACACATTCGTTATAAATTATTTTTACCAACGTCGGCATTTGTCTTAATTTAATCATGTTATTATAAGCGCTTATGTAAGCAGAGCTGGGGTGTGGCGTTTAACACTTCTTCTGAGTTTGTTTCAAAAGTTTCCCGAAGTCCCGGATTTATTGACTCGGGTAGGCTACTTTTAACGAGTTAAATCGACTTGGCACTCGCAATCTAGTAGGCACTGGGCCTGACGCGTGTCCCGAAAAAGTTGTACTCCCTATGGACCTCCAGGGTGCTAAACCGGCACTGCGTGTCCGCTTTTTTTTTATTGTACAAAGACTCAATTTCTCTTCGGAAATCGTCTTCACAATTGCAACACAGACACTTTGGCCACGAAAATATTTCAGTTTGTCGCAACGATTACGAAAAAATTGGATTCCAAAACAGTTCCGTCGCACGAAGAATTATGCCCTTAAGGTGAATGAAACAGTCATATATTCGGGGTGGGTCCATAGGCACGTCAGAGGTGTTCGATTTCATTCAAAACTTTGGAAAGCCTTCATACATATGCTGTGTCTGTGTTCTTGTACAAGAGCATCCGGGGTAAACCCCACCTGACAAGTATGGCGACCAATAACCGATCGTGCATGCTCCAAAACGGTGCAGAAAAATATGTAATTCATTGTATTCAATCACATATGGCACATGTTTGACTTACGTTGATTTTCGGTCATTATGAGAAATCCCGTTCAAACTATACACCTGTCTATTCAAAGGAATACACTCGAGGGATGTTTACCATTTAGATAAAAACGCGAAACATTTGCACATACATGTATACAACATTCGGCAGATATCATACAATATTTGGATAAACCCCATATAAGTATATCACTAGATGTGTGCACATATTTATCGAGTGTTTATTTTTACAACGATAACATAATATTTACCTTATATATAACCCGTAAAAGTGTTCACATCCCACCTAAGCCCATAGTTAAATGTATGTGAAATTTGTAAACTAAACCCTTTTGTAAATTACCCAGATTAAACACGTATTGCGTTGTTTTATAATGGGAAGAATCCGTCAGGGTATCAACATCTCTGGGATTTCAGTTTTCCTTTCGAACAACAATGCATCTGAGTGAGATGCACTTTACATGGAGTGATCAGATATGGTGTATGAACAGGCGATTGCTTAAAGTGTTGTTACCATCTGATTGTGTTTTGTATACGTGGATTATTAAGAAAATTGATAGTTTAACTTTAAGCAGCGCGCAAGCATTATTCCATCTTTGAAAAACATGCTACAATAAAAGTATAAAGTTATTTCTATAACGCTAATATTTGTGCATGTATTTATTTGTATCACGTATTCATCGAGCTACCCCCCAAACACATACAAACACACATGCACACCAATGGCAAAATGTAAAGCTCTCATATAATTTACCGATATTTAGAAAAATGCTATATGATTTCCGAACAGAAAACAATGAATTGAGACTCTTGTCACATTGCTAAATATGTTTTTACAGGTATTCTTATAGCTACTACTCCAGTTTCAAAGTCAAAATTTGCTTACATACAATAGCAGACATACAAATTGAAACGCTTTCTCTTCTAGATTAGCGTTTCGGCAGGGAGGCGGAAAA
The DNA here is from genome assembly GCF_020536995.1 of Dreissena polymorpha. Lineage (NCBI taxonomy): Eukaryota > Metazoa > Mollusca > Bivalvia > Myida > Dreissenidae > Dreissena > Dreissena polymorpha. Next base: position 63,598,648 of record NC_068369.1, on the reverse strand, counting down.
CTACAACGGGCGAGGCATGGTCAGGGGTGATAACCCCAAAAAAGGGTTAGGGTAAGGGTTAGGGTTAGGGGTCGGGTTAGGGTTAGGGTTGGGTTTAGGCTAACCCAAACCCTAACCCGACCCCTAACACTAACCCAAACCCTAACCCTAACCCTCTAACCCCCCTTGCGTAATACCATACCATGCCCCGCTCGTTGTAGTTTTCCGCCTCCGTTTCGGCAAGATGATGGATGTTCAAATATATGTATATGTAGAGAAGCACTGTCTATGTCGACTAAATGAGTTTTTATCCGTCCATGAGTTGACATGACTTGATGTTTTGTTCTGTAGTCAGCAAAACGTTCCTCTGTGCCCGGATGAATTTTCCCGCCAACTGTTAACTATTTAACACATGTTTTTAACTTAAATCAAAACCCGCAGCGACAAATAAAATATGTTCCCTTGTAGCTGGTGCTATTTGAGAAAGAACAAAAGCTTACCACATACTTTATGTATGACAATTGATGAAAAACAAGACATGGGTTTTGATTTAAATATGATACTTACCGGAATTCAAAATTCAAGAAAATAAGTATTCAATACATACGCAATTATCTACAATATACAATTAAAAAGTAAGTTTTTCTAAAATGATTTCATTGATGATACCCGATGTTTGTCGTCATAATGTACCTTCTGAATACTCTCATCAACACATGTATTGCCCAATCTACATTCAAGTTGGTCCAATGATATCTCTGCCGGGTAAATAAAACAAAAGGATTCCAGTCCTTTGAAAAACAGGATCGCGAAGGCGTGTGGCAGTTCTCTTAATATATATGGATATGGAGACACATTGAGAACTATCTGGAAGAAATATTTGAGTCAAATTCTTATTTAACTTTGTCGGGGAATTTTTAATAAGGACATCTCGACCGATTTCGTATTTTTCAAGTCCGTTGAACACATGAACGCCGGGCAGTGGGGAAGTTTTAATATAACTTTGCTATAGTGAACTCTAAGAGCATTTGTTTTAAAAGATAATCTAACCAATAGCCCAATGATTCTGTGCCCCAATAGAGCTTGGAAATTTTCCTTTTATGTGGATATTGAAGCCTTGTCAGTTTTTAATCTAATTTTCACATGGGACTTGGTCAGAACATTGTTTTTTAATGAAATCTTTGCACAGTTCGAAATTTTTTCGAGAATGGTCCAGTCGTAAGAAATCGCATGTATGCCTCAAACTTTAGTGCTGAGTGTTGTTTTAATAAGCTGATAATACTGGGACTAAGGAGGTCAAGAATAAGATGGTGTTGGTATTAGGATTCGCTAGGCGACACCATACCCACTACGCATCGGCGACCTGTTGTTATATTGACCAACATACTTATATGCTAGCATATATTATGAAAAATCTTAAAAATATAAATGACACAGTTATCATCCTAATTACAAATATCATTCATATGAAAAATTGAGTAATACAAATATTGAAATACAAATTAGAAGATGTGTATGTGAACACTCGATAACTGAATAGCAAACACGCCTACCGGGTCTATGGTATGTTGTGTCTAGTAATCCATTTTCTCAAGCCTGGGTATAACATTCCTATCAATTATGTTTTGAATGTGTTATTGAACGATTCTCTTTTTTGCGACTTAAATTCTTTTTTGATGGTGAACAGAAAGAAAAAGAATCTTTAATTTCGCCAATTAGTTATCACATCGCTTCGATTCTCCCAAATGCGACCCATATTTTCGACCGTACCGACAGCACCCGACACCCTATAACTTTTATTGTTTGCATTTTACCAGATAAACAGAAAATTGTGTGTGAATATTTGTGAACAGCACTAAGCAATTGTACATTTAAGCAAATACTGAAATTCGCGTCTACTTCGACATTTGGAAGCATGAGAAATTTGGTTCAGTGTTCCTTCCTTATCTGACTAAGCCATATTTCATGAAGTTGTCCTTAGATCTGTATATATCCTTTTCTATTAGATGACTTTATACATTATAATCCAGAGTACGGATTTAAGTCATGCAATTCTTCAAATATTTTATCTCTCAGCGTACATAAACATACATGTACATGTACTTGCTCTTTAATTTCATTAATCACTTACAGAAAACATTTGAACAAAAATATTAATCAACTTAAGGCAGGCAACAGTTACACAATAGGCTATAACGGCTTGAATGGTCATTGTTGGCTCAGGTTCTACTTTAAAGTACCCTGAGTACTCTTGAGTATGCTACAAAGAATCTGGGGTATTGAAAATATATTAAAAAGTACCCCGAAGTATTGCATGTTCCTTTTAAGCGAATTTCCGTACCCGGGGTACACTGTAGCATACTAAATAGTACCCAGAGACTGAGAGTACTTTTAAGTAGCACATGAGTCTACACAGACCAATATAGTGCTATTAAAACTTTAAATCGAATGATTTATAAGACACATGACTAACTCGTGAAACAAACAACTCAATTTACAACTTGCGTTAAAAATAATAACTTAAAAGAATCACTGTGGATTCTGGTTGCCATGGTAGTAATAACATAATGGGAAACAATTCTCGGTATACTAGCCAGCAAAGCCCAAAACTCTAGCAAATTTCTAAAAGTCAACCCAAATACAACGATTTTGGTTCATATCATATTTATTTACAATTGGAAATTGCTAGAACATGAAATGTGTGTCATTTATTGCATTACACGCATTAACAAGATCACATTTTGTTCTACATGTGCCGAAGTTAATAACAAGGACTGACATATGTTCAGTAAGCATATGTCATTAAATGAGATTGTTAAACACTTTACCTACCTGCCCCCCCCCCCCCCCTCTTCCCCGGGTCTCTGTAAACTATATGTACACATATGTACAAATATGCTCCGATTATTCAAATCAAATCAAATAAATTTTATTTTGAGTATGCAAGACAATAACAAATAACATAAGCTGCAAAGCTTTTGAACCGACTAAACAAAAAATGTAAACAGTAAAACACGGGTAAAAAGCTAGATAAAAGAAAGACACATTTACATGGACATAGAAATACAAATACAACATCAAACAATACAGTTTAAGGCATACAACACAAATCTACTTGACAAATTCCGGACTTTCCTGCTGGTATTGCACTAGGAGGGGAAATGAAAGACATGTTATTATCATCATCATGGCACGCATGGGGTTAAATATATTTAAAACAGTTAAATATAAGTGTATAGATTTGCTGGACCAGCAGCAGAGTCAAATGCAAAAGGTTATTTATAATGTACCGGAAGTAATAAGGCATGAATTGAAACCAAAAGCAATATGCAAGAGATGGAGGTCAAAAGACCAGAAATCATGTTAAGGACCAAGGGATTCCCGAAGTCAACCAGGAGCACCTCCCCCTCAAGAAATCTAGGTGTAGTCTTACTGTACTCGAGCGTCCAGCCCACAGCAGTCCATGGAGATAGACCACTGCTGCCAGAGCGCCCGAGTCTACCCCTTTCGTCACACCAGGGGCACCATGAATACTCCTGACCCCGCTTACGGTCCTTATCAGATCTCCCGCCTGACGAGGTAAAAGAAAGATTAAAGTACATATACAAACACAAATAATACACATGAAAGTTTAAAAGCTGTGTAGGAAGCTGCTGATCTTTTCCTGTGGATACGACTAAAAACTGCAATAAGAGCTAGGAATTAAAAAACTGAGCGCAAAAAGAAACACAAATGTACGACAAGATAAAATATTTCTAAGAACGAATATCACCTCAAATCATATTTGGGGTGAACTGATCAGCAGCTTTCTCACCATAAAACAAGTAACATAGCAAAAAACAACACAACTATAAGCAGGCACAGGCAAACCAATATACTAAAGCAAAAATAAGATACAAAAGCAAAAAGCAAAAAAAAAGCAAAATTAAGGACAGCACAAGCAACCAATGAACAAAGCAAACCAATATACTAAAACAAAAATAAGATACAAAAGCAAAAAGCAAAAAAAGCAAAAAATAAGGATAGCTAAAGCAACCATAACAAAGCAAAAAAAACAGTGTGGCGTGCCGCTCAGGCAGAATATATTGGATTCAGCAGCTATTCTAGTCTGCGTTTGACTCAAAATGTCATCCTCCGCGATTTGACTGGAACCAGCATAGCTGGATAAAATTGTATGAGGATGGAGTCCGATGGACGATAAATTGCGTGGAGATTAGACCGTTTTGATGTGTCGCCGAATTGACTAGTAAAAATGGTCTTAAAGTTAGCGAACAAAACAGACATTGATCTTTAAAAAAAAACTGCGTTACACAGGATTACAAGCGGTAAAACTTGACTTTGATTTATAAAAATATATAGTTTACATGTTTTAAAAGTTTATGAACATGTTTATGCCGTAAAATGCTTTAGATTTATATTTAATGACGAGTGATAGTAATCCGGATGTTGTTGTTCGGACAAATGAAAAAGATCAGAATGTAACCATTCCTATTCATTCAGCTTAACCCATATTTTGGAAATGTGTATAAACATCTGATACAATTGAATTTTGTGTTATGAAATTCTATCAAATTTTGTCTTTTTTTGCAAAATACTTTTTGAAATAATAATAAATATATTGTTTACAGATTTAGTAAATTTTGCTACACTTGTTTTATAAATGCCTATTATGTGGAGATTCTTTTAAACATTAATTTTGTTTTTATTTTCCAATATGAAGGTTTATTCAATGATTTATATCGAAATTGTTACAAACATTAATGTTTTCCTATGAAAAGATGGCTGAACAAATTGATAGGGAAGATATGAACAAATCAGGGTTGCTATGCTTTCCTTACTAAGCAAATATCAGATATGTAAACATTTTCCATTTATTTGTTATAAATATATTTTATTGAAATGTCATACTTGGCCTTGTGTTGAAATTGGTTTTGTTCAGAATAATAAGTCAATTTAACTACTTATTTGCCAAGTAAACAGGAAACTATGCTATAGAATTAAAAAATAAGAGTCGATCCTGTTATTAAAACTATTTTTTATAGTAACACTTCTTTACAATCTCTTTAACCCTATGCCAAAACAAGATAATGGTTATTGATGGTAATTTAATGACATTTGCTAATCATCTAGATTTTTAATATAATGTAAAACTACCACATAAATAGTGTAAGTTCTCTTTGCTTTCTGCTTCATGTCTTGTCTTTTTTAAAAGGCCTAGGATGCGTGCGTAACAAAAGTGTTAAGAATCAGTACCAAGACCTGCATCCTGAGCATGAGGAGGCCATTCATCCAGACTCGGTCAGCAAAAAACCTGGCAACTGGAAACAGTACACTGACCTCACATACTGCCATGATCAGAAAGGAAAACCTAAGAAAACTGATGTGTTTGATTCAGAGCAACTTACCAAATATCTTGAACAGATGAACATTCAGATTGAAAGCAACGATGATAATGGTACAGTTTTTTTATTTTAACAGCTAACTGGTTGGTCTTATAGTACTGAACTATTGATGAGCTATCACATATGATCTAAGATTGACTTAAATTTGTTCACGATCCAAAAGAATTGTTTTGCATATAATATGTTATCAAAGAGGTTCTTATATAAACTATTATATTATTTTTAAAATTCACAATCTGAATCAGATTAGAATAAGTAGTTTTCATAAGAATGTTTTTTCGCCATTATTCATATATTTTTAGCTGGTGTCTAGTCTAGATTTTGGTTTCATATGCTTTTTTCCCAATGTTTTGTTTTGATTGTTATCCTGAGATACAGAACACAGACCCACAATAAAACCTGGATGTAGTAATTTAAAACTTTATGATGACTTTATTGACTTGCTTGCAGATTTGTACCTTACTCAAATGGTGACTGAAAAAACAAGAGGAAACTTTCAGTGATTTTTTTTGCTTTAATTTGTTACAGCCTGTGCCATTTGAATTGGGAAAATTAGCGCGATAAACCGTGAAATTGGGAAAAATAGCGCGATAAACCATGAAATTGGGAAAAATTAAGCATTATAAATAGGATTATAAGTAACAGAAGTGATATTGTTTTTAAGTGCATGTTCAGGGAGTTTTCTAGAAAAGGAGTCTGGTCAAATTGTTTTTTGTCTTTAATCAATAAAAGTGGCAAGTTTGGGAATGATATATGGACAAAAATGACTAAATTCAAGTTATATATTTTGTAAGATGTTTAAAAAATAAAGTTGAGACCTAGATTTAAGAAATCATAATTAAGTTATATGGGACTTCTTTCTAAAAAAACAAAAACAAAAAAAAACAAAAAAAAATATTTTTTTTTTTGGAAGTTGGGCTTTTTTTGGGAAATTTTGGTCAGAATTTTGGGAAAAAACGTGTATTTTTGCGATTGGGAAGCAGCCGAAATTCGGCTGTAAATTTGAGGAAAAAAAATTACTGGAAACAACATCTTGGACCTTTTCCTGACCTCTAATCATACTCTTGTTAACTCTGTAAAAACTCTTCCAGGTATTTCAGACCATGATATTGTATTTTTTATTTCAGATCTAAAAGTTAAAATAGCAAAACAGAAACCCAGGGTTGTACCGCTGTATAGAAAGGCAGTCTGTGATTCTTTTAAAACCCACATGCAAGGAGTGAGTGACAGGGTTCTTGAAAAAGGTGAAAGTACCTCGGTAGAAGAACTTTGGTCAATTTTTTCAGATGAGATATCAACTGATATTAAACAATTTATTCCCTCAAAAACTATAGGTACAAGAAGATCACTACCATGGATTACACAACCAATAAGACGACTAATGAGAAAAAGAGATAACCTTTATTCCAGACTTTAAAACAATGGAGCACATAAGACCAGGAAAATGTTTCTCAATATTAAAAACCTTATCAAACGGAATACTAAAACTGCTTATAATAAATATATCGAGTCCATTTTAGGCATTGAAAACCCTGACGCTCAAGAAGACAGATCCAACTTTAATTCGAAGAAACTGTATACTCTCTTTAAAAACTCCAAACAAGACGCTCAAGGTATATCTACTCTTTTTGACAATGTTTCAGGAAAATCAACATCTGTGAATCAAGAACAGGCCAATGTTTTGAACCAACAGTTCCAATCCCTTTTCACACCTATGTCTTTTTTCAGAAATCTTAATGAAATTTCATCTTCATCTTTCAGAAAATGTCCAACAATGCCAAAGATCACAGTCAGTGTCAATGGGGTGCAGAAGTTGCTATCCAATCTTAAACCAGACAAGGCAGCAGGCCCCGACAACACCAAACCTCTTGTTCTTAAAGAATTAAGTTCACAAATTTCTCCCATAATAACACTTCTTTTTCAGAAATCACTGGACTCCGGAATTCTACCAAAAGTATAGACATCTGCAAATGTAATACCACTGTACAAGAAAGGAAACAAAGAAGACCCAGCAAATTACAGACCTATCTCTCTAACCTATATTTTACGTAAATCCTTAGAACATATAGTTTCCTCAAATCTTTCAGCTCACTTCAATAAATATAACATACTTTATGACTTACAGCATGGCTTCACTTCTTTATATTCAGAGAAAAGCGTTCCTGCGAAACACAACTTCTACAACTCATTGATGACCTGGCACGAAATATGTCATCTGGACAACAAACTGATCTAATATTGCTTGATTTCAATAAAGCGTTCGACAAAGTGAACCATCTTAAACTGCTTTTCAAATTACAGGAACATGGTGTGGATAAAGATACTCTCTCATGGATCAAATAATTCCTAATGGGTCGTACTCAACGTGTTGCTCTAGATGGAGAATTATCATCCGAGGTACCAGTGACATCTGGGGTACCACAAGAGTCTGTGCTTGGTCCGTTACTTTTTCTTCTTTATATAAATGACTTACCTAAATCTATTACTTCTCAAGTTCGCTTATTTGCAGATGACACTGCCGTTTATATAACAATCAACAATATGCATGACTGCCATACTCTACAAGAAGATCTAGATAAACTAATGAAATGGGAACATCTTTTGGACATGGAGTTCAACCCAAGTAAATTCCAAGTTTTAAACATAACCAGAAATAAATCAAAATTCTCTTTTAATTAAGACTCCATGGACAAATACTAGAAACTGTTGACACTGCAAAATACTTAGGTGTGGACATCTTAAAAGACCTTTCTTGGAACACCAATATAAATAAAAGTACAAATAACGCTAATAAATCGCTTGGTTTTCTACGCAGGAACATACAGACAAGAAATTCCAACATTCGCCAGCTGGCATACAAGACAATAGTTAGACCACAGGTTGAATATTCTTCTTCCGTATGGAGTCCTCACACTTTACAAAATAAACTTAAATTGAAAATGTACAGCGTCGAGCAGTCCGCTGAGTCAAGCATAATTACTCTCCATATGACAGTGTCACCTCCATGCAATAGGAACTTGGTTGGCAGACGCTACAAGACAGACGAAATGATACTTAATTAATAATCTTTTTCAAAATTGTTCAAGGTTTAGTGGCCGTGCCCCTACCATCATATATCGAGCGACCCGCCAGATTCACTCGTCACATGCACCCCCTCTCTTTCAGACAGATCCATACCACTGCAAATTATTATAAGTTTTCATTTTTCCCAAGTGCTATTGTGATGTGGAACAACCTCCCTGCCACTACAGTGTTACATCCTGATCCTGAAGGGTTTAAGCGGTCCCTGCTTTCCCCTTCTGCCCCTTGAACTCCGAGAGACATGTTTTTATCAGTTTTAACTTTAAATCACTTCACCATGCATGATAAATCTAACATACTTTTATCTTCCTCACTTATTCACTTTTAACACTTTTATCTTGTACTGACTGCGCACCTGTCAATAATACCCGCAAGGGGAGTTAGACAGTATAGATAGATAGATAGATATGATATGTTTTCCATAAATGAAATAAACACTTGATATATTTTTTTTAAATTTCAGCCTGTAGACATGCCAGATCCATTTCGGAAGCCTTCAAAGACATGCCTCCTCTGCAAACATAATATCAAACTAGATTATAAGGTAAACAAAATCAGCAGTCCAGATTGCAGGAATTTAAATTTTAAAAAGAGCAAAGTATATTAAACAAATAAAAAATAAACTATGTATTTATTTTTTTGTAAAATTACACTTATTGCGGTCACAAATTAGAGCCCTAGGCTATCCCCACTATAAATTTAAGCTCTTGTTATTTGAATTGCTTCCCTTTGTATGTAAAATAATAATATATAATAACCTTAATTTCATTTAATGTTTCATACAGGCAAATGCAATGTTTGTATCATCTAGGAGATTGATTTTCATCATGATACTTGTTATTCAATTTTTTTTTAATATCAATCATAATATTTTAATGAAATTCAATAAAAAAAGATGAAAACTTGTAACTTTCTATGTGTAATTGCAAAATATGTGTGGTTGCTTCCCTTTAATTGACAAATTGTTAAACATAATTACTGAAATACTGGTGGTCACAAATGTTGAAATATTAAATATTTCAACATTTCAGTAAAAATAAAGGCAGTTAAATAGAAAAATATGTATTGTTTCTGACATGTGGACTGAAGTGATTCCAAGTTTCTTTAATAGCAGAACAATGACATGGAGTTTTCTTTCAATTTTTAATTCATACATACAAATAATGCATATAGAATGTTTGGGAATACGTTCATCTAATATAATTCTGCTTTAAAATGTCAAAGTTTTCTAATTGTTATCTAAACAATAATCAGGGGAGTGGCCAGGGAAGTACGCATAGCTTACTTGATGGGTTAGTGCTATCTTTTGTATGATGAAAGAGTATGTTTATTGGGTTAATTTTGTCATGTGGCAATCTATAATATAACTAAGTGTTCAAGCATGTTTTGCTTTAGACGCAGTCAGATTAGAAATGTTAAAATGAGCATTAAAATGATACAATTTATATGTTTGTCTTTAAGTAGGTCTATGGCTGGTATCTAGGAATAATATTTTATTAGTACAATAAGTATTTAAGAAATATTAATAATTGTTGTTCACCAGCCAATTTACAACAACTTGGCGGTCTGTTATGTAGAAGTTAAGACAGCAGTCAATTGTATAATTGACAGGCATCTTGACAAAAGATGGTCTGTTAGCCAGTAAACTACTATCTTAATGCAAACATTTTTCTTAAAAGATTTGACACATTGTTTTGCAATTTATATAACTTATATTTATTTAAATGTGCCTTCATCATGATTTATTGTTTCTAATGTGAATAGTGGCATTTTAACAGAAATAATTTTATGCCATGTAAAAGGATCAGATAACTATAGCATCATTTTGATTGTTTAATAAAAAAAGGATTTTCTCTGCATAAACTATGTATTCATCACAATTATCTCTTCATATTTTCGTGATGTAATGTATTATGTACCTTAAGGTTGAAGAAACAAAGTATCAAACACACTAAAGAAACCTTTTGTTATCTATTGCAGGTGTCCTGCCCTTCATGAACAAGTCTGTGAAATACTTGGAAGACCTGATGCTGTTCAATCCATTTTCTAGTAAGACATGAACACTTGTATTAAATTTAATTTTATAATATATTATGTAATAAAACAGACAGAAGAGTTAAGATATCGCTTATTTTTTTGATTATGTGAGGAGTATGCAAGACCTTTTTTTGTTTATCTGAGTTGAAATGTTGCGCCACTTTTACTGAACATAGAATTAAACTTGATATCTTGTTAACTGAAAGGTATATACTATATAATCACAAAACTATGAATATAAAAGGTGATGCACAGATTAATTGCCTCACTACGAGGTATTTTGCTTATGTGATTATGTGATTAAATCGAATGACACTTTTTTCTTTAAAAACTATAAAAAGTGCATAACTTCACATGATTTTATCGTGAAACTTAGTAAACACATGATAAAAGACGTAAGGTCAGTGCAAAATAAAATAATTATACCCCAGAAAATAAAAATAAATGGGGGAATGGGGAGGAGAGGAATTGATGGAATGACAATTTATTTGTATCTGTTGATCTGTCCATAGACACAACATTGTCCAATAGCGTTTTATGAAACGTTTGAATATTCAACATTAAAACTTGCAGGCGTTGTTCGGTATTTAATGAATTTGTGCATGTTCTATTTTCATCATATTTATTATTATGAATAAAAAATGCAAAAGTTACGCCCCTTTTTCAACTTGCTACATTTATGGCAGTTCTATCTTATTTCATTTTGTTTGTTTCTTCATTTTATAGTAAATCAAGTGAAAAAGACCAGTGAGCAAAACGTTCATGTTCATATATATATATTATATCGCGCATGTTATATTCTGTTGTAGGAGAAACATGATCGAAAAATTACTTGGTATTCAAAATAAACTGAAATGTGTAAAGGTGAAAAGAAATTTAAAAATGAGATGTGATATAAAAGCTATAACAGAACATTTGACTTGTTTAACGCATGATAAGTATTGCATTAATTCAATTAATTACCACTTATAGAAACTCGCAGTGCTTTTGAAAATAACCAAATCTTAATATATTATGCGCTATAGTACTTTAAAAAAATTGAACACGCTCCAATTAAATATGAATATTATTATTAATGAAAATTGTAACCAACATCGTCCATTTAATATAATGATTTTTAAGATAGTAGCGTTTTAAATTCTATGAAAAAAATCTCGAAGAATCGTAAAATCTAAAAGTGAACCCAGCCTTATACATGTATAAGTATTTTATTGCTAAATAGAACACGACATACTTTTTTTCTTACTAAACATGCACGGTATAATAATAACGTATGACCTTTTCGTTCATTGTAATAATTGTTAAATGCTTTTATGTTTTGATAGTTTTTAATGCAGGCGATTAATAGTAGTAATGAATACAATTTTGTTTGTGCTTTTTAAGAATTTTATCGCGTAACCGATTGGCTACCTTAATATAATAAGAACTAGATTTACTAGCATTTGTTGTGGTATATATGTGTATGAGTTTATGTTCTTTGTTCTTCAGTTATCAAAAAATCAGGTCAAAACTATTCAAATAGCTGTCAAATATGATAATTTTGGACTACTATTCTCGTATTGCATGTAAGGGTTATTTACCTTGATCATTCACGTTGATAATTTACTGTAATCATCATTGCATAAACCAAAGCTTTACATTTGAAAAGAAAGTACGATCTAGGCCAGGATTTGCAGTAAATATTTCAAAAGAAGTTAGCTGTTTAAATTCTTACCTTGAGGTGTATTGTTCACATATCGTTCGCAGGTGGACATAGTTCAGGATTAAAAAAATAATCAAGCATTTTTGGATCCTCTTTTCAAGATTTAGACATAAATGTTTGTTGTGTTTTGTCAAAGAACTTGGCATGTATACAAATATGCTTTAATTAATACCGACGAGGATTGAAACATATATAACGAATCTAGTACTCCAAAATGAAGTGCCAGAATGTTGTTAAAACGTATTGTTAAATTCTGATGCCTCTTCTAAACTCTTCTAAACTATGTTTACCTCAATTATGCAGGTGTTGCACAGGGTGAGCTTTTTGACGCATTTTGTGCGTTGGCATTCGCCCGTCGTGTGTACAATAATCATTAAAACATATCGTAAAACGCTGGGGAAATATTTCATGACACTTCACAGGTATGGTGTTTGAATGGCCACCTTTTAAATGACTCAAATGCATATGCTGGTCGCAAGGACGTACATAGATTTGGAAAACGAAAACTTCCAAAAATCTAAAACTGGCCACCCCATGGAGTCAAAACGTAATTGTACACCATATTTAAGGAATATCATACATCGTGTGGTATGCTTTTATATAGCAAAATACTATCTTCAAACAGAATCCGCAAAGCTTTGCTATTTGATATGTAACATAATATTTTTTCATTTCCATCATCATCATCATCATCATTATCATCATCATCATCATCATCATCAATCCCTTTACCGGTTTGGCCGTTGGGGGGAAATAAGGAACAACAATACAGAAATCCACATCCAGTCAGGTCTGTTCTGTGCTGCTGAGAGTAATTCATACATTAGAACTTATAAGGGATGTTCACTCTTTTATATTATTCAAACAGCTGACGACTTCGACGTGGGCCTCCCTCTTGCGTGACCTGTAGAACAGTCTTTCACAGAGAGACGTGCCTGGTGACGTGTCCAAACCAAGCCAACTTTTGTCGTTTTGCGGACGCCAGTAGGGGGCTCTTGTGGATCAACAAGAGTTGCTGTCATGTAACTGATGTACTCGTAGGTCTTGTGGTCCGTATAGGAGATACGGAGCAGTCTTCGGTGACATTTATGTTCAAATGCTTGTATCCTGCGTTCTGTGTCTGCGTGAAGCGTCCAGGTTTCGCAGCCGTAGAGTAATATGGAGACTACGAAGGACTTGAAGAATCTGTACTTAGTTGGGAAACTGATAGAACTGCTTGTCCATTGCCTGCTCAATCTGGCCATCGCTCGGTTGCCATGTCAATCTTCATTCGGACCCTTGGTCATGGTTGCGACCAAGTCATTGAAGCTGGTCACTTGTAACTTCTTGCCGTTCATGGTGATGTCTGTAATGGTGTTGGTCGTGCTGTTCACCATGATCGTCGACTAATCCGTGCTTACCTCCATCCCGTATGCTTTTGTTGTTTCATAGAGTATGTTGATGAGATCTTGAAGTCCACCCATGAGGTCAATGCCATCAGCGAATGCCAAGTTGGAGATGAATCTTCCAATTTTCAAGTACAAGTTTGTCCAACTTATGTACCGCTCCAGGTGAAACATGTTTCATATACATTTTATTGACGATTTTATTTTAAAATCAATCGACGATTTTATTTTAAAATCAATCAGATTGAGAGATGTGAATAGTGGTCCGCGAAAATGTTTGTTCAAATCATTCCCCTGGGTCGAAATGAGAACTGCCCAGAGAATGAAATGATGTTATGCTTGTGACATCGATATATGTTCTTTCCAAGTTTGCTCTATTCCGGCATCTGTGATATTTGGCATTACAACGCCGAGAGGAGTAATTATATTGTGTATGATACAATCGTTACTGGCCATCTACTGTTTTTCATATCATTCTCCTAGTGAATTATTTTGAGCTAAGCCTAGATTGTCTACTGGTTTATAATGACTTTTATGTTAGTGTCTTCAAATATCTACCTTTCTGAAACTAAAAGATCCAAAGCTATGGTATTTGTTGTGTAGTATTAGGTAGTATTCCTTTAAAACCTGTGTTAAAATCATGAAGTACTGGGGTACATGATAAATATAAATAGTCTTTATCGATATACCGACTGCATTTTTTCTCCGAATAAAGATCTTAGCATTCTCGATATTGATCTCTCTTTACAAAAATTTGTTGCCTCATTGTAAATGTGATTAAATCAGTGCAATTCTTACTTAATTGGCATGTTCTTTAACCATGGAAATTAGGCTAACATGCATATTTGTTTTGACATTAAAGTATTTAAAAAGTTCAAACGTCGAAATAGGGCGTATACTGTAAAGTACTCGTACATTTTGTGTTTATGAAGAGTTTTTGTGTTAATATGGCGAAATGCTGCGTATTATGTAGCTTAGGTATACTTTTTATGTGTATGGCGAGTTTATGTGTTGATACGGCGTAACAGTGAGCATAATGTGGCGTACTTATACTTTTTTGATTGTATGGCGAGATTTTGTGTTGATATGGCGAAATAATGCGTGTTCTGTAGCGTGCGTATACATTTTTTGTGCATGAGGAGTTTTTCTATTGTTATGCCATAAAAGTGTGTATTCTGTAGCGTACATTGTTTAAGTTTGACCAGTTTTTGTGTTAATGTGGCAAAATAATAAACCGTCTGTGTAGTACTAGTACATTTGGTATGTATGACGAATATTTGTATTGACATGGCGAAACAGTGCGTATTCTGTAACGCATTCGTTCATATGTTTTTTATGAGGAGAATAGTGCGCATTCTATGGCCTTCATATACGTGCATTGTGTAATATAATGGCTGAACAAGAGCGTATTTTGATGCCTTTCCATATATCAATTGTGAATCCGCATGGGTATTTGTTTATTCACATTATTCACAATGCTTTGATGGCAAAACAGTTTTTTCTGGGATCCTCATACATAATTATGTACTTGTAAGAATATGCACTTATTACTTATACAATGATATTGCGGCAATACTAGAACTCTATAGACATGGGCATATACCTGACAAAAGAAGAGACCCCACTATGCTCTGACATGAATAACCTTAGTTATTAAAGTTGAATATGGCATTGTTGTGTTTCTATTGTTCTATTAATTACCGTTATCTGGCCAAATAATCGAAGCAGATTTCAAATATTGAGTTTGTGTTCCAAGTGTTAATATAACTTTAGAAATAGTATTGTTGGTCTTTGTTTTTAATTTACTTCAACAGAATTTATCAATGATAATTTTTAACATGTCACTCTATATGCCTCGTCGCGCACTGTGCTGTCTGCTTGCCATAATAAAGAATGAATATATTGTTTAATTGTTCACTATTTGGAAGCTTATGTTTCTGTACTTTACACCTGCGAAACAATTTTTTTGTCTTAAAATAGGAATGCCAAGATTAATATGTAAACGAAAGACTTATTCATCCATCTTAAATTTACATCGAACTGATTAGTTTAAATTTCATATAATATAAATAAAAATAAATAAATATTGTATATATCGTACTTTGCCCAAGTACGTTCAATAAGCATTCTGTATGTGCAGCAACTCATGTACATGCAGGAAAAATTGTCTCTTTTATAGAAGATTTGTATGAAGTGGAATACATCAAGGTCAAAGGTCTAAAAAAAAAAATTTTTTTTTCAAAGCGGCGTTCTCATGAAACTGCATATTTTGAGTGGTGGAAGTTCAAGGTCAAGGTCATCCTTCAAGGTCAAGGTCCTCCTTCAAGGTCAAGGGTCAAAAATATTATTTTTTTCAAAGCGTCGCAATAGGGGGCATTGTGTTTCTGACGAACACATCTCTTGTTGATATGTAGGTCTACCTACACGTTCAGAGATCTAGTTCGTGTTTCATGCCGGTCCATTGAGTTTTGATGAAGTTGCATGCCTTGGACATAGAAATTTAATTTTTAAAATTTATTTCCGAAACGCGATCAGATACTGACCTTATTTTTATGCCCCCGAAGGAGGGCATATAGTGATCGGACCGTCTGTCCTTCTGTCTGTCTGTCTTTCCGTTACACTTTGCGTTTAGGTTTCTGTGTTTAGGTTTTTAAAAATGCTCATAACTTCTATGTCCCTTCAGATAGCAACTTGATATTTGGCATGTATTTGTATCTCAAGGAGCTGCACATTTGAGTGGTAAAAGGTCAAGGTAAAAGGTAAAAAAAAATTAACAAGGGAATTCATAAGCTTCAAAGCAGATAAATATCTGTACCTGCCAAATTATAAAAAAAAAAAATAAATAAATCAAAGCGGCGCAGAAAGGGGCAGTGTGTTTCTGACAAACACATCTCTTGTTTATATGTGAGTCTACATACATGACTCAAAGATAAAGTTCAGTTTCGTTACTCTCAATTGATTTTTGACAAAGTTACAGGCCTAGAACTTTATAATTTTTTCTCTATAATAATACTTCCAGATTTTTTTCTCCCTCACTCATTGAGTTTAAATGTCGATTAGAACAAAAACATCATGAAGGAGGAACAAATTAAAAAAAAACTCAGTATTTGAAATTAAATCAAATGTTAATGGAAATTCAAATAACGAAAGTAGCATGTTAGAAACGTGTTAGAACTTATGACCTTTTATCGCAATGTTTCATCAATTCGAAAAATTACTACATATGCACATTCGTAATCATAATAAAATGTAAATATATTAAGCTCTACTGTGAACCTGTAGTATGTAAACATATTTTTTTTATTGATTTGACATTCTACTTGATATATATTTCTTCATGATAATTCGCAATCAGATGAAAAATGCATTTTATTTATGATGATCGCTTCAAACATCATCAGTTTAATTCAATTGATAATCTTAATGAAGTTGACAAACATCATTTAAAATTTTGTAAAACAATTCTTGGTGTACGCTTACATACTTCTTATTCCGCTGCCTTAGGCGTACTAGGCATATTTCCTCTCTCTACCATATATGCAAACAACGTGTATTAAGCTTTTGAGTTAAAATCATGCAAGATCCCGAATCTCTTTTGCACACTGTTTATAAAAAAAAAATGCAATCTTTACAATTATTGTATTGGGGATAATAATAATAATAACACAACTATGTGGCGTGCATTTGTTAAACAACAACTAGAACAACGAGGATACGGGATTATATTCAATAATTTAACTAACAATTTCAATTATTCTAATGAAATTAACCAGAGATTTAAAGATCTATTAATCCAAAATTGACACGATCAATTTATAACCAAACGGACATAGAATACTTTAGAAGGTTTAAGACTGGATTCGCTAATGAAACATATTTAGATTGCATCACAAGTTAAAATCATACAAAACATTGATCAAGATTTAGACTAAGCGCCCATAAAGTTGAAATAGAGACTGGTTGATATAATAACATACCAGGAGATGAACGCAAATGTTAATAATGTAACGCAAAAACTCTGTTGAATCCGAATTTAAATTCATTTTTACCTGCCCAATATATAAAGGCACACGATCAAACCATTTTATAATATGAAGCTGGCCAAACGTAGCAAAATATAAAAACATACTCTCTTGCAAAAATAATTCAGTCATTTACAATATTGCCAGAGTTAATAATAATAATTATAATTAATAATAATAATAATAATAAAAATAATAATTATTATTTTCGTTCTTTTTTCTTTTCATTTTCATCATCTTCTTCTAATTATTCTTCTTATTATTATTATTAGTAGTATAGTTACTATTTATATGATTATTAATTAAAAATAAAAAAATAAAAAAAATAACTAAAAGATCTCGTCAATAAACAATAAAGTCCATAACTTAAATGCTAGGTGTGTGGCAGAAGATTTATGTCCTACACAATTTTGTGCAATTCAGGCACCCTTGATCTCTGACAATACAAGAGTGAGAGGGTTACTAATAGTTAGTATGCTACATGAGTTTGTGGCCATCTTCTAAGATTGTTAATATCATGCCACTGGGGAAAACTTGCGAAACCTGTATTGTCAAATGGTTTATAAATTGCTGTAAATATGTAACTTCAAATCTTCCTCTATGAAGCATTAAGGTCCAATGCTATGGTATTTGTTATTAACTTAGTGAACTAAAAAACTCTGTATTTCTTGTAATATCAATTTGCTGCACTGGTGTAAATGTGTTTTTGTCAGTGTAATTCAAATTATTAAATGATATTTTTTCCATCTTAATTATGTTTCAATTCATGTATGTTTTGAGATTAAATGAAATAGGCAATGCAATTTAATGCCCTCATACTTGCAAGTGGGATGGTGTCCTCTCTGCCCACTTATACGTATGTTTTGTCAAAATGGGCCACTTTACTGCAAACAATTATGGCAACTTCATTCAAGTGTTCAAGTTCTAGCGCAATCCGCCAAGCAGTTACTGGCAAGCCGAACACTATGACAACGGGAACTATTTTGCTTATAATAGAAAACTGACAAAATGCCACAATTCTTCAAAATCTCGTAACAACCCCATTTACGTTCTTTGCGTTCAACTGTTTATTAAAGCCAATTAACTATGAACACGCAAATAAATTATACGGACAGGTAACTGTTAAGAATTTATATAAGTTTATTATCTCGAAAATTACACGGATCTGCTGCTTAATGAGGAAAGTAACCTCCCATGCAGTTTTATCTGAAATTCGAATACGAATATATTCTAAACCGTTCTGTTGTGTTAAATTGATCAGTTTACATATGCAAACATAAATGAACAATGCAGATTGACAAAGGGGATTACTCAATATACCACGTTGATTAATACATAATTCCTATGTACATACTTGTTGTAGAATATTACTAATTTATATGTAATATTGCGAACAAACAAGGCAAGTATCATGAATATAAGTTCTCCTCCTTGCATCACTATTTTCATAAAAGTTCTTTGATCTTCGTAACTTTGAAGTATTTTAAGTCTTGCGCCAGATACACAAACAAGATATGCCATATCAACAAGTTTGACACAGAAGACTAAGATGTTGAAAAGTAGGTCCACATTTATAAATAATATAGCCAACTAGACAAGATAATCATTCGACACGGTACTCCACAAACCATTTATCTTTTCTGTATCCCTTTGTGAATTTTAAGGTTTATACTGAAATAGTATGAAAAAATATGAAAGTCCAGGTCAGATCGAAGAAATTTGTACCATGTCATGATTACGTGCAGATTGCCATGTCAGACAAAGTCATATATTTTATCTGACTGTTTACTCAGCACTCAAAAATGCTTATTTTTGACATGCTCTTGAAATCCAAACTTTCCGCTTGGGTCTGGCGTATCGATTGAGTGAATACGTTAAAGCTGGTTTTATTTACACATTTGATGACAAAACGCCTTTGTCAGATGTGACATTTACAGAGGGAATTAGTTTTATCCGAGTTCATGCAAACAGACCTTTCATAGAGAAGATTCTGATCGAAAGGACAGCTAACCACACGATGAAATTCTATATATTATTTCTTCAATACATTACAACTATCGTAAAGATTTGTTATACTGAAACTGTCATGGCTCAATTACATCCACACGAAGCTTTGCCGGAATGATTACAAACGAAGCATCAAGAAGTTGAAATGCGCAATATATTTAACGCATGTAACTTAAAGAAATTTTCATGGTAAATGACTGCAAGTTATAATGTTACAGTGATGTATTTAACTAAGTTTAAACTTGTTTTTTTTTTCGTTGCCCTTCATTAAAATTTCATGATCCGTAAAAAGACAATCTTAAAATTATAATACTATTTAAATGATGAAGCACGAGTTACAATTATTGGCATTTTACCCTGAACAGACTAGACCCTTTCGTTATGGACAATACCTTTGTCAAGCCATAGAATAGTTTGCGGGACACTCATCGCTAGAGATGCCTCATTTGGTACCTTTCTAAACTGTTCCTTGAATGGAAGGAATATTTTTGTTTTCAACCAATTTTTGCCCTGAAACCTTTTTTTGTTTCGTTAAACAAGACTTGTTGTCGTTATTTTTGCTTTAATAAGTGCAGACGTATATCTTTATCCTGGCATAATTGAAATAGTACATAAGAAAGGTTTATTCAGTTCTTACGCCGATAGAAATTAACCGGGTAGCGACCTGTTGTTTTGTCCATGAAAAAGTCCATTATTTTTCGTAAAAGCGCAATCGAAATTCCTTTACACTCCTTTAACGACACTACATCCATAGCGCAGACGGACACCAAAACATTACGATTTCGCCAGATTCGCTCTCGCGAACCATTCGGGAGCTAAATAGACGGCATGTTCTTGGTAAACGAGCTAATAAGTCAAAGAACGTTGTAAACAACTCAGTTTGTGATGATATTATCTGTAAGTATAATGATGCGTTCAAATAAATTATTCACCAAACATTAAATTAAATGAAGAATTAGCATAAAAGCGTTATTAACTATGTATATAACAGTATAGACTTGTATGCACATTCTCGCATTTGATTTCAGTTGATCAGTAGTGACTGGTCAATCAATCGATTCTTATTGGTAATGGTAATGGTTATCAAAAGTACCCTGTTACATAATCCTGTAACCTTTTCGCAAAGGAAGAACTGAAATTGATTTAAATATATGTATACTGCTGTTGTACTTTCAATAATAAAAAAATATACATGAAATCAACGCAGCAAACATTGACCTAAATTTTATTGACGGACGGACATAACATAAAATTAAATTGCATACTAATAAAATCCTTTTTTCAAAAACACCGACAAAATTGTATGCTGATTTATGCTGATTTATGACTTAGTCTAATTATTATGACGTTAAGACCCACGGGGCAACAGAAACGATGTGAAAAAAAATTTACGAACATTCTGTAAGTATTTGAAACTAACAAAACTTTTTAAATGTCAAGACATATCAATTGTTTGACGTTATATACTATTAAAAGAATGTCATGGGTTAAACATTATACATGAAACACAATATACACAATTCATAAATTGTATACTATGCTGCACAAATAAAGGGTTCTATAATAGTTAAGATGCGGCGTTGTATTAAATTAAAATCACTACATTGTATAGAGAGATGTTAAAAATTACCTGTAGATATATTATTTAATTTTATATATTTATAACATTATTATTATATTTTGATAAAAACATTCATTTTTCTAAAATTCATTTACTTGTGTATGTTTAGAAACATCAATTATTGACTTAATATTTATACATACACGCTAATAAAAACCAATTAACTCACATTCAAATTGAAAATCATTTGAATGCGGTGCGTCGTTTGTCCGTTTATATTTTATTTAACTGACATCTCATCCTAAACTAAGTCGATTATCACAAAACTTCACAGGAATTATAATTGTGCTACGATTTCAACGTCTTCAAATAATTGCATATGTATTTAAAAAATAAAATCGATTTAAAAAATGAAAGAACAATCGTTTCCTCTTAAACCGCAAGCTAATGGCGCCTTGGTGTAAGTTGCTTTTAAAGTCATATTTCTTTGATAATTTGTCATGTGATGTACGATAGTGGTCATGAACGCAGTGTGTATTGTGGATGTTCCAGGATTAAAAACAGACGCAAAATATTACATATTATTCGAAAAATAAACAAAAATTATGTACTGAAACGAAAATGACATATATGCAATATCGAATATCTTACAGTATAAATTTGAATATAAGAATGTACTAAGTTTTGTTTAATGCAAATAATCAACGTAGACTGCGTTCAGGGGTAAAATATTTTAGATACAATTGTACATCGTGAAAATGTCAAGCTCATCCTTTTCAAACATACTGTAAGTGGCTAGTGCACTAGCTAAATGCATGTACTATTTAAGGATTTAAAGTCAGCATATCTACGTCTTTTTTACAAATTACATACACCCGATAAGAAATCCGTATTTTTAGCTCTCCACTCTTTATCTCGAAAAAATAAATATGTTCGGAGTTGAGAACTATATGGTTAACATGCACATATTTTTTTTATTTAACCTGTGTGATTGCAAGAAACGACCACACAACATTGCGTATGTCATTAAATAGTTACAACTCTACCGCACCATCATCACTGTGTACATAAATATAGAGCCACTTAATGGACAATGTAATCAAACTGGAAGAGAAATAGTGACAAGTACCAACTACCTATTTCGTTTTTCGTGAACTATGTTGTTGACATAACAGCTTGAAATCATGTGTTCAATATAACGATACTACGATCATTGTAAAATTGACAAAATGCCCATAGTGCTGACCAAACCCGTGAAAACAATGATTTATTATTGTCCATCTACACATTAAATTCATTCAGCTTTACGATATAATTCTGAAAAGTTTGTGATACACGAACGTACAACGTCAAAACCTGTTAAGCCGTGAAAGACACCTTGAGAAAAACAGTATAACAGCATGTCTTTGTATTTCTAAAATTAACTGAAATTAGTGATAAAGTGCTTTTAAATAGACGTTGACTGTACATGTTTTTAGTAAAACCATTCATTTTTTGGCCTTGGTGTGAGTGCGAACTCCTTTAATGATTATGTTGACATTGTTACACATGCCGTTAACATTCGCAATCAATACCTTTGTCGTTTTAAATGAGTTTGTGCTTTGTGCACCATGAATCGCTTTAAGTACTTTGCCAACTTAATCAAAAGCATGCTTAACGGGGTGCATACAGGTATTTTAGAGCATTGCACTTGCCAATACCTAGATTACTTAATCAAGAAGTTTATCTGGTGCAAGGTGAAACGATCTCCGATCTTCAATTATAATACCTATTCAGAGCAAATCAATTTATGCATATATCAATAATGGCAAAGGTAATTTCTTTGGACGATTGTTCTCGTATTATGTTTTTCGGTAATTGCTTTTAAGTTTATCAGTGTAATATGCAATCGGTGCTTGAATTATGAGAGAGGATGATTTGAAATACCGGTAATTATTTTTAAACGAATTGGTATTTCACCCCCTACTTTATTATAGTTTGTTTGCAGGTGAGGTCGTTCAAGATCAAGATAATACTTAAGTATTGGTTAGTAATTTAGTCCTTAGTTCATGCCAAGATTTAAGTGTGATTTTTGTTGAAGTCTGTTATACGTCAAAAATATTATGGTATTGACAATAAGTTCTGTCCGTGTGTACGGATATGCTATAGGCCTAACACGGATCAACGAGGATTGAAACTTTAGTAACAAAATTAATATAGTGCACAATATTAAGCACCTGAACGTTGTACAATATGTACCAAAGATCTGATGACCATACTTCATGTGGACTTGGTTTCGCTCTTTATCTAAAGCCCTTGATTTAACTATCTTTCCCGTACAACCTCAAGTTGTGCACATGCGGAATTTCGGGCGCCGCTTCATTAAAGTGATATCTCCCTGAACAGCAGGGGAAATTTTCATGACACTCCACATTTATAATTTGTTGATGATACAATTGCAACGTTTTCGTTTTTCAAATCAAAACGGGCGGCGGCATATTTTGGTCGTTGGTCCAAGCAAACATTATTTAAAATGAAAACTTAAAACAACTCTGAAACCGATCAGACGTCAAAAAGTTGGTATTTTACATCGTAAAGTGGTTATCTTCAGCGTTTGTTGAAATCACACCCTTGACCTTAACCGAACCACAGGGGTAACATTCACATATTATTGATGAAATATCATAAATGGGGCGCATGATTTATGGAGACTTAAATAGCAAAATAACTTATTGCACACACACATCACAGAGCTTTGATATTTGGTATGAAACATCATAAAGTTGTCTTGTACAGAGTTTATCCAAAGCATTACCCGCTCTAGGGCTCATTTTCGTCTCTAACTAAACAATGTACAGAGTTGTTGTATTTGACATGACGAAGTGAAAAGTTAATGTGTACTAAGTTTTTTTTAAATCATTCATGTAGGTCAATATTGAACCAATTTAAAGGATGTTAGGTTTTGAATATCCTTCTATAGCAATACCTTTTAAAACTCTTTCAAGAAACCGTAATTGCACACAACTTTGATTTTGGGTTTGTGACAGCAGGTTGATGTTCGTATCAAAGTTTATTTCAATCAGACACATGTCTACTCTATTCAGGCCCATATTATTGTCTTTCAAACTACAACGCGCATGTATCGTATACTGGTATGTTACACTCATAAAGGTTAAATGCAAAGTTTGTTCAATTTATGCTCCAATGGTCACAAAAAATCCCCATGATCAATTCTGGCGCAATATTATGTCTTATTGTAAAGAATAAAGACATTTATAAGGGTTACTTATATCAAATGGGTTATGCGTTTTGAAATCCGTATCAATCTGCTTAATCATTTTCGAAAAAATATAATTGGCATAATAACGAAGTGCAGATAAAGGTAATTAAGAGTACTATATAAAAATATCATTCTCCTTTCAAGTTATGAAACTATGCTAATTTCTGTCAAAGCACGATGGTATCTCTTCGCCTGCAAACAAATGTGTTTATATATCCGTACCATTCTAGTTTTGCTACGTTGACATAAAAATTGCCTTGCCTTTTACGCATATTGTCAAATAAACGCGAATGTTATCGTAAGTACGGTGTGTTCAAAGAACAAGAAAGTTAACCAATACAGTTGAATTTGAATTAACAATTTCACATTTACATTAAAGAAAAGAATTATAAGGATAAATCAAGTTTCGTTTTTGCTGGTTAGTCCATAAATACCACCTGCTTGGAAGAATGGCAAAATTTAGTTATAGAGTATTTATTTGAACAAAGGTTTCAGAGGGATACGGTCTGATATAAAATTACAAATATCAAAGCCCTACCCCTTTATGTTTCAGACAGTAACATGTGCATATACAAGTCTTTATTCACCAATTTACAATTGGCAATATGCACTTATTGATAGGATTGTGTCTGAAAGGATGGATGGTAGGAACGCTGCACGAACGGAGTGTTGAATGTTTGTTGATGTTTGGTAGAATGGCTGTATTGATGGATGTAAGGGTGGTTGCTCCGGAGGCACGGTAGAGTCTACACGAAAGAATGGTAGGCACAGATGGATGGTAGGGAGGCTGCATAAATACATGGCTGCACTGGAGGTATGACTGGGTAGCTGCACGGATAGATGGATAAGAGGATGTACTGGAGGTATAGTAGGAAGGCGGTATATATGGGTGGGAGGCATGGATGGAAGTTCGACTGCACAAATAGATAAAAGAGACAAAATATAGATGCACGGAAGGAAGGCTCTATAGTAGGATGGTAAAAAGGCTGCTCGGATGGATGGTAGGATGACTGGATGGATGGATGGATGTTAGGATGACTGTATAGATGGATTGTAGGGACGCTATATAGATGGATGGTTGAGGGAGTTCTCGGATTGAGGGTAGGGTGGCTGCACGGATGGATGTTAAGGGTTGCTGCATGTTGTCAAATAATGATGAGAAATTGGGTGAAATATTTGGGTTTTCTTTATGTACGAAATATTGACAAGTATATCAGTAGCGAGTATGCAAACATATCGTTTATCGTTTATTCTTATGACTTTATTCTTACGATAGAAATTAAAAAGGATAATATGTATATTCAAATAATGTATATATGCAATGTTAAGATAAAGTCTGAACAATTAATAATGGGAGGTATTTACAAAACTAAGACCTGGTTAAGATTTATTTAAAGTAAGAAAGCAAACACACTCAGGGTGGGGTATAATTGGAATCAATAGCATGGAAAGTCAGACCTGATTAAATCCAAATAAGAACACATTGAGTCCAGAGTCGGCATATAGATACGAGATTATAAGTAACACTCATGGTCAATAAACAGCACAGATGAAAAGGTAACCTATTGTCTGGGGTACAAAAGTTATAGTACTGACGAAAGTAACAGAATTACTCTATATCAATAAAAATTGATTAGTACCAATATATATTGATTAAATTTTAGTATATCCGCCAAGCAAGTGAATACATGAAAAAGTGTTCCTTCTAGAATATTCTGACGAATCAACCAATGAATAATAACCATACTAGCTGAGGACCAATCAAAAGTTTAAAAGAAAAATATGCAAATTAATTTGGGGACAAAATGGGGATGTTTGGAAGGAGAGCGGCACTCCGCGGTTGAGTTAGCGTTTAGACTTGGAGGTGTACGGATCGAGAAAGATACGATCATGTAGCTATCAGACTGTATTTGTATACCCGAAAATATTAAGTATGTTAGACATTAAATTGGACTAGAAACTGATACATGGTGTTGTTGAATATTTTGTCCTACGTAATGCAGAGAAATTAACATAAATAGAATGGGACCGACTTGTCCCATGCGCGACACGAGAAAATGGTAGTTAATGCAAAACTCGTCATCTTGGCAATTCGCGCATGACGAGATATCGAATGATAGGCTACATACCGGTAATTTAAGAGTAATGAACATTGTTAGTAACTATGAGTCGTCTATGAACTATGAACGATTACGGGACAATGTATGCATACTAGGGTGGCTGCATGGATGGATGGTAGGTAGGCTGCATGAATGGATGTTAGGGAGGCTTCAAGGATGGATGGTTGGGAGGCTGTATGGAGGGATGATATGGAGGCTGTATGGGTGGATACCGGGGAGGCTTCACGGATGCGTAGTAGGGATGCTGTATGGATAGATGGTAATGAGGCTGCATGGATGGATGGTAGGGAGGCTGCATGGATGGATGGTATGTTGGCTGCACGGATGGATGATAGGGAATCAGCACGGATGGATGGTAGGGAGATTGCATGGAAAGGTGGTATGGAGGCTGCACGGTTTGATGGTAGGGAGGCTGCACGGATAGATGTTAGGGGGGCTGCAAGGATGGATGGTATGGAGGCTGCATGGAATGATGGTATGGTGGCTGCATGGGTGGATGGTAGGGAGGCTGCACGGATGGATGTTAGGGAGGCTGCAAGGATGGATGGTAGGGAGGCTGCATGGAGGGATGATATGGTGGTTGCATGGCGAGATGGTATGGAGGATGCATGGATGCATGGTAGGGTGGCTGCACGGATGGATGGTAGGGACGCTGCACGGATGGATGGTAGGTAGGCTGCATTGATGGATGGTAGGTAGACTGCACGAATGGATGGTAGATTGGCTGCATGGATGGATGGTAGAATTGCTGCAAGGATGGTTGGTATTTAGGCTGCATGAATGGATGGTAGGGAGGCTGCATGGATGGATGGTAGGTAGGCTGCACGAATGGATGTTAGGGAGGCTGCATGGATGGATGGTAGGGAGGCAGCAAGGATGGATGTTTGGGAGGCTGCACGAATGGTTGTTAGGGAGGCTGCATAGATGGATGGTAGGGAGGCTGCAAGGATGGATGGTAAGGAGGCTGCATGGAGGGATGGTATTGTGGCTGCATGGAGAGATGTTATGGAGGCTGCATGAATGGATGGTAGGTTGGTTGCACGGATGGATGGTAGGGGGGCTGCATTGATGGATAGAAGGGAGGCTGCACGGATGGATGGTATGGAAGCTGCATGGATGGATGGTATGGTGGCTGCATTGATGGATGATATGGAGGCTGCAAGGATGGATGGTAGGAAGGCTGCAAGGGTGGATAGTAGGGAGGCTGCATGGAGGGATGGTAGGGTGGCAGCACGGATGGATGGTAGGGAGGCTGCATGGATGGATGGTAGGGAGGCTGCATGGATGGATGGTAGGGTGGCTGCACGGATGGATGGTATGGAGGCTGCACGGATGGATGGTATGGAAGCTGCATGGATGGATGGTATGGTGCCTACACGGATGGATGGTATGGAAGCTGCATCAATGGATGGTATGGTGGCTGCATTGATGGGTGGTAGGGTGGATGCATGGAGGGATGGTATGGGGGCTGCATTGATGGATGGTATAATGGCTGCATGGAGAGGTGGTATGGAGGCTGCATGGATGGCTGGAAGGGTGGCTGCACGGACTGATAGTAGGGAGCCTGCATGGATGGATGGTTCGGTTGCTGCATGGATGGATGGTATGGTGGCTGCATTGACGAATGATATGGTGGCTGCACGGATGGATGAAAGGGTGGCTGCATAGAATGGTGAGCAGGTGGCTGCACGGATAGATGGTATGGTGGCTTCATGGATGGATTGTATGGTGGCTGCATGGATGGATGGTATGGTGAATATATGGATGTATGATATGGTGGCTGCATGGATGCATGGAAGGGAGGCTGCATGAATGGATGGCAGTGCGGCTGCATGGATGGTATGGTGGCTGTATGGAAGGGTGGGAAGAAGGCTGCATGGATGAATGTTTTTTTTGGCTTTGGTGGCTGTATGGATGGATGGTATGGTGGCTGCATGTATGGATGGTAAGGGGATTCATTTATGGATGGTAGGGAGACTGCATGGAGAGATAGTGGCTGAACGGATGGATGGTTTGGTGGCTGCACTGATGGAGGGTATGGTGGCGGCATGGATGGATTATAGGGTGGCTGCTTGGATGAATGGAAGGAGGGCCGCACGGATGGATGGTAGGGTGGCTGCATGAATGGATGGTATGGAGGCTTCATGGATGGATGGTATGGTGGCTGCATGGATAGATGGTATGGATGATTCATGGACTGATGGTGTGGTGGCTGCATGGATGGATGGTAGGGTGGCTGCATGTATGGATAGTATTGAGGCTTGATGGATGGATGGTATGGAGGCTGTATGGAGGGATAGTAGAGTGGCAGCACGGATGGAGGGTATGCTGGCTGCACGAATGGATGGTATGGTGGTTGCACGGATGGATGTTATGGTGGCTGCACGGTCGGAGGGTATGGTTGCTGCACGGATTGGGAGATGGTAGGTTTGTTGCATGGGTTGATTGCACGGTGGCTGTCTGGATGGACTGTTGGATAGCTGCTTGGATAGACTTTTGGACGTATGCGTGAACGGAGTGTTGAATAGATGCTTGGTGAACTTTTGGATGCCTGCATGAAAGGCGAAATTAGATGGTTTGATGGACTGTTTTGAACGCCTTAACATATTGGCTGTTGAAAAATTAATGGATGGACTGTTGGAAGGCTGATTGGATAGACCTTTTTTTGCGAATGCTTTAATGGATGGATGGTCGTTTACACATAAAAAAGCATTTACGTACACATTTTCGGTAACTGAGAGACAGGGAATATATGTGACACAAATTTAACAATCGTTAAACTCAGTTCAATCAATATCTTTTGTTTGAAAATACATACTGGAAGTGGTAATAATGAGTGAAATGTGAATCAAGTATGTGTAATAGAGGCTAACGACATATACTTATAATGTCATAATTACACATATTTAGTATAATGTAGGTATTATGTATTGACAGACGGAGTTAATGCTTTGCCAGGCTTATTGTTTTATTGGTAAACCAATGTGTACTATAAATGTAAAACACGAACTTAGCACCACTTTTCAAGACTTTCGATATCTTTGATGTTATGCTCTTTTATGAACAAATGGCCATATTCACAAGAAATTTAGAGTGAACATGATCTGGTACAATAAACGTGTTGTGTTAAAAAAATTTAGTACATTCATACATTTTCAGTTGAGCTCGATTAAATCCGATTCAACCCCAGCATTAAGTTTACAGAGAAATAAGTAAGTCGTGGTTAATTCGTTTTATTTTTTTCTTGACCTGGAATGAACAAATAACTTTAAAGAGATATTATTCAATATAGTACTATAAATGGGAAATATATGGACTTGACCGTGCAAACAATATGTTATACCCAAACTTTAATACATATTATTATTTGTGTCAAATCGCATCAAATAATAACATGTTTTGGGTAATATTTATTGTAATTATAGTATCTAAACTTACATAAATATGATCACTTGTAAAATAATTGTTTAATATCTCGCTTTTAATTTCTGGCTAATTGAATTTGTATTTTCCTTAAAAAGAGTGTCACGTATGCTTTTGTAAATATTTAGTATAATATTATCCATTTGACTAATGTGCAAAATTTGGAAAGATTTTTATCTGCAATTAAACATCAAGATATGAATCATTTACGTCAAGTGTTTTGGTTCCGATAAGTTTTCTTATTGTGACCGAAACTTTCAGCGTCAAAGAGGTCAACAATGAACATTCTGAAGACTTTTAATCAATAATGTAATCATTGACATTATTTAAAGAACTTAGTGTTGATACATGTAAAATAATAGCTTATAATAAACAAGTTAATATTTATAGTTGCTCCATATTTAGACAATTGAAAAATCAATCAAAGGAAAGATCTAGGCTTTATCGGCAACGTCAAGCAATCAATTTAGCCTTTACTATGATCAGCTTGTTACCGTATTTTCATAGCTTCTTAATTGCTCAATGTTTTTGTTTCTTCTTTAGTTTCAACTTTTGATACTTACTTAAATGTGACTGTTTTCAAAGAGATCTTACCAACGAGGAATATCGTATAACATTTTCGATAATTAGTAACTAGTGTGTCTATGAACGTTATCACATAAAGTTTAAGTTGTCACATTTTCCCGGTGATTGCTCATACACCTGCGTATGTCACGGTTTTATGTGCTTTTTTAATCCTGTTTAATACTCGCGGAAACATTTCTTTGTCACTTTATACAAATCTGCTATCAAAGAGACATAGCTTGTACCTGGGTCGATTCATGTTAATCAATCTTATTGAACAAACTTGGTCGAAATCGAATTCTGCAGATACATGATTGTGTAGCCATTCTCTGATTTCGGTAGAGAAGTACATATATTTATAAATTCGACATTTTTCAAAACTTCCAAAAAATTGACATTAGTTGAAAAAATAAAACGCATGAAAAATAAGTGGATGTGAAGTCGACTGCTTAGATACATAGACTGACTAGTCGATGCTTATATGGATGGGTATGACACGGATGGATGAAGGTTGGTTGGATGGGAGACTTAATAAATTGATGGGTTGATGGGCGACTTTTTGGATGGATGTTCGGATGAGAAACTTTATGAATGAATGGGTTGATGGAAGATTGTATAAATGGATTGGATGATGGGAGACTCAATGAATGTTTTGTTTAATTGGAGACTTTATTGATAGATGGGTTGATGCGAGATTTTTTTATGGAACTTTGGCTGGGGGACTTTATGAATTGATTGCTTGATGGGAGACTTTATACATATATGGGTGGATGGGTGACTTTATGAATGGATGGTTTGGTGGAGACTTTATGAATGGATGTTTTGATGGAGACTTTAGGAATGGATTGTAAGATGGGAGACTTCATCAATGAATAGGAAGATTGGAGACTTTCGGACTTGATAGTTGAATGGGAGACTTTATGAATGAATGGTTGGATGGGAGACATAATGAATGGATGGTTAGAAGAGAAACTTATTGAAGGGATGGGTGGATGCGATACTTAATGATTTGATCTGTGGATGTGATACTTTATGAATTGATAGTTGCCTTGGGGACTTTATTAATGAATGCTCGGATGGGACACTTTATGAATGGATGGTTTGATGGGAGACTTTACGAATGAATGAGTGGATGGGAGGCATTATGAATAAATTTTCGGATGGGGAGCTTTATGAATGGATGGGTGGATGGGCTACTTTATTAATGGATTGTTTGATGGGATACTTTATGAATGGATAGTTGGATGGGAGACTTTATGAATTAATGGATTGTCAGAAGGGACGCCTTATGAATGGATAGTTGGATGGCAGAATTTGTGAATGAATGTTTACATGGGAGACTTTATGAGTGAATGATTAGATGGGCTACTTTATGAATGGATTATTATAATGATTGCTTTATGAATGAATAGGTGAATGGGATACTTTATGAATGGATTTTCGGATGAGGGACGTTATGAATTTATGGGATACTATATTTAAATGGTTCTTTGATGGGATACTTTTTGAATGGATAATTGGATGGGAGACTTTATGAATAAATGGTTGGATCGGATACTTAATGAATGGATGGGTAGATGGGAGACTTAATGAATGGATCTTTGGATGAGTGACGTTATGAATGGATTGGTCGATGAGATACTTTATAAATGGGTCGGTTGATTGGAGGCTTTATGAATAGATTTTTGGACGGGTTACTTTATTAATGGAAAGTTGCATGGGAGACTTTATAAATGGATTGGTAAATGGGAGACTCTATTGATTGATCGGTAGATGGGACACGTTATGAACGGATGGTTGGGTGGGTGACTTTGTGAAAAGATGGCTTGATGGGAGACTTTATAATTTTATATTTGGTTTTGAGACTATATGAATGGACGGTTGGATGAGCCACTTGATGAATGAATGGGTGGTTTGGAGACTTTATAAATGGATCTTTGAATGATGGACTTTATGAATGGATGGGTGGATGGGGGACTGCATCAATGGACGGTTGGATAAGACACTTTATGGATGGATGGGTTTATAAGAGACTTTATGAATGGATCTTTGGATGGAGGACTTAATGAATGGATCTTTGGATGGGGGACTTTATGAATGGATTGTTTAATGGGAGACAGTCTTAATGGATGGTATTATAGAAAACTCTATAAATGGATAGGCTAATTGGTTATTAAATAAATGGATGGGTTAATTTAGGACTTTCTAGAAGAATTGCTGTTTGTATATTTAGATTGAGGTGTTACTGCATGGGTGAATAAATGGAAGAATTGATGGATGGCTCTATAGATGAGTGGATAGTAGTGTAACTGAAGTAAAAATGGATAGTTTTGCAATGGCAGCTTGAATGGTTTGACTGTAAGATTTTATCAGTTAATGGATAGGTGGTAAGAAAGCGCCATGATTTGATGGGGCATGGGATGGATCTAAGGATGAATGCGGTATTGTGTTGATCGATGCACGGATTGTATAATGGGTCCGATGAATGGTAGGGTGACTGCATGATTAGACCGATGGTAGAGTCTCAGTATCAATAGATGGATATTGAAACGTCAGCATGAATAGATGGATGGTATGACGTCAGCAAGATTGGGTGTTTTGTGGGTGGGCGGATAACTGATTAAAAAATGCGATTCATGTTTTAAATAAACATAAAACACGTTTGGGATTTAGTGAACGAACCATGACATGCGTCATAATACCTAGGATAACACAAAAGCAAATCCCAGTTTGGGCTGGTGAGTTGCATGCATTACAGTTTTTACTAAATTTTGGAACAATTAAAAAACTAAAAAATTAAATCAACAAGAGCTGTGTTTGTGAAACACAATGCCCCCTACTGCATTTGCTTTGAAGCCGCACGGCAGCTATTTAAGAAAAAAAATGACCTTTGACCTTGAAGGGTGACCTTGACCTTTCACCACTCAAAATGTGCAGCTTTATGAGATACACATGCATGTAAAATATCAAGTTGCTATCTTCATCTTCAATATTGCAAAAGTTATGACCAAGGTTAAAGTTTTGGGACAGACAGACAGACACACACACACAATGACAGACAGGCCAAAAACAATATACCCCCGATCATTCAATCCGAGGGCATAAACACTATTATCTAAAATAATAATATTTCACCAATATGTATTGTCAGAGAGTCAAGAATCAAAATCATTAAAAGAAAATACAGTATGAGCTAGTTTAAAGTTATAATTATAATAAGTATATTTTTATCATTCATAAAACGGTTTAAACGCTAAAACAAATGATTTCATCAGTAAAAATATTTAAAAGCAATCATCCGGCACCTAGTCTTGCAAATAATGTTAAGAGGGAAACGGTACTTATATTAACTCGGAACTCTAAAACTTATGGCTTTTAAGAAAATGGTTCCTGATGGCAATCTTGAAAACTGAACTTTGTCAATAAACGTCAATCTGGTCGGTAAACTTCAACCATGATCTTTAGGACTTGGGGAGATTAAAACCCCTTTCTGTATTTAGTTTTGTGTTTTAGGAATGTATAGAGTCTTAACAAAAAACGAAATGTAGTCCATATAGCTTGATGCCATCTTGTGTTTTTCTTTTAAAATTTGACCATCATAAGACCTTTGATCAAGTTGAAAATAAATCTGATCAATATGGTATGTATTATTTTTAAAGATTGTTTTATACTATTATACAAAACAGAGCATGCATTTTCAATCGGCTTTATATCAAGGACATTTTGCGTTGTTGATATGATGAGAATTATAAACGTTTTGGTGATATTTCTTTAATTTTGCAAAAGCCATTTTAATTAATGGCCATTTCGCTAATGAACGAGAGTTAATTTATGGCAACACCAAGATAGAGGACTGAAGATGTACATGCTATTGATGTACAATTTATTGTTGAGACTTGGCTGTGACATTACCGTTTGCTTCGGTATAAGATGGATTCAGTTCTACCAAAATTAAATGAGAGATATTGTTTACTAGCCAGGGACCAACTGATTGCAGATACTCTGACAAAGCTTTTCCTACAAAAGATATATTCTTGAAACCAATCATGCAGAATCATTTTGCATAAAGACACAACTCTTTTTAAGCTACTGCTGACAGGTCATTAACATATATTAAAGTAGCAGAGGACAACTTATGGATCCCTTAGGAATGCCGTAACACATGTCTGCTGTTGCAAAAAATGTAACCTATATACCAGAATCCGACGGATACTGGTCACGGACAATAAGTACATTTGGCATGGAAGGGACGGATACCAGAGGACTGAGCTTTCTATAATTTGCCACAAGCCACCAAGTAACATAACCTTATACACAGAACCCACACAAACCGTCCAGCAAGCAAATTGGTATGTGCCAAACGGACACGGACACAGTCACGATCTATTTTATACTAGCTGTCTGGATAGATGAAAAGTTTCTGAATGGGTGGATTGAATTGTTTCTGTATGAATGGTTAGTAATGTTGCTATATGGATGGATGATACTATGACTTATGGACGGATGAAACAGTGATTAGTGTGTTATCAAGATATAACCGTCTGGCACCCAGCATCCGATTGTATAAACGCTAGTTAAAGTTAACGCTCGGTAACTTAAAAACCTTGGTAAGTTTGCGGTTATTCAGGTTAAGTAACCGTCAAGGTAACTCGATTGTATAAACACGATATATCGCAAAGTTACTAAACCGCGAATAGTGGAATTTAACCAACGGTAAATTTAACCAAAACATTCCCACAATTCATTTTCTAATGACGTAATTTTCGCGCGAAGTGGCACGCTTCGATTTCGTTAACAAACAAAGCAAAAAGCAACATGTATTTTGTTTTTATCAAATTCTTTTACACACAATTTTACAATAAAATAAAGTGTACATTTTAACTATGAGTTCATCAAATTTTCTAAATGTTTTCGAACATATGACCAGAAAACAATTATCATGATGTCGGGATTTGCCTCATTTAGCGTAATCCCTGGTGCTTCCAACTGCGAGAGAGTGCTTGCAAAGACGCCTATTTTTCTTGTTGTTTTAAGTGATGTAACATATTCATGGTCGTCGTAACATGCTAGCCTATTCTTCTAATTTGGCTTATAGCCCGTTTTCATGACTGCGTTATAAATTAATATCTTTCGCAAAATAACGATGTTTACACATTCAAAGCACAACGCTGAGTATTGCATATTGAAATTAAGAAAAGTGCGAGTCTTTTTGACGATTTATTATAAACACGACTTATTTCACACGTACATGCACTGTATATCGACACATTTCTATTGTCGGTTTATCACATTTTCCTTATTTCGTGCAATGTGCATTGTTTATAATCCGTGCATATACTTTTGACATTTTAAGAATGTACAACAAGTCATACAAATATCGCACAATTCATAAATAATCTGAGATGTTTAAAGTATAGGATGATAAAAATAGCACCACACTGGAATTCGGAATGTCTCATTTTTTACACGGGTATTATCGACTCATTTATCTGTTGTGTAATGGAATGTTTTTCATTCTTTGTTTATTTATATATAGACTATTAAATTATTTTCGTGTACAATAAGGGCATTAACCATAGACAAATAAAACATTGTACAAGTTTAAACATATGTTTATATGCAGAAATCTGCAAATGCAACCGATTTTACCAACGGCTATTATTTGATAAACTGCTCCGGTTCATTTGAACAGCAATAATGTAGAGTACATGACGTAGCGTGTGACGAAGAAGAAAGTTTATCGAGTTCATAAATTCATTTGAATAAAGTGATAGGATGGCATAAAGGTGTTTATTTAACTATGCTAAAATAATTATTAAAGACCCTAGATGCAAAATCGTCAATTATTGAGTTAAATGGATTGTTTATAGATTTTTAATGGATTATTAAAGGTAAGATACTAGTCTAGTTCGAACGTGTTTTGTACTTTTGTCGTTCCCTGTTCTCGGAGAAATGATTTTAATCTGGGCGCCATTGATGCATCGGATCACACACGGTATACCCATAACAGAATATAAAAAAACACGTTCTGTGCGTCCTTAAATTCGTCGTCCGAAGTCGGAAAGTGTATTGCCCTGTAAATTAAGTCAAATAAAGTGTCAGTCGCTGCAATTGTCTGTTTACTCATCGAAATTGTGAAGGTCGTCGATGGTTAGCTTTTATAATGTCGCGCGCCGCGGCCATTTTGTGTAAGTTACCTCTCGGTTACTTGTCCTTACCCACCTTGGGAAGCAGGGTATGTTTTCATTGGGTTTTAACCGATCGGTATAACTAACCAAATTTTATACAAACGCTCACCGACCAGTCCCCAACAAGTTACCGACTTTTAACCGCCGGTATGTGGTTTACCGCCGGTTTAACTGTTTATACAATCGGGTGCTGACGGTTATATATAAACGTTTCGCTAATTAAATTTGGAGAGTTCGAAACAAGAAACACATTATAAATGGAGGTGACAAACATATGTATTAAACAGGCCAATAAATTGCGGAGCCGGGTAAGATCTCGATACCAACACCGTCATGTCGGAAATGGGACGTATTTGATTTGTTCCCACCATCAACCTCTGCTTGGTAGAGGACGTGGTTTAGCAGGGGCCGATATTCCCTCCGGAATCGCCGCCGTATATACAACTTATTATGCTCGTTCGTACCAAAATTCAATATGCTACGTCTGGAGCGTTTATGAGATGAAATTCAAAAAGCTATGTATTTGAAGCTGACAACAATTTTAATGTCAGAGAAATATTTCTATCTTGACACATATTTTACCGGCTGTTATCGTAATTTCAGTTGGAAGGCATGAAGAAGGTATGAATTTAAACTGAAAAAAAGCATTGATGTAAATGGCGAGTTAATTAACGGTTGTCATTTTGTGTGTGTCTTTCATATAAAAGTTAAGACTATTACACCACAGTCAGTCTCTGCATTTTGCATTCCCTCCCCCTTTCGATAAGCACGTATATACCGACATGTATAAGACGACAGAAAGGAAGGAAATTCAATCGGGTTCTATTTATTACTACTGTCCTTAAGTTTTGCAATACATTATCTGTTTGTACGTGTTTTCAAATCAAGTATTGATCATTGTTTTTTTCAGCGGATTTTTCGCGCGTTATTGGTTTGTCTTTGCGTTCATATTTGTACACCCTATCGTGTTCAAAAGTAGGTCACACGATTACAAGACATTACTTATACGTGTTATATTTGAATTTGATCTGCTATGATATTGTGGTTATCGTGCAACCGACTCTTCTGAGTCATATAACATGGATAAAGAAAAAAGCCAGAAACTTAAACGTTTGGCTGAGAAACTGGACTCGAAGTTATCCACAGCTATTCAGCTGACGCTGGAAATAGTGCCAATACACAACATATTGCTAGAGGTATGTTTTAACAATATACAAAATATTATATTTTTTATTTAGTAGCATATATACAACATGGAAATGTGTGACCAATATTATGCTCAGTTTCAACGGTACAAGGACTTTGTTTTTAATTATTTAATGTTAATTTATGGTTTAAATTTTTATCGGCAAACAATCGACCAGTATATGATAATACACGTACACATTTTTCAATATTTATTTTCCATCGAAAGTATCACACAATTGATATGTCATCATGAAAATGGAGTAACGTCGAAACTATAGTATTTTTGAATGATCAATTATTGCCACATATTCCAATAATATTTACACTGAGCTTTTGAATACATTAAACTATTTATAACATAAACGTGTATGTTCGACGCATAATCCCAAGAAACTAGGTTTCTCATGAAAACCTAGGTTCTCATGAGAACCTAGGTTCTCATGAGAACCTAGGTTTTCAAATGAGAACCTAGGTTCTCATGAAAACCTAGGTTCACATTTGAAAACTTGGGTTCTTGAAGCCATGTGCAATTTTCAAGCGAGAACCTAGGTTCTCATTCTGAGAACCTAGGTTCTCATGAGAAACCTAGTTTCTTGGGATTATGCGTCAAACCGCAAGAAACTAGGTTTCTCATGAGCACCTAGGTTCTCATGAGAACATAGGTTTTCAAATGAGAACCTAGGTTCTCATGAAAACCTAGGTTCTCATTTGAAAATTTGGGTTCTTAAAGCCGTGTGCAATCTTCAAGCGAGAACCTAGGTTCTCACGAGAACCTAGGTTTTCAAACGAGAACCTAGGTTTTCATGAAAACCTAGGTTCTCATTTGAAAACTTGGGTTCTTGAAGCAATGTACAATTTTCAAGCGAGAACCTAGGTTCTCATTCTGAGAACCTAGGTTCTCATGAGAAACCTAGTTTCTTGGGATTATGCGTCGAACCGCAAGAAACTAGGTTTCTCATGAGAACCTAGGTTCTCATTTGAAAACTGGTTATTATGAGAACCTAGGTTCTCATTAGACACCTAGTTTCTTGGAATATGCGTCAAACCGCTTTCCATATAAGTGAGGCATTGTGTTGGTTAAGCATATTTTAGAATCCAATACAAATTAAACTACAAAAACTGACTTAATAAAATTGTATATTATGCTACATCAACCATTTGGAATGTGCAGGAACTATCGGAACTCAAACTTGTTCCAGTCGGAAGTTCTCAAGATGGGTCTAAGGTGAACACCCCCTTCGACGCTGGTGACGTGGATATTATGCTTATTGAAACGAAGAAGCTTTTATCAGAATCGCTGTTTCGCTATGTTAAAGATCACCCTGCGTCCCTTTGGTTACCTTGTAAGAACAAAGCACACAAGGAGTATTTTAAGGACATAACTTTAATTGAAGGTCAGTATGTCCCAGTGACTGCGCTGAGACATATCAAAGACAAATACGAAGAACAATTAAACGCCGACATCAACAGGAAAGTACAAATCGGTGCATACATTTCTGAAGATAGAATCAATACCATTTGGCGATCGAAAGTGGGTTATAAATATGAATCGACGCAAGCTGGAGACGACACGGGCAACACAGAAGAAAAATCTCTTGAATTCGAGATATGTCTGTCCGCAGAAATTGTTCCTGCTTTTTCGTTTGAAGGATGGCCATTTACAGCGAATGAATGGATTAACAGAAAAAGAGAATGGCCATCAGAGGATGTCGTCAAGAAGGTTATTGACACGGGCTGTCAGATTATTGCTAGGCAGCCCTTAGACAACGGAATAGATTCAACAAGCATTCCTGAGTTTATAGAACGAGATCTCGAGGCAAATCAGAAATACGGCAATATTCCTGATACACAAACAAATGAAATCATATTATACGAGCGCAATGATCAAAATAACGCGGACAAAGCTGAAGGCGATTCACATGAAGAAAAAGAACAAATCGGTGCATACATTTCTGAAGATAAAATCAATACCATTGGGCGATCGAAAGTAGGTTATAAATATGAATCGACGAAAACTGGAGACGACACGGGCAACATAGAAGAAAAATCACTTGAATTCGAGAGATGTCTGCCCGCAGACATTGTTCCTACTGTTTTGTTTGAAGGATGGCCATTAACAGCGAATGAATGGATTAACAGAAAAAGAACATGTCCATCAGAGGATGTCGTCAAGAAGGTTATTGACACGGGCTGTCAGATTGTTGCTAGGCAGCCCTTAGACAACGGAATAGATTCAACAAGCATTCCTGAGATTATAGAACGAGATCTCGAGGCAAATAAGAAATACGGCAATATTTCTGATACACAAACAAATGAAATCATATTATACGAGCGCAATGATCAAAATAACGCGGACAAAGCTGAAGGCGATTCACATAAAGAAAACGAAAAAGATGGCTATTTCCGTTTGTCATTTTCTCGAGGCGAACTTGTCCTGGTCAAAAGCCTCTCGGAGCTGCAAGTTTTATGTTGGCGTGTCTTAAAAGCCTACCAGAAAGCTTATTTAGAGACTCAGCCGCAAGTTTTGACATCGTATCACTGGAAAACGGTATTCTTCTGGGTCGTAGAAGAGACAAAGCCAAGCTTTTGGAACGAGGAAAATATAATGAATGCTGTTTTGAAAATGCTTGATAGGATGATTGTTTGCATCGAAAAACGCTTTCTCCCTTTATATTTTGTTCGAACCCAAAACTTAATAACGTCAAAAAACGAAGAAGCGATAGAAAAAGCACTCGCAAAGATTAAATTTATACGTGAAAAGCCAATTGAAAGACTCCGACAGTTTCTTAACAACCCTCCAAAACCGGACATTGAAAAATCGGAAAAACAACCTGCGAAACCTCAAAAACCAATGACAGTTCTGGACGTTCTTAATGAAAAATTCAATGACAACAACGCAGATTTGTTCAGCGGTCCTGAAAAAGATGTAATGGATCTTTTAAAAGAAACTTTGTCACTTGCCAACTACAGGGGATCTCTTCAAACCGATGAACTAAACGAATCAGTACTAATATGCTCGGAAGAAACTCCAGAGAGCCAGAAGTCATCTACAGAGCAACAAGGTCAGCAAATGGAAATAAATGTGAGACAAACATTTGTTGATGTATTTCATCAGCTGACAGGTTCATTATATCCAGAAGATGTACTTAATAGAAACCAAAGCGCATCCGGAATACCGGAAAGCGCGATACCAAACGTGGAATCGGTACTGAAGTTAGCAGGGGAAATTTTGAAGATGCTGAGTGGGGGAGAGAGTAAAGAAGATGACCCAGACCTTGGTCGGATTCTTGTCAAATTGATGAACCAAAATCAGAATCGCAATGAAAGCGCACCTAGTGATACAAATAATGCGTTCGATTTTGGGAACTTAATGGCCAATATGCAACAATTGATGAGGGAAGAAATTGAAAGGCAAGAGAGGAGAAATCATACTCAGGGTGCTGAGGGTTCATCTAATGAAAAATAAAGAGAAAATCACATAGGTTTCGATATCAAAGCGTCATTTGTTTTTTAAGTGTACGTGCGTCGAGACATTTTAAAAATAAAAAGAATTTTCGAGGCCAGACATTTTAACTAACATATGACATACACAAAGTGCGATTTAGTGAACGAGAGTACTACCGGTTAGTTATCTAATTGTTAGACATTTGAAACTTCGTTTAAGCGTTTCATCATTAGACTCAAAAGTGATTTATATATGAACATTTTTCTTGATTAATGCTATTTGATATACTACAATCTGATAAACGAAATATTTTATTGAGGTATAATTGTTTTCTTAAACATCATGGTTTATATCACAAACGCTTTAAAGGCGTCAAATCAAACTTTTCACAAGTTATTTATTTCACTTCTTGCGCTTGCATTTTTTATTCTTAAGCACAATACGCTAAAAGCTGAAAGCTTTAACTTAACTTATTTCGAACCTTAGCACAGAATACTAGCTCTAACTTAAACGTAGTAACGGCCTCATAGGTTCGTTTGATTTTTTTGTTACATGATATCATATGTTTCATGTTCTTTTGCTTAATAATTCTTGAATAGCATAAACGTTAAGATCGATGCAAACTGCAACGTTGATTCGAAAGTGCTCAATAATATCAACAATATTTTTGCGAAAGACAATTCTATACATAATATGGCTTTTTCATTTACGTGATGGCCTTAGACGGGCCAAATCACCGTGGCCATAAACGGCCTAAGCTTCGATCACTTGATTGAATAAAAGAAGCGTACGATTTAGCAATATTGTTTTCAATTCGAATCGCATATGGCCGCTATTTGATTGACTATATAAACATTATATCATTCATCAATGGCCAAAGCAGTTATTTAAAATAATACCATAAGTCACAAAGGATGACATATTTTTTCCAATCAGAACGTTCGGTCGATAAGTTGTCACTGTTTGTGGATAGCAAAGAAGCGTCCGACTGGGGATGATTTTAATGAGATTACAATTGCCAGCCATGGTAAAAAAGAACCTGGTCGTTGACGTCGGGCCATCCTAGCAACAGTTGCAGGCGAACGTTTTATTTACTCGTTCTCTCGACTTAGTTACTCGTTCTCATGATTTAATATATCGCGGAAATGCATATTTAAGTTGATTTACCGAGATAGATATTCGTGGCAATTTTATTTGTCGTATTCATTTCCGTTCTACTGATTTGTAACTCAAGGTGCAGGGTCACGTGACCTGGTGGGGTTCCCAATTAAACGTTTATTGATGTTAACCCACCGGTAAGTGTTCTTAAAAAAACTTCTTTATTAAGAATTTCAACTAGTGCATACACGACATAATTTTATGCTGCTTATGGAAATTTGAAAAACATCAAAATAACTTATTTTATAAGCCTGTGCTTTAAAAAAAAAGTCCAATTGTACTGCACGGTTATGCTTCACACAACGTGAAATGTTGCCACCGATTTCAGACGTATTCAAGAATTGATTCTTATACCATAAAATATCGGCACACACTGCAAGAAAAACTATCCCATATGCACTAATGATTCTTGCAATGTATTTCAAAAACATAAAATATTTTTAAAAATGAAGTTCTTACCATTTTTTGAAATTCTGTCCAGCCCGTGTGTAATACCCTGAAAACCACGTTGATTCTGCACCCTGAACAATGAAAACAAAATAAATGTGTTAAGGATTCGTCATGTACACAATGCTTCGTGCCATCACACATTGCAAACTAACCTTGGGTAACGTTTATGTGTTAACAACTTATTTGCCATTGTATTTTGTGTAACAAGGAAATAACTTTTTGCGTTCAAATTAATCAGCTAGATTTGCGATTTAGACCTAATGAAAATATGAAAATGGAGCTCACGTAATTTAAGTTAATTAGGGTATTGTTTGAGGGAAATGTTTTTTTATGCACCCCAGTGCCCCGTTGCTTCGCTGGAACTGCAGCTGTATATGACACTTAAGAATATACTGTACCAAACTATGACTTGACACATACTGATTGTGTGTGATATAATCCACAAAATATCACCGTCTGCACAGTTATAATTACAACTTTGTTTGAAGTTAAAGAAACAATTTTACATGAAAAATCTTGCATTCAATATTCAGCAAGAAGAACTGATAGTAAAAACCTTGCCAGTTGACCTTACGCTGTTCTTTACATGGTGAGTTCATCACTACATGTATCTTTGTAACGCAGTGGTACACAGCCCTTGTAAATGATAACATATATATTCTGTGATTATATGTGTGAAATCAGGTCGCGTAATGAGCTTTAAAACTAGTCGGATAACAAAATGGGGGGGGGGGGGGTAACAAATAAACCAGACGCAGGTATGGCAAATCTTGCTTAAAAGCATACACAATGTCTCAAAATAACGGAAGTATATATATTACTTATAATTTAGAACTGCAATAACACTTCGCTATATAATGTTATTGCGTGATTTACTTATTGTTAAAAGTATGTTTGTTTATCGGTTCATTTATTAAAGGTACATTTATTATGCTTCTACGTAATATATAACACAATTTTATCTGTTTAAACAGATGATTGCGAAATGCACATTTACGAAAACATATGAGTAGAAAATATTGAAGGACATGTGCTTGGTGTAAAAATTAAACAATACTATAATACTACATCTTTAGGCAAAATAATGCTAAAACATTTTCACCGTAACTGTCTACGAGGCTGATTACAAATGCATTACGTGATGACTGATGTGTATGTTGGCATGTAAGTGAC
Source organism: Dreissena polymorpha (assembly GCF_020536995.1). Lineage (NCBI taxonomy): Eukaryota > Metazoa > Mollusca > Bivalvia > Myida > Dreissenidae > Dreissena > Dreissena polymorpha. The sequence continues at coordinate 63,554,504 of NC_068369.1, read as the reverse complement.
ATCCGAAATACTTTATTCTTCACCTGATCACTTGAACGTAGAAATTTACAAATGCGCATGTAAGGACTTGTCCGTGCGCATGTAAAGTTTTATACTTGTGCAGGTAAAACTTTGCACATGTGCATATAGAGACTCACACATGTGAACGAAAAGAATTGTTGTGCTTTCGTAAATACCTTCAAAGTGCGCGCGCGATACTTTTCAATAATGTTCGTTGATATTGTCAAACATTTCGTATCCTTATTCAGGTATAAATCAATCACCATAATATGTATTGTATTTATGTAAGGTAATTCCTATTTAACAGTTATGGGTTGATAATCGAATTTAAAAACTTGAAGAAAAAAAGAGTTGTTTTAATATAATAAAATACATGAATCCTTTAATTTGCATTTTTACTACATTGACGGGTGTAATTTCCATTTATAAAACAGCATGTGTACTTAATGTCGAGTTTTCAATTGTTTTGCAATAGTGTTTTTATCCTGCGTAGACGAATGTTAATGTTTGGTAGAGCAAACGCAGACAAAAAGTTTCTTCATCCTATTCATCATTTACACAACCAGTACTGGATACGATGTTTACTGACAGAGTATATAAGAACGCACAAATTCGTTGCATTGATGGTACCCTAAAATGATCTTTGTTTATAGATGGGTACACACCCCTTGATATAGGGTATGCTCCTAAAAATAATTAAGTGTAGTGTAATTGTTTTCATGCATTTCAATTCTTCTCATTGATATCTATACACCCATTACGTTTAATGTTTAAATATCTTATCTGAGATATAGCCCTGAAAAGTCAAAACATGCACAAACAACAAAACGCATTACCTCTTATTTAAGAAAGTGTATGGTTATCGTTATAATGCAAGGTAATGCACCTGATTAATATATAGAGAGAAAAATAAAGTTTTATATGAAATCTTGTATCGTATCCGAGATCCCTGACGACAAGTTATGGCATAAGAATACAACAAACGGCAATAAGGAAGTGTACGGTTATTGTTCTTATGCATGACACTTTTCCTGATGGATATTAATATACTCATAAAAAGTCATGATAAAATCCTTAAAAAGTTACATCATACGCAAAATAAAGGGCAAAAACCTTTTATATAAGAAAGTGTAGGGATATGGTTCGTGAGCATTGAGCTTCATGTCATTATTATCTAAAAACCCATAAAGTTTCATGTAAATATCTTATATATTTTTCTGAGCTATAGCCCTGAAAATTGGGTTACAGACAGCCTAGACGGACTGACGAACGGAAGGACGGACGGACAATGCCAATTATATACCCTCCGCATTAAAGTGGGGATAATAATACAACTCCAGAAATATTATTACGAGAAACATTCTTATTGAAACCCCCGTAGTCTTGTTTTTAAGGTAAGTGACCATTTGTATATATAATACAGGAAAATACATTCACTACGACATAAAACATAATGATGGTAGAGTGACTGCTTGATCATGGTTTAGCCGTATGTATGGATGGATGATGGCATGTTCACATGCACTGATGGTATGGTGATTCCATGCACTGATAAATGTTGGTTTGGCGTCATTTTTGAATAAATCGATGGGCGGTTCAATATGTGGATGTATGATAAGGTGTTTTTGTGTGGATGGTAGAGTAGTTTCATGGGTGGATGAATGGCTTCATGGGTAGATGGTAGTGTGGTAGTAATGATGTATAGTAGGATACCGGTAGGATAGAAAATGGATTTGAGAAGGCAGCATGACGGGATGGTAGGAGTTCCGCATGGATGAATGATTGATGGATGGATGTTTTCATTCATAGATCGTAGAGAGACTGCATAAGTGGACCGTAAGGGGAGGGGGCTCTATACATGGATTGGTGACTGCTACAATGTCTGTAAAGTGATGTACGTGTGATTCTGTGGATAGATGGTAGTCTGGCTGAATGAAAAGACGGAAATATCGCTGCGGGGATTGAAGAAAGGAACGCTGCATGGATGGATGTTAGTCCGGCTGAATGAATAGACGGAAATATTGCTGCGAAGATTGATGAGAGGAACGCTGCATGGATGGATAGAAGTCCGGCTGAATGAATAGACGGAACTATGTCTGCGGGGATTGATAAGAGGAACGCTGCATGGATGGTAGTCCGGCTGAATGAATATACGGAAATATCGCTGCGGGAATTGATGAGAGGAACACTGCATGGATGGATGGTAGTCCGACTGAATGAATAGACGGAACTATGTCTGCGGAGATTGACGAAAGGAAGGCTGCATGGGTGGATGTTAGTCGGGCCGAATGAATAGATGGAAATATCGCAGCGGGATTGATGAGAGGAACACTGCATGGATGGATGTTAGTCCGGCTGAATTAAAAGACGAAAATATCGCTGCGGGGATTGATGAAAGATACGCTTCATGGATGGATGTTAGTCCGGCTGAATGAATACAGTAGATGGAAATATCGCTGCGGGGATTGATGAAAGGAACGCTGCATGGATGGATGTTAGTCCGGCTGTATGGATAGACGGAAATATCGCTGCGGGGATTGATTAGAAGAACGCTGCCTGGATGGTAGTCCGGCTGAATGAATAGATGGAAATAATACTGCGGGGATTGATGAAAAGAAACGCTGCATCGATGGATGTTAGTCCGGCTGAATGAATAGACGGAAATATCGCTGAGGGGATTGATGAAAGATACGCTTCATGGATGGATGTTAGTCCGGCTGAATGAATACAGTAGATGGAAATATCGCTGCGGGGATTGATGAAAGGAACGCTGCATGGATGGATGTTAGTCCGGCTGCATGGATAGACGGAAATATCGCTGCGGGGATTGATAAGAAGAACGCCGCCTGGATGGTAGTCCGGCTGAATGAATAGATGGAAATATTACTGCGGGGATTGATAAAAAGAAACGCTGCATCGATGGATGTTAGTCCGGCTGAATGAATAGACGGAAATATCGCTGCGGGGATTGATAAGAGGAACGCTGCTTGGATGGTAGTCCGGCCGAATGAATAGACGGAAATATCGCTGCGGGAATTGATTGAAAGGAACGCTGCATGGATGGATGGTAGTCCGGCTGAATGGATAGACGGAAGAATCGCTGCAGGGATTGATGAAAAGAACGCTGCATGGATGGATGTTAGTCCGGGTGAATGGATAGACGGAAATATCGCTGCGGGGATTGATGAAAGGAACGCTGCATGGATAGATGGTAGTCCGGCTGTATGGATAGACGGAAATATCGCTGCGGGATGGATGAAAGGAAAGCTGCGTGGATAGCTGGTAATCCGGCTGAATGAATAGATGGAAATATCGCTGCGGGATTTGATGTAAGGAACGCTGCATGGATGGATGGTTGTCCGGCTGAGTGGATAGACGGAAGAATCGCTGCGGGGATTGATGAAAGGAACGCTGCATGGATTGATGGTATTCTGGTTGAATGAAAAGACGGAAATATCGCTGTGGGGATTGATGAAAGGAACGCTGCATGGATAGATGGTAGTCCGGCTGAAAGGATAGACGGAAGAATCGCTGCGGGGATTGATGAAAGGAACGCTGCATGGATAGATGGTAGTCCGTCTGAATGAATAGACGGAAGTATCGCTGCGGGGATTGATGAAAGAAATGCTGCATGGAAAGATGGTCGTCCGGTTGTATGGATAGATAGAAATATCGCTGCGGGGATTGAAGAAACCAACGCTGCATGGATAGATGGTAGTCCGGCTGGATGAATAGACGGAAATATTGCTGCGGGGATTGATGAAAGGAACGCTGCATAGATGGATAGTAGTCCGGTTGAATGGATTGACGGAAATATCGCTGCGGGGATTGACGAAAGGAAGGCTGCATGGATGGGTGTTAGTACGGCTGAATAAATAGATGGAAATATCGCTGCGGGATTGATGAAAGGAACGCTGCATGGATGGATGTTAGTCCGGCTGAATAAATAGATGGAAATATCGCTGCGGGATTGATGGAAGGAACACTGCATGGATGGATGTTAATCCGGCTGAATTAAAAGACGGAAATATCGCTGCGGGGATTGACGAAAGAAACGCTGCATGGATAGATGCTAGTCCACCTGAATGAATAGATGGAAATATCGCTGCGGGGATTGATGAAAGAAACTCTGCATGGATAGATGGTAGTCTGGCTGAATGAATAGACGGAAATATCACTGCGGGGATCGATGAGAGGATCGCGGCATGGATGGATGGTAGACCGGCTGAATGAAAGCTTGAAATATCGCTGCGGGAATTGATGAAAGGAACACTGCATGGATGGTAGTCCGGCTGAATGAATAGACGGAACTATCGCTGCAGGGATTGATGAAAGGAACGCTGCATGGATGGTAGTCCAGCTGAATGAATAGACGGTAATACCCAAGGTCAAATGTCATGGTTCCAAATCCTTTTCTTTTAACAGCATTAAACTCTGGAACTCTTTACCTGAGTCACTCACAGAGGTCAACAGGTTAGAAGGCTTTAAGGTTGCCATTAAAAGTCATTTAATGAATAATATTTAATTTTTTAGATATGTGTATCTTTTCACTTTTGATAAGCAGATATTAACTTCGTCTTAGGTTTTTATTTTTAATAATTATTAGTTCATACTTCATAACATACATTTTAGCAATATATTTAATTTAGATAATTCATGATACCTCATATCATCAAATTACAACTGTTAAAATATCTATGTGTTGCAATAATTGATAACATTATCAATTGATCTTAGTTTCCAGCTCCTGTCATATTTTCTGAGCACTACTGTGATAATTAATATGATCTCTTTTGAACGGTGATATATATTTTTTATTTCATTAAATAATTATTTTACTATGAACATAGTTATGTTTAAGGTCAACATAGTTATGTTTAAGGTCTGCCTCTTTTTGTCATGCCACCAATAATAAGGACCACAATGGAAATAAGGGCTTGCTCTTTTTTGTGTTATCCTTGGTTTGGTGAGCATGTCATAGTTTATTGTACATGATATAGTTTTTAATAATATAATTGCTTATTATTTTAGTCTATGTTATGTTGTGAACTGTGTATATGCTTCCTATGCCGAAATAAATATATCTATCTATCTAATATCGCTGCAGGGATTGATGAAAGGAACGCTGCATGTATGGATGGTAGTCCGGCTGAATGAATAGATAGAAATATCGCTGCGTGGATAGATTGTAGTCTTGCTGAATGAATAGATGGACATTTCGCTGTGGGATTGGTGAAAGGAAAGCTGCGTGGATAGATAGTAGTCTGGCTGAATGAATAGACGGAAGAATCGCTGCGGGGATTGATGAAAGGAACGCTGCGTGGATGGATGTTAGTCCAGCTGAATGAATAGACGGAACTATGTCTGCGGGGATTGATGAAAAAAACGTTGCGTGGATAGATGGTAGTCTGGCTGAATGAAAAGACGGAAATATCGCTGCGGGATTGATGAAAGGAATTGTGCGTGGATAGATGGTAGTCGGCTGAATGTATAGACGGAAGAATCGCTGCGGGGATTGATGAAAGGAACGCTGCATGAATAGTAGTCCGGCTGAATGAATAGACGTAAATATCGCTGCGGGGATTGACGAAAGGAACGCTGCATTGATGGTAGTCCGGCTGAATGAATAGACGGGAATATCGCTGCGGGGATTGATGAAAGGAACGCTGCATGGATAGATGGTAGTCCGGCTGAATGAATAGACGGAAATATCGCTGCGGGGATTGATGAGAGGAACGCTGCATGGGTAGATGGAAAGTAGAATTACTGGATGAATGGATTGTAGCGTGGTATTGATAGACTGTTGGAAGGCTGCATGGAATGATTGTAGTGTGGCTGTATGTATGGTGTGTAGTGGATGCATTGATGATGGATGCCAATGTGGCTGCATGGTTTGAATGATGGATTGATTGCTGCATGTATGTATGCGAATTTCGCTTCATTGATTTTTCGATCGATTGATCGATGTTCTATGAAAAATATAATATTAATGTGACTGTATCCACGGATGGATGATCGGGTTACATAATGCATTTATAGATGGGATTGTCTTAGACATAAGTCAGTTTTTACTAAAAATGGGACGTACAAGTAGCTTGCAAGAAATAAATATCAGTTTTTTTTTTGTAATATATATTGGATGATAGTAATATTAAAATGAGTATTTATTTAAGCTCAGTATTCCCCCATTTAAAGACTATCTATACACAGTGAATTATAGATGATCTATTAGGAATACGTTTGTCAGTAAAATTATCCAAGGTTAATCCATTGGTTCTGCGTGGATATTCTAAATAGCGTTATTAAAATTTCTACATTGTCTTTCTTCACATTATTTTTTTGGTTTCAAATTTGAAAAACTGTTGCATTATTAACACGATGATAACAGATTTAAATCATTTACACGGAGTACTAGTATTGACTTCAAATATCAAGTAAGTAATTGATCTCTGCCAATTATAAACTCATAAACATTAGTGTTATATTTCATTCAAATCAGAGATTTGCAAAGCCAATTTGTTTTTATTGTAGCCAATCTTTTGCTATTTCAATTTGCTTTTGTTATTTAGCTCTGAACGCAAATGTGTGCACTATTGTTCTGCGATATAAACCAATTGCTGTTTTACAGAGGAAATAACCAGTCATTTAAATAAAGTAATGACTTGACTTCTAAATTACAAGTTTTGAATAAAAAATCGTGTGCTCTGTACTCTCATTGTAAAAAAGCAGGATTTTTTGTATTGAGTGTAAAATTTCAATACACCAACATTAATTATCGAGGTTTTTAAGTTAGGACGTGACTTCTCTACACACACAACGTCGTCTTCAATGACCTAAAATAAATAATTGTTGGCTTTCAATATTGACTTATTTGTCTATTTAAATGTCAAACACAAAGGTAGAGAAACTTTGAGCCTTGACCGTATTGTGTTTCACTGATGTTCGACTAAAACATGATTGATAACGAACGCACGTTTGGTTGTATTATGCATACTTATAACCGCGTTTACAAAATTGAAACGGACATTTTGGTTTTCATTTTCAAATAAAAAGGCTTCCATTATTGTCATTTTTCAAATTCCACGAAAGCGCAGTAGAATATGTATTTGACGAAGTGGTTTTGAAATGCTAAAGTTAAATATAAAACTACAACCCACTTTCAATTTTCGCCTTTTGAACCGATTTGGTTTTCATGGGTTTTTCATATGCCTCGGACCACTTCATCAACTAATTTTAAAGAGATATAAAATAATATATATTTTTGCAAGTGTATTTATAAATGTGATGCCCCTGTTCTTTTTTCGTCTGCGATATCGCCCTCTCTTAAAAGAGGAACTTTCATACCCCTCAGGATAAATGACGATAATACATTGGCCGCGCATGTATGTACCCTTCGAAAAGCTTATGAGTACCTTAACTTACTTGCGTTGTTATTTTAGGAACAAATTACTATGTCAATGTTGTTAAAACACTTTGTCTCATTAAAATCATAATGTGTCATAGTTTTTCTGGTTAATTCTTTGCGATCGAAAGATTGATGACTGGGAGTGTGGCTACACGTGCGAATGTAAACATGATTGAATTAATAAAGTGATTGTGGTCTTTCGATATGGAGAGATTGCTTGTACTATATTCATAAATGGTTGGATGGATTATAGCGTGGCTAAATAAATTGATCGATTGTAATGTTTCAACTCACAATAATGGGTGTTAGTGCGACTCCAGGGATGGATGGTAGTGTGGCTTCATGGATAGCTGTATTGTTTTAAAATATGGATGGATGGATTGAAAATGGATGGTACATGGATGGATAAATAGGAAAAATGGATAGGTGGCTGCAGGGATGATTCAATTATAGTGTAGCTTCATGAATGAGAAAGCCTCCATACAATACTATGTTTTTCAATTAAATAAACTTATGTGACAAAAAGGCATTTGCGCCTTCGACGCCACGCGCAAATGAGCAATGCATGCATTAAAAATCATATGATTAGCTTGAATTTGTGTATTAACATGTATTGCATAGTTAAGAAAACATAACGGTGTGGTTTGACAAATGAAATACATAACATCACATACCTGTAATGCATGTTTGCTAATTAATCATTGAAAGTCATAGTTAAACCTCTCATCATACCATGTACAATTACGTTGAAGTGTATAATACATAGCATACATTGCACATACCGTTCAATTGATTACCCGTGCATTATGCACCCTTAATACGTACACTAGGTTTAATTACAAACAGTTATATAAGTAAGATGGTAAAGCGCTTACGTCGTAGCAGTAAAGCTTACCTTGTAACAGCAAGCAAACCAAGAATAACAGAGCGTGACATTAGGTTGTAAAAAATCTGTACACAAACAGAGAGTAAAATTGAATATTAAATCTTAAGATATTGGCGCATTGGTCCAGTTTAAAGTTGAGCCATGTACAAGTTGTGTCTGATCTTTTTTTTCCTTTATGGATGGACGGTTTTTTCAAATAATTTCGAAATGATCAGCAATTATTATTTACGCAAATGTCCAGACAAGAGCATGATAACTAGGGCCGAGTTAAAGGCTATACATGTATAAAGGAAACAAATCATAATCATTTTGTAAAGAGCAAACATTTGTCTTGATTGGATAGTTTTCGAATAACGCAATTTTAAGGATACTCATGCTTAGGTGGAATGTCAAACGTAATATCTAGGTGCCTCGGTCCAAGGTTAATTTCATGACGTGAGGTCACGTACAGCAATTAGACCAAAACTTTGTCTAGTATTGTCTATTGCTAATATTGGTACAAGAAAAAATACACTATACAATCTCACGTTACTTGAATAAATTTGGACCATAGGTACATGCAAAATCAATATCACAGTTTAAGGTCAACATTTTTTCCGCAAATAACCTTTTTATCCCCACGCTTTTTACAAAGCGTGGGGATTGTGTGGTTATCTTCGCCGTCTGTCTGTCTGTCCGTCCTTTCTGGCAAATATATCCTCCTTCACTATTAGCACTAGAACCTTAAATCTTACACATGGTAGCTATGAGCATATGTGCGATCATGCACTATTTGGAATTTCGATCTGAACCCTGGGTCATAAGTTATGGGGGTTGGGATGGGGCCGGGTCAGAGATTTTCACTAATTTTTTATGTTATTTTACATTCACTTCTTCATTTCTACACCGATTTACTTCACATTGATACTGAACATCTCTTATGACAATACGGTCAATCTCAACTATGCATGGCTGTATTGTCAACCCTGGGGCGCCCCGCCCACATAGACCACACCCACCCGAAATTGCTTTTTACTATAATTTCTTCATTAATACACCGATTGACTTCAAATTGATACTGAACCTCTCTTATGACAATACGGCCAATCTCAGCTATGCATGGCCCCATAACCAAACATGGGTCGCCCCGATCACATAGACCACACCCACCAACATTGCCTATTACTATAATTTCGTCATTTCTATACCGATTCACTTCAAATTGATACTGAACTTCTCTTATGACAATACGGTCAATCTCAATTATGCATGGCCCCATTACCAACCCTGAGTCGCCCCGCCCACATAGACCACACCCACCCAAAATTGCCTTTTACTATTATTTCTTCATTTCTACACCGATTCACTTAAAATTGATACTGGACTTCTCTTATGACAAACGGTCAATCTCAACTATGCATTGCCCCATAACCAACGCTTGGACGCCCCGCCCACATAGACCATACCCATCACAAATTGCCTTTTCCTATAATATCCTTATTTCTACAACTTCTAATTGATAATGAACTTCTCTTATGACAAACGGTCAATTTCGACTATGCATGGCCCCATTACCAACCCTTGGGCGCCCCGCCCACATAGGGCACACCCACTCAAAATTGCCTTTTACTATATCTTCTTTATTTCTACACCGATTCACTTCTAATTGATACTGAACTTCTCTTATGACGATATGGTCAACCTTAACTATGCATGGCCCAATTACCAACCCTGGGGCGCCCCTGTGTAAAACATGCGACGTGAGGATCCGCGTCAGCCTCTTCCGCGCCATTTCTAGTTCCACAATGAATTGTTGTTCTTTTTTCATTACGAGACACGCATGGAGACAAGGAGTGCAAGCATCATGCTCCATGACAAGGTAACATATGTCAATGCCATTGGAGAAAATAAAAATTAATTCATTACTAGTGGTCCTCAGCAGCTGTTTAATATAAACAATATTGTGTATTTTGATAAGACAACACGAATATTCAGCCAATTAGATGGGTGAAATATACCCGTTTTGGTTAATATTGTTGCGAGTCGGCCTTGACCTTCGCCTTCAGGGGTGACTGGTCTTTGTCAGGCTTGGCCTTCGACTTCAGGGGTGGTTGGCCTTCGTCATCCGTTAGTACTTTTTGGTGATTGTGAATTGTTTCTTTGTGTAATTATGAGCTAGTGAGTGATTGCTGTTGTTAATGACTCCAACTTAAAGGATTAAAGACGACAAAGAGTTTGAAAACGGTTAAGATTTTTAATGTAGAAAACTCGATATGGCGATAATAGTATAATAAAACGTTTTCACAGTTTAGTGAAGTGTAGCCTATCAAAACGTACTATTATCGAAAAGAGACTAACTGGCTCAAAGTGCGTTACAGAAAGTATGATCAAATATATTCAATTCATAAAAGTATATTATAAATATTTATGTACTTAATATTGTTTATATTACTATCTATAAGTTACTAATTAAACAAGTTTGAAATACGCGCACCTTTTTGCTAAGTTTTAATTTAGAAGTTCTAGTTAAAAAAAACCCGAGATGGAGTTCAGGCTCTTTTAGAAATGTTGGAGTCCCGAATGAACGCACTCGGGCTATTTATACTCGTCACAGTGCCACATTGTGGCATGCCACATGCCACACACCCCAATGTGGCACCACATTTTGTCGTGCCACAATTTTTGTGGAACGCCACAGCTCCTGTGGCATGACGAAGCAACTAATGTGGCAGCTAGGTGCGCGACGTTTACAATAGCATTTCAAAGGCAAATGTATTATTTTCTCGTAAAAACAACATGTTTACAAATAAATGGGTTCAAATTACACATGATAAGTTAATTTAGCGTTTTGAAGACGAACCGAACCTCAACTCGTTTTCGGGAGAAAAACATACTTTCGCTACTTAGCCGATATTGACAGTTAAAACAAGATGGCTGCTACGAAAACGTTGGAAAGAACTCTAAGACAATATTAATAAATTACATCATCACAAAGTGTTTAAAATGAACCACACTGCGCTGTTATGTAGATAAGTATACATTGTGTTGAAAAACACTAACATTTTACAACAAAATCGTTTATGAGTTTGGAATCGAGCGTTACATAGTTCAAGAAAAAATGCAGGGATACGAAGATCCATTACATAGCTTAAAGTTATATGATAGTAGCAACCACCGCACGAATCCGGGTCGTTTCGCCCTAAATCCCGTTCGCCCCCGAGTCGTTTCGTCCTAAGTCCGGTTCGCCCTGGGTCGTTTCGCCCTAATTATTGGGTCGTTTCGCCCTAATTTTTATACGTATAGCGATATTAAAGGATTTATCTTAGGCTTGTCAGAAGCTGAATGGAATATTGTTTAATACAGTATTATATTATCTTAATTACTGTATATTTTGTCTTTTGAAATAAAACAAAGTACAAAGTTATTTATATATTTATTTAATACATACACAATAATTTGACATACATTTTATTTTATCTAACATAAAACAACTGAGAAAATCACATCGAAATACAGATTTCATGTTATATTTTTAACAAAACATTCAATCCAGTGTTGAAGCACACATATAACATACATCTTATTTTACCTAACATAAAACAACTTAGCAAATCACATCAAAATTACACTGAATACAATGTGGTAGAATACACACACAATCAGTTGATATAAACTTTGTATTTTACAACAGTTTTTTTTAGTTTTGCTTAATTTAATGTCCGTAACAGACTTCATCGTCTGTTTGATAACACTATCCACTTCACTCCCCAGAAAATCCGACAACTAAGTCTGCCGTCATGTTGTCGGACGGCCCGTACAATCTGGACACTGACTTTAATAAATGTGTTGTGAATACTTCATTCCCCATGTATTTGTCCCACAGGAATTGTGTCTTTTCCTCCAACTTGGTGTATTTGGTTGCGACATCACGATCAAGGTCGTCGGCAGCTACTGTGATAGCGACGATCTCTGCCTCAGTCATCAAGGTTTGTACAAGAACGTAGATGGAGCAGCCACCATATCTAACGGTAGTATTCAGCTTGTGGTGCCAACCTGAAATAAAGAAACAAATTATAATAATTTTAGATGCATTATTCAGTGTACACTCGCCTTGAAGGTACCGTCCATGAACCAGCGCCTAGCATGGCAAAGTAGGTTACGCTGGTATTCCGTGGCGAAGATTATGTGTCTTTGGTCGCCCACTCGGATGTCGGCAAGCAAAACGTCAGCACACTGTCAGGTATTCTGTGTCAAGCTGAAAGAATTAACAGCGAAATCTTAATAAATAATCATGACATTAAAGGCAATACGTTTGATATAAAAAATGATCATTAGTTGTTTTTTTTTATAAATCATTGAGATGATATCTTTTTTAATTCACTGAATATACGGTTGTCACAATTAACAGCGTTTTCACACCTTCGGTCGGTATATTTCATGGGCAATATATCGGGCGTTAAAGGTGTTATATACAACGTACTTTACAAAATATTTTATTACAGATAATTGGTGTGTTAATAAATCGGCTTTTATTGTAAAACAAACCTCAAAGTCTAAATTGGTTGGTTCCTCTGGCCTATTCTTGGCTCGGTGACGGTTCAGAGCCCGCTTTAACAGTTTCTGTTTTTGGGCCAGGAACCGCTGTTCTTCCGGAATATGATTGGTATTCACATGCGTCACTACTTCCATGGCTCGCCGGTGAGGATCAATCTCCATCAGATGCTTGCTCTGAAATATAAAAAAATGTAACGAAGCTGAAATAAAACAGCGTATAAAACCATTCGGACATTTTGACAAAATGAGAAATTGCACCTTGTTTCTGTTTGCATACCAAATATTTTTTTTAATAAATAAATAATAGGCCTACCACTGCCGATATATTTGTTAAATAAATAAATAATAGGCCTACCACTGCCGATAACTCTGCTTTGACTGCCAGTCTTAAGTCAGCGGGGTGCGCGTGATCTTGTAGACCTGGTTTGAAATGGTCACCGTGTTGACTGATAGTTGCATGGCATCGCATCTTTGTTGACCGTACACTACACGTCCACAACGTAGACTTCTTGTTGGCTTTCTGCAAAAGACGAAAAAACTAAAGTACATTTATTTCGCACATCTTTTTATCATAAGAACGGAAAGTCTTTTAATATTAACTTTGTATATATAAGCTTTTCGTGTTTTAAAGGTATAATGATGTCTGCATGAAATTAACACAATGAATATCAGCCGATCAAGGGTAAGTTACCTTTACTCCATAAGAATAGCCATTGCTGGTCACCAGTAGTTTACCGCCTCGTTTACTGCCCTTTTCCAGCACTTTGTACGTCAATGTTCTTCCATAATATGGTTTAGAGATCTGGTTCTGCATTGAGGGACCTAAAAATCCAATCAAAATACAAATGTCGTGAAATATTTCGTGAATTTTATTTAGTTATTGTATAATGTTAGAAACGCTAAATTTTATGTAAGGAATTGTGCAGTTTATGTTCTGATAACAATATAGCAAATTGACAAATGCTTTACGCACTGCGTTAAGACCCGGTTTACCAAAGCACTACTCATTTTGTAAGCACATTTTCCAGTTTGCATTTAATTTATGAAGTTGTAGAAATATGAATACATAAACAACTAGTAAATTTAAAAAATAATCAATAAACAAATGCACAATAAAGAATAAAAGAAATATAACTGCAAACAAATATTTCTCTATCGGACTTAAATTATATGAAAACAAAGTATGACAATTTGAATACTGAACGTGCGTTCTTATTTTTTTTTAGAAGAAAGGAAATTAATTGATAAAAAGTGCGGACGAGGCGATCATTCATTTAAAGGTAATCATATTAAATAAACTTAATTGTTGCAACTCACGTGTCTTGTGGTTCTTCCGGGTCATCCGCCACTCTGTGATTAACGTCAAAACTTTTGTCAAAGTGAGCGTCGACCTGCATCGGCTCTTCCTGGACGGGTTCTGCCGTGGGCTCAGGCATCGACTCTTCCTGGACGGGTTCTGCCGTGGGCTCAGGCATCGGCTCTTCCTGGACAGGTTCTTCCGTGGGCTCAGACATCGGCTCTTCCAGGACTGGTTCTGTCGTGGGCTCAGGCATCGGCTCTTCCTGGACGGGTTCTGCCGTGGGCTCAGACATCGGCTCTTCCAGGACTGGTTCTGTCGTGGGCTCAGGCATCGGCTCTTCCTGGACGGGTTTTGCCGTGGGCTCAGGCATCGGCTCCGTATAACCGGTTTCTTCCAAAGCCTCTGGATCGATGGTCTGACGATGGCACGGTCTGCATATAAAATGCAGTTCGAGCTGTGCTTTACGGACCTGGTGATACTCCTTGGCTGATATACCTAAACAGAAGACCCTGATATACACTATCATACTCGTAATGATGGGACAAATTATGTAAAAGCCAAACGCTTTTTACAGTTAACATGAAGACATTAATGGTTACACCTTTACGCTTTCTATGCAAGGAAATGTTCACGCGGTTATTTGTTATATCGGAATATATTTAATTTTATTTTTACAATATTAGAACTCAATATGGACTCTATTTCCCTGATTACATTGTATGTGGCAGACATTAACAGAAATATTCATTAAAATATTGAAAGGGAAAATAATGATATGTGGACAACTGTAATCCAATTAAAATCACAATCTTATGACATAATTGTAATGTCTAAACGCATGCATTATTTATTTGTTTATTGATTATATTTTCTGTTTACTATTTGTTCATGAATTAAATATTTCTACAACTTCATAAATTACAAGCATGATTTGAACTTCCAAATGGAAAATGTGTTTACAAAATGAGTATTGCTTTGAGAAACCGGGTCTTAACGCAAGTGCGTAATCTTCTATCTTTAAAAAAAATATATAGATGTATGTCTCATTGTGTACATATTGTAAAGCTTTGTTAATGTGTGTAAATATTGAAATAAATATTAAAAGAAAAGTATGTTATCAAAGTAATAACAGTTTTACGAATTGCGTTAAGACCCGGTTTCCATATGCACTACGCATTTTGTAAGCATATTTTCCATTTTAAAGTCACATCATATATTCAATTTATGAAGATGTTACAATATTTAATACATGAACTAATAATAAAGAGAAGATAGAATCAATCAACAAATAAACATAAAGATGTAAAGGAAAATTACAGTAAACAAATATCTTTCAGAGAATAAAATGGGCTGTTTACATCACCGACTTATTTAATTATTTACATCTTTCATACGTCGGCGCTTAAAGCTAATTGAAGTTGAAATATGGTACAAATAATATTTGTTAAAACCGCAAATCGAAGAATGGACATAATTATTAATTATTAAACTATGGAAATCTTATTAAATATAAAATTTTATGACAAACAGCGTATTTTATAACAACGACAACATGCAGACAAATAGCGCCGACACGAAATATAAATAAAATATATAAGCATCTCGTACCTGTATCACATGTCCGATGTTGCCATCTGTCACATAAATCACATGTGATGGCATGTTGGCGAGGTGAGACTATCTGATCGCACGAAATACACAATTCGTCTGCCATAAGAACGTGTCGAAATATAAATTATCGAATGACGCTGCCATGGCCAAGTTGCTTTTTATATACACTTTTGGCGAATATCTTGAGATCAAAAGATGCAAACTGGCTTAAAGTTTATAAAAACAATATCACGCCTTTATAATGTCTCCTTTTGATGTTTCTGTGCTAGTAATTAGTCAATCATCTGATCACACGTTTGATAATTGTTAAATTGGTCCCGAAATTATTTTAATTGGCAAATCAATGCATCATACCTCTGCCAAACTAATTAATCGTAATACTTAACGTTTGTAACACAATGAATCATAACGTTTCCGTTAATTAATTGCAATTAAAATCAAACGGATAATTGAGCAAACATCAAATTTGTAATAATTAAATAATCTTAATTTCTCATATATGATAAACAAGTACTAAATTAAAATTGCAATTAATAATAAAATTTGTATTAAAAATCTTAATTTTCCATATATGTTAAACAAATACTATTCGGAGCGAAAGAATCATTTACAAACGGCGAATATTATATAATAATTAAATAAGGGCGAAACAACCGACTTGTTAGGGCGAAACGACCCTGGGCGAAACGACCCGGGGTGACAGAGGGCGAACGGGATTAAGGGCGAAACGACCCGAGACCCCACCGCACCTACCTAATTCAGGGGAGATAAGTTTTTTGTATATTCAGGAAAACCGACCCCACTGTAGGTAGCCAAAATACGCGTCAATTACTCGTTGAAAACGTAGTTTTAGCAAATAAAAAGTATATGGATTTAATAGACAGACAGACAGACAGTTTATTCAGACTTATACATAAGTACATCGTCTTAATACACAAATATACACATTATTTTCTGTCACATGTATAGGTATAACAACATAACATTACATAACATAAATGGTCATTTAAGAATTCAAATATAAATAAACACAATCAAATTGCATGAATACGTAAATTCTATCAAAGCGGTAATGAAATTTATTAAACAGCATTATTAAGAATTGCATTTCTTATAGCAAAAGCTTCTTTCATATATTTACATACATTTGAAATGACTGGTTTGCCACATGAGGCTAATAACTTGTGGAATTTATATACAGATGGGTTAATATAAAATATACGACTAATATATTTTTTCCTTAAATCAGTGTAACAGCGGCATATACATATAAAATGGTATTCGTCTTCTAAATCCAAGACATTACAACATAAACAATAACGTTCATTACGTGGTATGTTATTTCGGGCGTATCTGCCAGTTTGTATACTCAACGGATGTGCAGAGACTCTCAATCTTACAAAAAATAATCGAAGACTTCTAGGAAGTAAATCTAAATATGGTTCATATTCCAAACAGCTTTTAAAAGCTTTATACATATATAATACAGTACTATTATTCATTTTACCGTACCACTCTTGTTTAAAATTGTCGACAAGTCTACATTTGAACTCGCTTATAAAACTATTAACATGTACAACGTTAGGATTTTCAAATACATAACCGAATCCAAAATTATTTAACATGTTCTTGACATTTGAGACCCAGTTTGTATAACCTTTATTACAATCGCTCAAGGCTTGTTTGTACACAGTTTGCATAATGATATTTTCATTGTTCATAACTTTAAACCAATATTTAATAATTTTAACAAACCTGTTTACATACAATGGATATCGACCTAATTCTCCATAAACAGCAACATTACATGTATTTATTTTCACCTGTAGCAATCGTTTGCAAAATTTTAAATGTATGCGTTCTATATCATCTGACTTAGTGAAACCCCACACTTCTGAAGCATAATTTAATATAGAACCCACAAAAGCGTCAAACAACTGGCAAAATATTTTCGGTTTTATGTCAAATTCATTGCATTTAAACAATAATGTATTCATTGCTTTAAGGGCTTTACCAACCAAATGTTCTTGGTTTAATTTAAAACTTCCTGTATAATTCAACACCGTGCCTAAATAGTTAAAGTTATCAACAACTTCAATATCAATACCATTATATGACCATTTTTCATTTTCTTTTAATCGCCCTCTTTTCCGAAATACCATTATTTTAGTTTTTGCAGTGTTAACTTTTAGCCCCCAAGCATTGCAGTATACATATAATTTATCTAAATGTGATTGGACTTCAGCAGGTGACTTGCCTAAAATAGCCATGTCATCAGCAAATAATAATAAAATCAACACAATATCATCTATACTCAAACCAGAGTTAATGCTATCTTGTAAGTAAAGTTCAAAATCTTCAACAAATAAAGAAAACAAGATCGGCGACATTACCTCCCCTTGCCTCAGTCCAACCGCATAACTAAAATAATCTGAATAGGATGAACATGATTTAACACGTGACTTAACATTCGCATACATATCCTTCACTATTCTTAACAATTTACCTTGTATACCAGACTTAAACATTTTCAACCATAATGCATTGCGGTAAATACTGTCAAAACATTTAAACATATCGACGTATATAACATACAAACGTTTATTTTCATTCAAATAATTTTGAACAATTGACATCAGTATAAAAATAGCATCAACAGTTGAATAGCCTTTTCTAAATCCGAACTGCGCATCCGAAATAATAGTGTTTTCATTGCAAAAAGTTTCAATGCGTTTATTTAAAATCGTGGTAAATAATTTTGAAAAGCAGCTTACTAAGGTAATCCCTCTATAGTTATTTACATCATTAACTGAGCCTTTTTTATGCAAAGGGATTATTACTCCTTCTGTCCATTTATCGGGGAAAAAACCCGATACAAAAATACCGTTAAACACATCGCATAAATGGGCAGATAAGATATCACTACATTCAAGGAAATATTCATTCAACATACAATCACTACCAGATGATTTATTCCGTTTTAAATGTTTAATCGCATTGCGAACTTCCTCAACAGATATTGGCAAGTCAAGTTCAGGAAATGCAGAATTTTCTAAGTTAAAATCATTATTTAAACAAAAATCCTCTGCTCCAGTATGACAAAAATCAGCATTATTGTTACTAATGTTTTCAAAAAACTTTGTAAATTCTTCTAATGATATTTTATTTTTAATGACGCTATTTTTTGCTTTGAAAAATCGCCAGAAGTCCCTTGGTTTTTGCTTCCTTAAATTTTCGATCTTCAACATTTGTTGCCTATAGCAAACGGCTTTCTTCCTACGAATTAGGTCTTTATAATATTTCTTACTCGAACATAAACCTTCTCTGTTAGTATCTGTTTTACAAGAGTTAAAAACACGTAAAGCTGCGCGGTACAAATTTCGTGCAGTAACGCACTCGTGGTCAAACCATTCTGCATGTTTTATACAGGTATTAACATTAAAACTAGGGTTGGTATTATAAACACGACTTTTGGAGAATAACGGGTCCGCAACACTGCGAATAGTTTCGGTAAAATTATTCAAAACGTCATTAATTGATGAACGACTTGAAAAATCTATATGGTGCACAATATTATTAAATGCTGGTAACATAGAAATAATCCCTGAACGAAATTGCTCTCGTAACACATCGTCCCATTTTTAATTGACATCGGTGTAAGACTGATACTCTGACGAGACATAATTACATAATAACGAAAAATGTAACGGGGCGTGATCACTGAACTCATTAAAATCATGCACGCTAAAATCCGATATATTTGAAAAGCTGCATTCTTTTGTCAACAAATAGTCAATGACAGACGTACCGTTATTCGAATAAAAGGTTTGCTTACAGCTATTTCCAACTCTACCATTAACAATACGTAAACTAGTGGATTTGCATAGATCAAGTAATCTAACTCCATGACAATTTAGTGAGCTATCAAAAGAGGCCCTAACTGAGGTGTTATCTGGGCAGTAATCAGAGTCATCATATACAGTATTTATTTTATCTTGTACAATAAAATCACATTTATTGCCAACTCTGCTATTAAGATCGCCAGTAACAAATATTTTACCAAATTCCGAAAAATAAGTTATATCGTTTTCTAAAATTTCAAAGAGATCTACATTAAAGGTATTATATACTGGAGAATCATGTCCCCATACATAAGTGGCACATATATAAAAATCATCTGGGATATTAAAAAATGTACGATCACATTTTAACCAAATTATTGTATCATAATGATTTTTTACGATTGAAACACCATCGGCTAGTTCTTCTTTAATATAAACAACAATACCACCACTATTTCTTCGAGCTTTACGATGTTGGAATTTTCTAAAAAAGTTAAAAGTCAAATATCCACTCAAATCTATATTACTAGAGCTATTCGTCCAGGATTCAAACAAAAAACATATATCATTAGAACTCAAGATATTAATAAAGTTTGAACATAACTTTTTACAATCGGTAAGTCCGTTAACATTCCAGGACAGGATTTTCAGTTCATCAGCGCCGTGTTCCTAGGCACGCACCGGGGTTCCGTCGATGTAGAGCGTATCGAAGGCCAGGTACGCTTTTTTCCCCAGCCGCCTCGCCTCTTTCATTTTCGGCACCAATAACCTTCTTTTCCGTATCACTTCCGGAGGGTATTGCTCAAAGACGGTAAAACCCGTGCCGTCCAGTTCTTTCCATTTTTTCCTCACCATTTCCCTATCTTTGAAGTAGCTAAACTTCGCCACAATGTTTCGGGTTTTCCCGTGTACTGGCGATCCTGGGGACCGATGTACACGTTCCAACCTAATGGATGCTGCTTCTTCCTTTGCCAGCTTCATTTTCTCGTGCAGAAACGTCCGTAACGTGTTTTCGGTGTCTTCTGTTGTGCCGGCGCTTGGTTCCGGTATGCCACCGAACATCAAGTTATTTCTCATAGATTGAGATTGCAAGTAGACAACTTCCTCCTGCAAAGTATTCCTCTGTTTTTCCAGTTCGCTCACTTTACTGTCTACAGTACTCAGGGCAAAGTCTATACTCTCTGTCTTTTCCTCGACTCTCGTGACTTGTTCGCCCAACTTCCGGTTTCTATCCTCTACCACCAACCACAACTTTTTTAATTCTGATAGAACGATGAACAAACTTGAAGAATTTGACCAACATATTTCGCGATCGCGTTGATTTCTTTGCCAATTTTAATGGTAAGTTTTCATTTTAAATTATGTATTTGTTATATTACGAATTCTTAGTATTTAATGTATACTTTACATAATAAAAAATAAAAATCTGAAATATTTTGCGCGTATATGTCATGTTTGTTATTTTAAAATTACATGGTAAAATACAACAAGGGAGGTAACTGTTACATTGTAAACAAACAACAACAACAACAACTAGGCTGTAACACTTGATAAGTTTATTGGTTTGTTTAATCATATAATTAAAATACTTACACCTGTGTATGTTTTTTTATTTGTTTGAACCCATTGAACTTGTTTTTGTGTAAACATTAAGGATAACAATCGAATATAACTGTTTTATTTATGAAACAAAATTTTACGATTTATACCAAACTTTATTTGTACCAAATTTCATTTATTTTAAATAATTATTGAAAATATCATTGATACAGATAGTCGTACCTATTGATTGAAATTTTGTATATTTAATAGATTACACAGTCACTAATGAACTATGAGTGAAGACCTGTATGAATATGATTCTGACAATACAGTTAATATCAACTATGCATGGCCCCATTACCAACCCTGGTGTGCCCCGCCCACATAGGCCATGCCCACCCAAAATTGCCTTTTACTATTATTTCTTAATTTCTACATCGATTCACATATTGTGGTTATCTCCGCTGTCCGTCCGTCTGTCCGCCCGTCCGTCCTGGCCACTATCTCCTCCTACACTATTAGCACTAGAACCTTGAAACTTACACACATGGTAGCTATGAGCATATGAGCGAACCTGCACTATTTGGAATTTTGATCGACCCCTGAGTCAAAAGTTATGGAGGTTGGGATGAGTCCGGGTCAGAGATTTTTACTCATTTTTTAAGGTTATTTTACTATAATTTCTTCATTTCTACAGCGATTGTCTTCAAATTGATACTGAACCTCTCTAATGACAATACGGTCAATCTCAACTATGCATTGCCCCGTTACCACCCTGGGGCACCCTGCCAACATAGGCCACGCCCACCCAAAATTGAATTACTCAGTTGAATGAAACAAAAAGAGCTAATTTATTTAAAAGTGATCATTGAACATGTGAAACTTTATATCATAGTTAATGAATTATAATGACTAAATAATGGTTTGATGGCTGGATTCAAGGTCTATATGATAAGTGTAATGAATAATACACAACTGGTTTAAGCCTTATAAATTGATATTTATTTATGCTATTATAATGTCACTTTGCATTGCACATGGTGTTTGTTTTGCAATTCAAAATTACTGCAGTAAAATATTGTTTCCGCTCAATAGCTTAACACATGAAATTATAATGTCTATCTTAATTGTCAATGCATTATTGGTTCAAAATATTATCTATTGTTTAACAAGTATAGCTTTACATATTCATTGAAGGTACCGGTTTGTCACTTTAAATGACTTTGTAGTTTGAAATTCAAATTTAAAAGAAATGTCAGCATACAAAAGGCAGCCATAAGCGTATAAGCACATTGTTCTTCAATAGGTTTATCATAAAAAAACAATCAGTGTTTCTTTGTTCCTGTCATTGGTAAAACAAAGAAATGAACTTGGTGAGCGTTGATACGCCTCAAATAGACTAAACCTGATATCCCTCCCCAGTGAATTCCGTTCAGCTTAATCGTCATACAAGCTCAATAGAAGATATGTTATACCTATTGAAATGTTACTAAAATAGAAATAACTTTAATGTTACATATCATTTTGTTTAGTTTAAAATTACAAATTTATTCTGTGTATGTATGCTAACCATGATATCTATTTCTGCACTACTGTTAACTGGTATTGCAATAGGTTTTGAAAACGATGAATACATTTTGATGAAAAAAAAAAACAACATGAAAAACTAGAACACTTAAAGTTCTTGAGCATATATAAGTTGTTTTCCACCTGCCACTTTTTAGTAATGCATTATTTGCAGTAAAAACTGAATTGTTACATGTATTCTTGTAAAATTGCAAATTTCAAAGTAGCGCACCCATAATGATTTCCCGCGATTTCTTCGAAGACTGAAGAGCCAGTGTAAAGTTGCTGTGGCCGAGTGGTTTAGGCGATAGACTTGAAATCTTTTTTGATTTTCCCGCGCAGGTTCGAATCCTGCCGACAACGCATACTTTTTTCGATGCGTTTTATTTCTTTTCTAACGTAATTTGATTTAATATAGCATATAAGTTATGTTTATTATCCCCACGTTTTTCATAAAAAAGTGGGGATATTGTGGTGATGTGCGTCTGTCCGTCCATCCTGGCCACCTGCTCCTCATACACTATTAGAACTAGAACCTTTAAACTTACAAACATGGTAGCTATGAGCATATGTGCGACGGTGACAGTGACGGAATTTCGATCTGACCCCTGGGTCAAAAGTTATGGGGGTTGGGGCGGGGCCGGGTCAAAGATTTTCACTCATGTTTTATGTTATTTTACATTAACTTCTGAATTTTTGCACCGATTTACTTCAACTTGATACTGAGCCACTCTTATGACAATAAGGTCAATCTCAACTATGCATGGCCCCATTACCAACCCTGGGGCGCACCGGCCACATAGGCCAGGCCCACCCGAAATTGCCTTTTACTATAATTTCTTCATTTCTACACCGATTCACTTCAAATTGCTACTTAACCTCTATTATGACAATACGGTCAATCTCAACTATGCATGGCCCCATTACCAACCCTGAGGCGCCCCGCCCACATAGGCCACGCCCACCCAAAATTGCCTTTTACTATAATTTCTTCATTTCTACACCGATTCACTTCAAAATGATTCTGAACCACTCTTATGACAATACGGTCAATCTCAGCTATGCATGGCCCCATTACCAACCCTGGGGCAACCCACCCACATAGGCCATGCCCACATAGGCCATGCCCACATAGGCCATGCCCACCTAAAATTACCTTTTACTATAATTTCATAATTTCTACGCCGATTCACTTCAAATTGATACTGAACCTCGCTAATGACAATACGGTCAATCTCAACTATGCATGGCCCCATTACCAACCCTGGGGCGCCCCGCCAACATAGGCCACGCCCACCCAAAATTGCCTTTTACTATAATTTCTTCATTTCTACACCGATTCATTTCAAATTGATACTGAACCTCTCTTATAACAATACAGTCAATCTCAACTACGCATGGCCCCATTATTAACCCTGGGGCGCCCCGCCCACATAGGCCACGCCCTCCCAAAATTGCCTTTTACTATAATTTCTTCATTCTACACCGTTTCACTTCTAATTGACACTGAACTTCTCTTATTACAATACGGTCAATCTCAACCACGGCCCCATTACCAACGCTGGGGCGTCCCTGTGTCAAACATGCGGCGTGGGGATACGCGTCGGCCTCTGCCGCGCCATTACTAGTTGCATTTAAATTGTATTTAAATGAATCGAAACGTATTAAATGTTTATTTCATTTTCAATATTTGTCATCATAATTAATGCAGCAGTACTGTGTGATAAAGTAAAACCATGTATTATTATGCCCCCCTTCGAAGATGAGGGGGTATATTGCTTTGCACATGTCGATCGGTCGGTCTGTCGGTCCATTCACCAGGTGGTTTCCGGATAATAACTCAAGAACACTTGGGCCTAGGATCATGAAACTTCATAGGTACATTGATCATGACTCGCAGATGACCCCTAGTGATTTTGAGGTCACTAGGTCAAAGGTCAAGGTCACGGTGACCCGAAAATAGTAAAATGGTTTCTGGATGATAACTCAAGAACGCATATGCTTAGGATAATGAAACTTCATCATTAGATAGATCATGACTCGCAGATGACCCCTATTTATTTTGAGGTCAGTAGGTCAAAGGTCAAGGTCACTGTGACCCGAAATAGTAAAATAGTTTTCGGATGATAACTCAAGAACGCATACGCCTAGGGTAGATTGATCATAACTAGCAGATGACCCCTATTGATTTTGAGGTCACAAGGTCAAAGGTCAAGGTCATGATGACCCGAAATAGTAAAATGATTTTCAGATGATAACCCAAGAACGAATACTCCTAGGATTTTGAAACTTCATAGGTAGATTGATCATGACTCGCAGATGACCCCTATTGATTTTGAGGTCACTAGGTCAAAGGTCAAGGTTACGGTGTCCTGAAATAGTAAAATGGATTTCGGATGATAACTCAAGAACGCATATGCCTAGGATCATAAAACTTCATGGGTAGATTGATCATGACTCGTAGATGACCCCTATTGATTTTCAGATCACTAGGTCAAAGGTCAAGGTCACGGTGACCCGAAATTGTAAAATGGTTTTCGGATGATAACTCAAGAACGCATATGCCTAGGATCATGAAACTTCATTGGTAGATTGATCATGACTTGCAGATGACCCCTATTGATTTTGAGGTCACTAGGCCAAATGTCAAGGTCACGGTGACCCGAAATAGTTAAATGGTGTCCGGATGATAACTCAAGAACGCTTACGCCTAGGATCATGAAACTTCATAGGTACATTGATCATGACTCGCAGATGACCCATATTGATTTTCAGGTCACTAGGTCAAAGGTCAAGGTGACCCGAAACAGTAAAATTGTATCCGGATGATAACTCAAGAACGCTTTTGCCTAGGATCATGACACTATATATGTACATTGATCATGACTCGCAGATGTCCCCTATTGATTTCCAGGTCACTAGGTCAAAGGTCAAGGTCACAGTGACAAAAAACGTATTCACACAATGGCTGCCACTACAACGGACAGCCCATATGGGGGGCATGCATGTTTTACAAACAGCCCTTGTTTAATTTTTATCTCTATTTCAGGATTATTATTTTTATATTCCATCCTATGGTGATCGGAGACTAAAAAAACAGTGTAGACAAAGGAGGTATTATTGATATAGTTAGTGTATATTAATTACATTTAGTATTTTCACAGTCCCAATTTCGAATAATGTACACAATGTTATTATTTTTTTTTTATATGATCCTCAATCTGGGAAAATGAGCTTTATGCATAAAGTGTCCTCCCAGATTAGCCTCTGCATAAAGTGTCCTCCCAGATTAGCCTGTGCATAAAGTGTCCTCCCAGATTAGCCTGTGCATAGTGTCCTCCCAGATTAGCCTGTGCAGTCCGCAAAGGCTCATCAGGCACGACAATTTCTACCAAAACTGGATTTTTGTTAAGGGGAGAGATCTTTAAACGAAAAATACAATAAAAGCGGAAAGCGTCTTCCCTGATTAGCATGTGCTATTTATTGTACATATATAACCATTTGAAAAAAATGGTTTGTCATAAAATGTCATATGAATGAACTTTCATGTCATGAAATTATATTGTGCAGGTATAATAAATTAAATACTCATAAAACAATAATGCACTTTAAATTATTCTTTTATTACATTATATTTTCTAAATGAGGTATTTTTTTGCAAAAAAGACACAGTATTTTTCATTATTATCATAAAAAAATGTGCATTTCAATTCATTACAGCGTGCAATCCAGGTGGGGGAAGTTCTACATAACTCGTATACAGCACTGTTGCAGCCAACCGGGTTTCCTTCTCTGTGTTAAATGTTTAATATATGTAAAATATGTTAATGCAATCTATAACTCTGTCATATAAACAAATATATAGTACATTTTATGCCCCCCTTCGAAGAAGAGGGGGTATATTGCTTTGCTCATGTCGGTCTGTCGGTCGGTCGGTCCGTCCACCAGGTGGTTGTCAGACGATAACTCAAGAACGCTTGGGTACATTGATCGTGACTCGCAGATGACCCCTATTGATTTTCAGGTCGCTAGGTCAAAGGTCAAGGTCACAGTGACAAAAAACGTATTCACACAATGGCTGCCACTACAACGGACAGCCCATATGGGGGGCATGCATGTTTTACAAACAGCCCTTGTTAATGTGGAGTTAGATTTTCTTTCACAAATGTATATCCATTTATTACCTCCCCTGAATTTTGCAATTTTTATTCTATATTTTAACATTTACTCTTTTAAATATAGGGTACAAAGTGTATATTTTCTGATTAGTATTCACTAATTATTTAAGAAAATGTATAATTTGCCATTGATTATGGTGACATTAAAAATATGTGGTGGTTGCTAATGATAGTGGAAATACAACAGGCAAACCTAAAAATAACTGGCAAACATATGCATTAAGTATGTTGTTTCGTGATTATTTAGAAACAACTAAATAATTCTTGTGGTTCAGCCAGTGCAAACCAACAGAAGTTAGTATAAAAGACTCAACAACAGAGTTTCAACTCAAGTCAATACAAGGTAAGTGATTTGATCATGTTAAATTTAATAATGCTTGTTTGAGTTTTCACTGTCGTCATCTCTGAGTTTCCACTCTCAACAATATTGGAGTGATGAAATCGTTTTCTCGTGAGTGAATCTGTGACTATTCCTTCTGTATTATTGAAGCAAACATGCTGTCAAGACAACAAGCATGCAAGCATAACAATGTTAATGTTTTAGAAGTAGATATTCACATCTCATATGCAGTTTTGTCAACATTTACGATATTTAGCCGCTTGGATCGCCGCTCTTTACTAACTAAAATGTATTAATGTATATACTCATATATATGCACGTTGAACACAAGAAAGTGCTGACAGTAAGAATTCTTTATTAAAACACAAATGTTTACCAGAGGCTAGTTCTAGGTTGATACATCTGGATATCTGAGCATGCACAGTATAATGAATACATCATTTATGCAGCACACATGACGAGATTTAAATACATCATAATAAGGCAACAAATGTTAATGCTAGATAATATATTCAGAAAACATGCCGCACTGTTCTACAATCCAAAAGTCAAGTTTCAGTCCTTAGGAGTCCGAATTGCATTTAAACACATTAAAAAAACCCAATCTGTTCGCGGCAATTATAAAGAAATAATCCACTACAACGTACTCGACAAAATTATAACTTTATGTTTTTTTTTCACTATAACACTAATCTTCGTTTATGTAAATATAAATTACAAATGTCGAATAACGCTTTTAAGGCAATCTGTTTGCATACACGTGTTGCCCTAAGGACCATCTGCTTCCAGATCGCGAACATGCTTTGTAAAATCGTCCCATTTGTTGTCTAGTTTTGTCTGAAATACGCGGAAGATGTGTTGAATGGTAAAACGTATTAATTTTTTTTTTACACAATTTAAAATGAAGTTATTATATCTGGCTGTATTAATGTTTGATCACTGCAAAAGTTGCGAGTTAGATACATACTTCAAATGCCTATGATTAATTTATGCACTCACCTTCAAATCGGGAAAGGATTGTTTACGTGACAAGGTAATTGCGCATGTTTTTGACAGGAAAAACAGCTCTTTTAATGAAACCTCTTCATCCTATGAAACGGAAAATAATTATTTAATAACATTATTAAGTAGACAAATACACTTAATAAATGAAACGCACGCGCACACAAATGATCAATATAGCGCACAATTGTTAAAGCGATACCAAAAGTGCTCGATTTTGGGTAATATACTTGAGAAGAATACTGTTATGACTATATTGTTATTATACAAGCGAAAATGTTGTTATGGAAATCCTTAAATGCACAACCTCTAACCAGTATATTTATTATTATTAAGTGTACGACGCTTTTTACATTTCTTTGATTACTTGACAATATTTGCATGCGTTACCTGAACAATTTCAAGATATTGTTCAATAATATTTAATAACACCACCAACTGCTTGTAAATTCTTTGGAACGTTTCCATATCTATGCTATGGGTATCCGTAAATGTAAGTAAATATAAGTATACACGATGTTCGGCATGATGCTGGAATAGACGTTGGTAATTTGTTTTTTTTTTCTAAAAATAAGGGAAATGTGTTGGATTTGATAAAATATGTCTTAAAACTAAACATGTTTATGCTGTACAACAGTTTTTTTTTACATTTCAAATGCGTTCAATTGGGTAATCAAAATAATGATGTTGAATGCATACAATAGTTTCCTGTTGCGTTCCGTTTCATTTAGTGTATTAAGTCTGGATCTTTGATGCAAATGCAAACTGTACTAGTATAAGATTGGTAGTTGTCTGTAATTTACTTTTTTGCATGCATTGATATTTCAAAATAAACCATGGAAAAACATAAAAACATATTCAAGCTGCATTAACTAACCGAGAAAGTGTTTGCACTTGATGTTTTGAGTTTCAGTGAAGCATAGTATGTGTGTGCAGTCTTCACTTTCAGTTTCTTTAACGACAGAACACATTTTTATACATCTAAATCCAATATATCAATTAAATGCATGTGGGCAAGATATGAGACATATTAACATTAAGAAAAAGGGATGGGTTTGTCTGTATGTGCATATCTATAAATATCCTTACTGGATATCAAACTGTGAAATAGTTTAATTAACACATTCATATAACGTCGAAACATCCGAAACGCTTTTCAGCTAATGATAATGTGTATTAGTTGCTATTGTTCAATACCACATGGTCATTAAAGCTATTACATTTCTTAGCACGTACTTTCAAACAACACGTGGCAGATATCACCAGCGAAACAATATTCAGATGACAAATTCGACGCTATAATACTAACCAAAATAACGTTATTGCTATTGAGTGCACAATTAAGTGTATATAAAGTTAGTCCCGATTTAATAATAGCCGTTTTTGTAAAACCTCCATGTTGAATAAAAAAAAACCTAAATGTTAATTTCGCAAATTGTCCCCCTTTAAGCATGAAAAGTTTCTATTGCAAACTTCTATAGGTTTGAACTGTGTCCGTTTGTCCGTCTGCCTGTCTCTCTGCCCTTCATTCAGTTTTCTTTAGTTTCTGAAAAACTTGTTTCTGCTATAATTCCAAATGTACTGAAGATGTTTGAAGTATCTAGGTGTAAAAACCGCAAGGTCAAATGTCATGTACATTTACTTTAACGCAAGAATTATAGTTTTATCTCGCTCAATTAATAAGATAGGATAATGAAGCTTATTATACATATTCAGCTTTATCTTTGATATGTTTGCGTCTACCCCTGTCTTTCCTCAGTCTGTCTGTCTAAATAAAGCTTATATTACTCAGGTACTTTAAAGATGTTATTATTTAACTTGTATATATAATAAGCGTGATGCCATTACTATGCAGTACTGTTTAATAAGAGGTCAAATGTCAGGTGTCTGTTATAAATAACAATTTGACAAAAATTGCAAGCCATACAGTTGTACCGTAACTGTGTATTTTGTTTAAGTTTGAAAACATATATTATAAACCACATAAGCTGTTGATAAAACATCAAATCAATTTCTGTTAAGTAACAAATAGCAGACACAGGTCTTTCAAGCTTGTGTGTTTTGTTTCGTATTTCAATCATAGCAAACTTTAATTATCCGTTTAACGAATCATCTGGGTTAGCTGGTTTACCAGCTTTAAATGAACACAAC
Organism: Dreissena polymorpha; assembly: GCF_020536995.1. NCBI lineage: Eukaryota > Metazoa > Mollusca > Bivalvia > Myida > Dreissenidae > Dreissena > Dreissena polymorpha. The sequence continues at coordinate 63,524,148 of NC_068369.1, read as the reverse complement.
TTACTGACAACTCTCCTACTTGACATAGATGTTTACGGCCGTGCAACGGATTTCATGACCGATCCCAACATTAGTTATTTGACCCGGCCAGACTATCCAATAAAGGTATTTTGGTCGAGTTAAATGTCTGTTGCTATAAACATTAAAACTGACCGAGTATTTTTTGTGATTATTAGTTTCAAAAGAGTTTTCAAAATAAACATGTACTTAACTATTTCGTGATATTTGTGTCTGTTTCCATACGTTGCATACTGTGCTTTTGTGGTTAACCTCTAAAACGAAATAATATTATTTTTCAGTGTATACACATATCATTCGTGTTGTCCTTGTCTTCTATTCAAAACCCGTTTATAAATAGACATAACACCAATATTTTGTATACCGTCAGTGTTTGTTGTTATTCATGGAGTTCTGCACTTTCTATTGTAGCAAGCTGTATTTGTCCCCGCTCTTTCAATCTACAGTGCTCCCGTAATATATGAACCCATTCCTCAGTGCCAAGTAACATATTTTTGACTCTGTGTACAGTGTCCGTGGACAAAGGGATAGCAGAGGCCAACAAGCACATATTGTGTTTATTTTCATCGCTTTTTATCTGTTTAATTGCTACATCCTTTTTATTCAATAGTTCCTTAAGTTCATAATGCATTAGATTATCGATTTGTTGCATACACTCATCCGATTTTGTTATCAGATTATTTACGTGACATGTTATATCAAAGGAGTTTAACGTTTCTGCCAGTATCCCAATTGTTTCGGGAATCAATGTCAGTTTCTAAGAAAAAAAAAACAACACAAAAAACACAATCAAAATAATAAAGTATAATTCAGTATTCTTAGTGTCATCGCAATCTTTTGATTCGTAAGCTTAATTCGTAAACATGTAAAATAATAACTAACTTACTCGTGTTTACAATATAAATTAAAACACTGAAAATTGGCCTTAGAAGTAATATCTTCATTGATATTCTTCGTGGAGAAAATATTTTCTAAACATACTTATCCATCAAAGAACTAAAACAAACATAAAATTAAAATCTACATACAACGCGCATTGTATCTGGAAACATATTGAAAACGAGTATATAAATACAAGAAGCATACAACCAACATTATATGTAAAGCTTCTTATCAAAATAAACTTTTTTGTTAAACCAGAACTATAATGTCAAACATCTGCAAGCGTTTAGCAATTAATTGTCAGACTCCAAATGAAATTCAGACAACGGTTCTGAACGTTAAACTTATTGCCAGTGTTTCAAATATTAACCAAAAATATTGTAAAAAAGGCTCGTTGAACCACACGACGACAAAAATTTATGTCCCGTTTTATGTTTATCAAAATTAGTTAAAGTAATGATTCAGAAATACACCGCTATGTACTTACGTTTTCAGTGATAAGTTCCGTATCAAGTAACCAAGTTACGACAATGAATAAACAGTAGAAGTATTTAAATTGCGTTAAGATTTACCAGTGTATTTATGCGGAAAGTAGTCCCAAAAAATACGTTCTGTGCAAGGTCATAAAGAGTCGAATTGACGCGTTATCCTTTTTTTTTCCATAAATAAACGAAAGCATTGTTTTTATATTAATACATGTTGAAATAATTTTAATTGTAAGTTTTTTATTCAAATAAACATGCTTTTAAAAGGTGTTTAATCAGTTGTATAACATACTTACATTTTCTTAAATGATTAAGTACTTGGTAACTTTTGTTTGTTTCATATAAATCGTGTTTAAAATTCCAAAAGGAAAACCTTTTAATAATTTTTATTAAAACGCATTAAACAAAACATTTTAAATAGGACAATAACCATGGAAAATATTATTTATTGGGTGATGTAACTGATTACAGGAACATGATATTGGGTTTTTCGGAAATGACGGTTATTCTGGGTTATTTACCAAGTGTATTCTCTGTAATTTGTGACGTTTTAACTTCCGGTCGTTTCAGCGCCGAAAAAGCCCAAAATTGTTACACAAATAAGATACTATTATGCCGTGATGTGGTTCCAGTGGGTTCATAATTATCGTTCGGAGCTTGCATCTTGGCGGGTTAAAAAAGATTTGATTGAAAGAATCTGAAAGAGTGCGAGTAGTCAAGTTTGAGTAATATATTATTTACAATTAATCATAATAATATTTATTCATGTTTGTTTGACTCAATGTTATATTTACAAACATAGCAAAGATATATAATAATAAGCAATATACAGTGTTTGGTAGTAATAGTACTAGGCCTACTTGCAGGAAATTTGTTCGAAATAAGTGTTGCTTTAGATAACCAAACGGATAATGCAATTTAATTGCTTTTGATTTCAGCAGTAGTAATAGTACAAGGCCTATTTGTAGGTTATTTGTTCGAAATAAGTGTTGCTTTAGATAACCAAACTGATCATGCAATTTAATTGCTTTTGATTTCAGCATTTCAGCCGACTGTTTACGCTGTTAGCTTTAATATTTTTAATACGTTGTTTTAGTTCACGTTTTTCACTTTGTTTTACAAAATTATTTTATTTCGTATTGAGAGTCTTCGATTTAGTAATGGTATTTCAGGCTGTCATTAACACTCTTTTTTCTAAACAATATGAGCAAACATGGATATGAGATCTGATCGGCATGCGCATGTATCAGTTTCTAAACGAAAGCCTTAACTACAATGCAATGGAGACGGTATCGACAAGCGTTGTAATTTTGACATGGCTATCCTACACAATAGCTAGTTGAATCGATTGGTAAAGATTGTCTTTCTGCCAAACACCAGGCTTAATTGATATAAAACGGGAGTAAAGAAGTTCAACCAAAAATGAGTTTTATACATTAAAACTGACCGGTTCTTATTTAGAATGGTGCAAAACAACCACTTTTTACATTTAACATGACATTCCACTTAAGGGATTTGTTCATAGATTTTTGGATTTTTGAAAGTTCGTTATGTTTTAATTGATATATGTCAAAATAGGAACTAAAAAGCTTAAAGGCTCTATAAAGGTCAAGATCCGTAATTATTTACCGATTTTTAAATATTCTTTTTCATATTTTATTTATAAAGGTTATCAAAAAACAATATATATATATATATATATATATATGCTATTGGACATAACAATAAAAAATAAGCAAAACAACTTGTTTTGAGCTCAAAATAAAGTGTCCTCCAAGTCAATTGTGTTTACAAACAATTAGTTTATTTACATCGCTGTTTACTCGGAAAAGAGAAAGTGAAAGTGACTCAGGTCACCAAAAATATAACGATGATTTTTAACGTTTTCCGGTATAACCCACGAAGTAGGTCTCGACTAAATGGTTAAAACGTTTGTAGTGATCTAATAAGTTACTTTCTGATGGGTAAAAGTTGTTTAAAATAGAATTAAAATTGAATTTTTTTCGGCTATTTTTAGCATATGTCACCGCTCTGAGGCTACACATCACGTTAGTTGCAAACATGTAAACATTTCTTCCAATTATGAAACGGGTTTATCTTCCATAATTCTTGACAACGTTGTACCTAAGCTGTTTTTTAGCAGTTTTTATGCAAGAATAACTGAAATCCGTTAAAAATCAGACCAGTTGATATGCATAATAATTGGATTTGTCACCTTTATAGAGCCTTTAAAAAAACATAGAAATGAAGACAGAAAACAGCAAGAAAACATCCTTCATAAGGTCGAATCCCTGACTTTTATTTTCAAAAGTTTTCGTTTGAACCATTTATCTATATCGACCGATACATGAGTTAATGAAAATTCAAAGTTTATAGAAATCCACGTATTGTCGCATTATATAACAAACAATAGAAGCACCACAATTTATAAATCGTTTTGCAATTGTAATGATTTATAATTGTTTCAATTGCCAATCATAATTATGATAACTCATAAACGAAATGTTTTTTTACGTAGAAGTCCGAAATAAAAAGGTTATTTTGCCTAATTTAACCATTTAAAGGTGATCGTTCTGTAATTCGTTACGCTTGAATAACTTGTCTGATACAAAGAAGATTGGCAAGCTTTCTAGGAATCGTGTTAGATTTGTACCACAAAATAGTTTTTCCTCACGTTATGTATTGGTAGTTGGTTAAATGGATCTATTTTAGCTTCATTTCATATATATCCTTAGGTTCGATTTCCTATATAGCCTTTCGCTTATTGAGGAGCTCTCGAATCCGTTAAATGGGTATACCATTACACCCTTACCAATTTTTTTATATTGTTGACTTCAAATTTTGAGTCTTATTACAACCACCTAAGAAGACGTTAAATATAGTATGTACGCGTACCTTTTAATCATTATGATTTAAAAATTAGCAAATCAAATTTTAAGAGAATAATTTATTTTCGGACTTTTAACGTATGATCACTGGGGAGGGAGTTAGAAACCGCTTTAAAGTCGCTTTTTTTGAGTAGGTAAATGTTGAAGAAACTTGTTTGTTTTAAACAACCTGTTGTTTATTATCAACATAAATATTTATTATCTAAAAGATGCACATATTTTTCCACTCACTTAAAAAAAGTAAGGAATTTTATTCAAATTTCATTTGAAGTTTATGGATGTGGGCAAATTTTGGCCACATGTATTTGTCTATTTCAGTAGTCTGACTTATTATACTTTGCTATAACGTTAATTTCTGTAGACTAGAAAAGTAAAAAAAATAGACTAGGGTTCGGTGTGCAGCGGGTTGGCAGCTCGCTGTACTGTCTCTGTGAAGAGACATACAGTAGGATTGCTACAAACGAGAGACAGGAACAATACACGCAGGGCCTTATGAGTATGTGGATACTTTTGTGCAGAAAGGTGGGATCCCAGAATTCTCAGGGTGCGTTGAGCACACCAGCGCACTCACTCAGCTACTCCGCTACTCCGCTACTCTATGAAGCTGGAATCGACCACACAAAATCACAGTGGTATGGCTAGACCTTGCCAATGCATACGTCTCAATTCCACACCAGCTTATCGAGACGGCTATTTGACACTACCACATTCCAGAGAGTGCAAGAAATCTCACAATGAACTACTTCAACGGTATCAACTTGAAAATCTTTAAAACCTCTGAAACACACATACAGGCTAGATGGGTTATTGCGGCTCTTGATGAAATAGCAACGTGGGAAAGAATGAAGTTTAAGCCGGGGATGTCGAGAAGCTTAGTGGTTAGGAAAGGAAAGGTGACACGCCAGTTCGAACTGTGTATCCAGGGAGAAGAGATTCCCTCCCTAGAGGACAAACCGATTAAATGCCTAGGAAAATGGTTAAATTCCTCGTTGAGAGACTCGAATTGCCAGGACATGCTCAGACAGCAGGTAGCAGAGGGTTTGCAGAGAATAGACAAGTCGGAACTCCCAGGGAAGTTCAAAGCATGGGTCTTTCAGCACGGTCTTCTGCCAAGATTGATGTGGCCACTCATGGTCAATGATGTCCCTATCAGCACTGTCGAGAAGCTAGCTAGAGCAGATGATCAGCAAGCACCTGAGAAAGTTTTTAGCCCTACCGCCATCCATCACCAACATTGGACTGTATTGCAGATCAACAAAGCTTTAGATGCCAATTAGCTCTCTAGTAGAGGAGTTTAAAGAAGCAAAAGCATACCTTTTGCTAACCCTAAGAGATTCTGAAGATGAAAAAGTCAACAATGCAGGAATTCAGGTTAGGACAGGGAGAAAGTGGTCAGTGAGCAAGGCGGTAGACTCTGCAGAGAGCAGTCTAAAGCACAAGAATGTTGTGGGATCTACCAATGTGGAAAGAGAAGGACTTGGTATCAGACACACTCAAAAGTGGGAAAAAGCAGGGAAAAGAGAAATGAAGACCTGGTGCAGAGAGAAATCAGAAACGTAGAAGAGGAAGCACGGTCAGCCAGGTCGGTCCAGCTTGGACCCGAAGGAGATTGGACAAAGTGGAGTACACCAGAGAGTAGGCTCACGTGGCAAGAACTGTGGACATATGAACCACTTCAGCTAAGTTTCCTCCTGTGGGTAGTGTACGACATGCTTTCAACCCCCACAAATCTTCAGCGATGGAAGCTGATAGAAGACCCCACTTGTTATTTGTTTGGGAGAATAGGAACGTTGCGGCACATTCTGTCATTGTGTCCAACAGCCCTTGCACAAGGGCCGACGCCCTAGAAAGAGAAAGCAAGAAGAACAGATCCCGGAAGATATTAGGACCCCAATTCCTTAGCTTCGTCAAGGAGGGTACAACAAAGCTCACCGTCACCATCATTTCCAGAACTTGTATTATGCAAGATTCAAACGACTTGGAGATGCGTGCTGAATAGGGAAGAAACTAGTTTTTTCCGAGGAAGTAGCCCATACAACTCTCAGACCCGACGTAGTGCTATGGTCAAAGGCGTCGAAGCGGGTGATTCTTGTAGAGCTAACTGTGCCATGGAAGCAGAGGATTGAGGAGGCCTATAAGCTGAAGAAAGCCAAATACCAGGATCTGGCAGATGTATGCAGAGATAGAGGCTGGACGACATGGATCTTTCCGGTGGAATTCTGATGCAGAGCATCCAGTTGGCTCTGGTTAAGACGCAGCGAACCAAATTGGCAACCATCGTAGACGAAGTAGTGATTGGCTATCACTACCTGCCCCGCAACATGGAGTTTGTACCAAGCATAAGGGGAGTAAACAACCAATGACAGGTGGAGCTTGGCTGACGACGTCTACGTTCAGCAGTTTAAGTGTATCATCACATAATGTAAAGTTGGTCTTAAAAATCAAACAGCAATACCAATTGAAAGATTTGTATTGCAACAGTAAGTGAAAATGTGCTGAACTTTTAACTAAAAAAAGAGTGGACGCAAATACGTTTATGTAAATGTCTATTGTAGAAATGTTTCGTCTAATTCACGTGTACTTTTAGATAAAACTATGAAAATATTCTCGGTTTGTTAAAGCCACACACCTTGAAATAAAATACATGGCATAGTAAATCTATGTATAAATAAGAAACTTATTTTATATATGCTTATTAGAATATATCTTGTGGTAACAAGGTAGAAATCCGTCTCTTTTGCGCTTTAAAACTTAAAAATAATCGCGTTTGTCGAAATGGACGTATAGATCTTGAAATTCTACTTTCGGTTTTAAAAGCGGTACCGTTTGAAAACTAATAAATTATTTCTAACTAGGCTAATGATTTAATTTTATATATCTCAATTAGAATAAATCTGGTGGCTAAAAAGTAGAAATCCGTCTTTTTTGCGCTTTGAAACTTAAAAATAATCGCGTTTGTCGAAACGGACGCATACGTATAGAAATCTTACTTTTGGTTTTAAAATTAAAAAAAATTAATTACTTGCTAACTTGGACAAAGATTTAATGACAATTTTGCACACTTTCAAATTGCATCTATATGCATTGATTAAAATGTTCTCCATTTCAAGGTAAGTGGCTTTAAATACGGTATGGTATTGGTTCGTAAAGGTTATTTAGAAGAGAAAGTACGGTATTTAGTGTGAAAATGCACGGTTTTCATATTTAGGTTTACCGCCAAAAAGCAAGGGTTTCTCGTTTGGGCTTTATATAAGTTGCAAATCTACTGATTTACCAAGCAAGGTGTTTAATTTACGGAATACCGTTAGTGCCATCGTGGTTACACATTAAAATCCAGAGGGCGACAATACGATAGTGCGATAGTACGATGGCGAGAATTCGATAGTACGATGGCGACAACGCGATAGTACGATGACGACAATACGATAGTACGATGGCGACAATGCGACAACGCGATAATACTATGACGACAATTTGACAGTACGATGGCGACAATGCGACAATACGAAGGCGACAGTGCGATAGTACGATGGCGACAATGCGATAGTGCGATCATACGATGACGACATTGCGACAATACGATGGCGACAGTGCGATAGTCCGCTGGCGAAAATGCGATAGTGCGATAATACGACGACGACTGTTAATCAAAACACATAACATTAATTATATAAACCATTCATTTATTAATTGCCAATTAACTCAACTTCAAAAACAAAGTATTTTTACACTTATTCCTTAACCGGGAAAGAATTTTGATTCACGTGATAATTGAACACACTGAAATTTATTCAACATTGCTTATACAATTGCGACAAAAACAATATCAAAACAATTAAAAAGTTATTCAATCTGTAATTGAATCAACGCAAACTGGATTTATTAAAGGCAGATTTACAGGTTAAACCATCCGCACAATTTTAAAAACTATACATGTTCTTAACAACAATAACAAGCCCAGGCTCTTTTCTTTGCAGATTATAAGAAGGCTTTTTACCGTTTGAATCACGATTTCATGGAAATGAACTCATACAATTAAATTATTTTACACGGACATAAGTACCATACATATAAATAACGGAATTTTATCTGAACCAATATCTATTCAAAGAAGAGTAAAACCAGCCTGTTGATTGTCAACAATACGTTTTATATTAAGCATAGACATATGTCCGACTGTATTGAACACCAAGCTGGTTATTTATCGACAGCTGGATAATCGTTTTAGTTTGAATAACCTAGAGCCCATATTGGTATAAATCCTTGGCTCGGCGGTAGCAATCTTTCGATCGCCCAATATTCGGATCCTACATATCCCTATGAGTATTTGTACTTAACTCGATAGTTTCAAAAGTTGGAATGTCCAATACCCTGCTGAATTATTGTTCTTTTTTCAGTATTTGCAATTATTAGAAAACAACACCGAACTGGATATTAGACTTCAGCTAGATACCAAGTAAATTTCGAATACCAAGGTGGATATTAGACCTCAGCTCGGTATTTGCTGCAATTTCTATGCTTAACGCCAAGTAAAGTATATGTATTCATCTCGTTATTCGCCGAAGTTCTAACACGCACAATATCATTCTACGGCCTCGCCTTTGTTTTTATAAATGATTAATATCGAAAATCCAATACCCTGGTGCCCAAAACCAAGCTTGGAATTTCACCTTTGTCCGATATTCGAAATAATTAAATACCCAATACCCAGGTGTGATTTCAACTTTTGCTCGACATTAGTTTAATGTCGAATAACAAAATACCCAGCTGGGTATTCAATCTTACATCTTCATTCCAAATAGTTAAAATACAAATGTCTAGCTATGTTATCGTCGTTGGCATATTATTTGCTTAAGTTAAACAATCTAATTCTCAGTTGTGGTTTCGACATTGGCGCATTTACTTAAGTGTTCGAACACCCAAAAGCCACCTTGGTATTCGACCTTGGCTCGTTTTAAACTTAAGTTTGAATACTAGATACCTAGATGCATATGCGACCTGTGATAGATACTCGCTTAAGCTAAAATACCCAATGCTCAGTTACTTATTTTACAATGGGTGACTTTATAGATCGATCCTAGTGTGACTGAACAGATGGATAAAAGTGTGGTTTTACAGATGGGTTGTAGTGTGGCTGTATAGATAGATGGTAGTGTGGCTGTATAGACAGATATTAGTTTAGCTAAACAGATGTATGCCAATCATGTCTGTATAGATAGATATTAGTTTGGCTCTGCAGATTGATGGTATTGTGGCAGTCACAATGTATGGTAGTGTGGCTGTTTTTGTTATAAATGGTAGTGCAGCTGTAAATATGGAAGGTAGTGTCGCTGTATGAAAATATGAAAGTGTACCTGTACAAATCGATGGTATTGCTGCTGTTCAGATGAATAGTATTTTGGCTGTACAGATGTATGAAAGTTTGGCTGTAAAGATAGATGATAGTGTAGGTGGATATATATATATTAGTAGTTTGGCTGTACAGATGGATGGTAGTGTGGCTCTATATATTGATGGTAGTGCTGCTGTACATATGAATGATAGTGTGGCTGTACAGATAGATGGTAGTTTGACTGTATATATAGATTTAAGTGTGGCTGAACAGAAGGATGGTAAAGTGGCTGTATAGATAGATTGTAGAGTTGCTCTATAGATTGATTATAGTGTGGCTCTAAAGAAAGATAGTATAGTGTGGAACTACAGCATTATGGCTGCACAGATGGATAGTAGTGTGAGTGACCGTATAGATAGATGGTAGTGCGGCTGTATAGATGGATGGTAGTATTGCTTTACTTAGATGGCAGTATGGCTGTATGTATATATTTAATTGTTGCTGTGTTGATATATGATTGTGTGGCTATATATGTAGGTAGTGTGGCTGAACACATGGACGGTAACATGTCTGTACGGATGGAAGTATGGCTGAATATAGATGGAAGGCTGGGAAGATCGATGGTATTGTGGCTCTCTAGATGGATTGTAGTTTGGCTGTATAGATAGATGAAAGTGTTGTTATATAGATAGATGGTAGTGTGACTTTACATATATATGGTAGTGAGGCATTATAGAACGATGTTAGTGTGGCTCAATAGATGGATGGTCGTGCGGCTGTATGTATAGATGGTAATGTGGCCGTACATATGGATGGAAGTCTGACTATACTGATGGATGGTAGTGTTGCTGTAAATATGGATGGTGGTTTTGCTGTAAAGATGGATGGTAGTGTGTCTGTACAGATGGATGGTAGTGGGCTTTAGAGATGGATGTTAGTGTTGCTGTAAATGTGGATGGTGTTGTGGCTGTAGAGATAAATGGCAGTGTGGCTTGTTAGATGGATGGAAGTGTTTCTGTATAGAAAGCTTGTAGTGTGGCTGTACAGAATGATTGTATTGTGACTGTATACATTGATGTTTTTGTGACTCAACAGATGGATGGTAGTGTGACTGTACAAGTGAATGGTATATGGCTGTATAGATAGATGAAATTGTTGCTGTATATATGGATGGTGGTTTGGCTGTAAAGATGAATGGTAGTGTGTCTGTATAAAAAGATGGTAGTGTTGCTGTATAAAAAGATTGTAGTATGGCTGTACATAAGTATGGTAGTGTGGCTGTATATATGGATGATTTTATTACTCAACAGGTGGATATTAGTGTGACTGTACAGATGAATGGTAGATTGGTTGAAAACATAGATGGAAGTGTAGCTTCATATATGGATGGTCGTTTGGCTCCATAGATGGATGTTAGTGTGGTTGTATAGATAAATGGCAGTCTGTCTGTATGTACAGATGGATGGTAGTGTGGCGGTACATATGCATGGTAGTTTGGCTGTAGAGATGGGTGGTAGTGTGGTTGTATAGATAGATGTAATGATGCTTTATAGATGGACGGTTGTGTGGCTGTACAGAAATAATGGTACTGTGAGTCTATAGACGTTAAAATGGCTGTATAGATTTTAGTAGGGCTGTAGAGATGGATGGAAATGTGGCTGTACAGATGGATGGTAGGTTGGCACCATAGATAAATTGTAGTATGGATGTATTGATAGATGGAAGTATGGCTGTTGGGATGGATGATAGTGTGGCTGTATATTGTAAAGTGGCTGCACAGAAGGATGGTAGACTGGCTTTAGAGATAGATGGTATTTCGACTGTATAGATGGATTGTAGTGTTGCTGTACAGAAGGTTGGTAGAGTTACTGTATAGATAGATGGTAGTTCGGCTGAATAGATTAATGGTAGTGGGGCTTTACAGATAGATGGTAGTGTGGCTAAACACACGGATGATATTGTGGCTGCACTGATGTGATGGATGGTATTGTTTCCGTATAGATGGATGGTTATGAGGTTTTTCTACTGATGGTAGTGTTACTCTATAGATGGATGGTAGTGTGACTTTATACAGATGGTTTTGTCTGTATAGATAGATGAAAGTGTTGTTGTATTGGTATATGATAGTGTGGCTCCATAGATAGATGGTAGTGTGGCTGCACAGTTGCCTGGTTGTGTGGATGTATAGCTAGATGGAAGTGTTGCTGTATAGAACTATTTTTTATTGAAGCTGCATAGATAAATGGCTGTATGGGAGAATAGATGGATGGTAGTGTGGCTCTATGATGGATGATACGGTGGCTGTACAGGTGGGTGGTAGTTTGACTCTACAGATATATATGAGTGAGTCTTTTTAGATAGACGTTAGTTTGGCTGTAGAGATACAAGATAGTGTGACTGTATAGATAGATGGTAGTGTGGCTTTACATATGGGTGGTATAAAGGCTGTACAGATAAATGGTAGTGTGTCAGTATGGGTAGATGGTAGTGATGTTGTTTAGATAGATGGTTGGGAGGCTTTACAGATGGATGGTAGTGTTTGTGTATAGATGGATGGTATTGTTGCTGTATATGGATGGTAGTATGGCTGTATGGATAGATGAAAGTGTTGCTGTATTGATATATGATAGTGTGCCTGTATAGATATATGATCGTGTGGCTTACAGTTTGATGGCACTGTGGCTGTATAGAAAGATGGCAGTGTGTCTGTATAGATAGATGGTAGAATGCCTGTTTAAATATATGGTAGTGTGTCTGTATAGAGGGATGGTATTGTGGCTGTAATAATGGTTGGTCGTTTGGCTGTGAATATAGATGGTAGTGTGGTTATCTAGATAGATGGTAGTTAGGCTGTATATATAGATGGTAGTTTTACTCTTAAGATATATGTAAATGAGGCTGTATAGATATATGGTTGTGCGGCTGAATAGATACATGGTAGTGTGGCTATTTCGATGGATGGTAGTGTCGCTGTACATGACGATGGTAGTGTTGGTGTATAGATTGATGATGAGGTGGCCGTACAGAAGGATTGTAGTGTGGCTGTACAGATGGATGGTAGTGTGTCTGTATAGAAATATTTTAGCGTGGCTTTACAGCTTGGTGGCATTGTGGCTGTATAGATATAATAGTATTTTTGCTGTACAGATTGATGGTAGTGTGTTGGAATAGATAAATGGTAGATTTGCTGTATAGATAAATGAAAGTGTTGCTTTATATATAGATGTTTGTTTGCTGAATATGTTGATGGTAGTGTGGATGTATATATAGATGGTAGCGTAGCTGTAAAGATGGATGGTATTGTGGCTGTAGAGTTGAATGGTAGTATTGCTGTACAGATGGATGGTAGTGTGGCTATAAAGATGGATAGTGGTGTGGCTGTATAGATAGATGGTAGTGTTGCCGTATTGATGGATGGTAGAGTGTGAATATACATATAAATTGTAGTGTGACTGTATAGATGTATGGTAGTGTGGCTGTATAGATAGATGTTAATGGGGCTGTACATATGGATGGAAGTGTTGCTATACAGATGATTGGTAGTGTGGCTGTTTAGATAGGTGGGCTTGTTGCCGTTAAGATTGATTGCAGTGTGGCGGTACATATAAATGGTAGTGTCGCTGTATGGGTAGATAGCAGTGCGGCTCTAAAGATAGATGCTAAAGTGGCTGTACATATGGAGGGTATTATTGTGGCTGTAAAGATAGATGATAGTGCGGCTGTGTAGATGGATGGTAGTATTGCTGTTTATCTAGATGGTAGTGTTGCTGTAGAGATGGATGGTAGTTTGGCTCTATAGATAGATGGTACTGTGGCTGTACAGATGGATGGTAGTTTGGCTCTATAAATAGATTGTAGTGTGGCTATACAGATTGATAGTATAATGGCTGTATAAATGAATTGAATTGTGGCTTTACAGATGTATGTTAGTTGGCTGTATAGAAAGATTGCAGTGTGGCTGGACAGAAGATTAGTAGAGTGACTATACAGAATGATGTCAGTGTGGCTGTAAATAAGGATGGTAGTGGTGTTGTATAATGGATTGTTGTGTGGCCTTACATATGGATGGTATCGTGGCTGTACAGGTAGATGATAGTCTGGCTGTGTAGATGGATGGAAGTGTGGTTGTTTAGATTGGTGAAAGTGTTTCTGTACAAATTGCTGAATAAATAGATGGAAGTGTTGCTGTATAGATAGATGTAAGTATTTCTGTATTGATATATGGAATTGTTGCTGTATAGATGGATAGTAGTAGGTTGCACATATATATCAAAAGATAAGTATATTTCATTGTTCAGCCTTTTTCCTTTTCCACAACTTTTTTTATTTACAATAATTTTTGTCAGCAATTAGATCACAGCTTACGTAATAATTGAACAGCCAGAAATTTGAATTTTACACATAAAGCAAACAATAACAAACTATTGGTTTTTTGGCAGTTATCTGCACAATGCACCAGTCATTGCGTGAAAATGCGTGCGTGACCACGTAACTATTTACGAACTAACTTGTGTCTGATAGTTCGTACCTGCAATTGTTTGTTCAATTATATAGCTGCTTGTTCATTTTTATATGCATGTATTTTGTTCGTTAATAGAACAAGATGGGACCAATGGATACCTGGTTTGACAATACCCACATGGTAAATAACCGATTAGTCATTTATCAATATCCAATCATAAACGGGTCAAATATTCATAGCAGTCATCCGTCAATTGCCAATCTGTCACCAATTACTTTTCGATCACTCATCTTCTAATTTACCTCCTCTGTCTTAAAATTCCGTCTTAAAATTGTTCAAACACAAGTCTTAACTGCATATACGGACATGTGTTTTTATCCCTTCTGTTATGTTTAGGATAGTACGGCTGACTAAATAATATGCTCTCTAAACATACATTTGTTTTATGATCATCAAGTCATTTTGATAATTCAGAACCGACTCGTCTATAAGGTACCTGTTCTGAGATTAAGGCTCTAAAACGTTTCCGAAATTATGGCACACATGATTAATCAACAGCAATAATAAAGCAGTTAACAAAGGCGAGTCAACCAACAAACAATCGTCAATACCATTAATTAAATGTTGTTTTTTTTGTAAGAGATAAGTGTGGTTATAACTGTTTATAACTGAAATAACGCATCATCCATATTATTTAGAGTAACGCACACTTTACAATCCACCTCTCCTTTATAAAGGAAAATAAAAAATAACGTAAATCTTCAAAATATTTAATCAGAGTAAAATTTACAATAAACGTCAAATAATGCACATGTATACAAAGTATTCTTACCATTATTCTTGTTAATGTAATTTACTTAAAAATACACTATACTAAATAAATTAATGTTAAATTAGTTCAGCCATGGTTATAGCGAAATTAAAAATATATTACAGGTAATGACAATAATTGATATATTTCGGATCATTAATATTTCCAAACTCACTCCGGCTTATCTTTAAAATGCATCTGCTCCCTTTTTCGCTGGTCTATAATCTCTAGATCATAATTCTTAGTGGGCTGGCAAATTGTTAAATAGCTTTAGATCGATAATATTTATACTAAAATGTGTTAATACCTGATATTGCATTTTAAGAGAGAAATGATTTACGCAGATCAAATCCATAGATATTTTTAGTCAACGGATAATTCTTAAAATTAATATAAAATTTATGATATTTGATTCAATTTATCAAAGTGGCTATTTGCTAACATTTGCTCAATTTAAAAGAAATCTATATACACATGCGATTCATTTAGGAAACCCATTTGAATAGGATATGTTTTTATATTCTGACACAATCTCATTTTATTTTTAATAATATACATTCATATTAAATGTGGATTTGGGGATGCTTTTTCTATTAATGATCAATATCTATTAAAAATGATTTTGTGCCTCGTTGTTCATGATTATTTTTTGCGTATGTTACAGTAATTTACACATTCTTGTTTCGTTTGTTTTCGGTTAAGTGATACCATGTTAGTATTTGACAATAAAAATTAAGTATAAGAAAAATCAACTAAAATTTAAGAAAACTAATAAGTAAACAAAAAACTTAAAATAGATGCAATAATAATAACATAAATAATCTATCGAATACCCAACGGATACTTTAAGCGTATTTATGTTTGTAATAATTGTTAATTATTTAAATACACAATGCACACATGCACGGGAATAGCTATTTAACTGAGCATGACAGACAATTTGCAACGAACGGACTGTTTCCAAAGTTATATGTCGTGATTTAAGACATCGGTCTGAAATGCGAAATAATACATAAATTTACAAAACAAAATAAATCAATATATGAATACATCCATGAACATGAAGTTGTTTAATTATATCAGTATCAGTTTTAGTTTATTGTCACATTTAGGAAATACATGCTTTTGGCCACAAAATAAACAAATATACGTAAAGATGAACACACAAATGAAATACGAAACACAAAGCATTTCACATAAGTGGATATTTAAATGAATACGTGAATACATAATTGGATTTTCAACGTGAACAAGAAGCAACAGAGAAGCTAGCTAGCGAGGAAATCATTTCTTTTTAACAAAGCATTGTAAATAAAGTTGGAAATATTTCTTAATTGTCTAGAGTCAGCACTGGACATCAAAGATGTGAACTTGTTGTATAAAACGATTGGTTATCATTATACTTAATTCTTAAATCTTGATAATGCGTTTATATATATATAAGAGGTGGTATTCTGTTTCAACCATGTTACCGTTACACAGTTTGCATTTCCTGTTTCTCTACCAATGTTATTGTATCTACCAGTTTCAATTTCAAAAGAATTAGCGCTTAGTCAATATCTTGTTAGAGCTTTTCTATGGCCATCATTATCAACACATTCCATATAGTTTTCAAATGTATAATACTATTTAAATTTAATATAATAATATAATTTACTTTACGAATTTATCATATCATACCATGACTGGACGTATTGATCTCGAAGACGTTGTTGAAGTTTTGGATAATGATCTGTTATGTTAACATGTTCATGCAATTAATAACTTAAGCCCAAATTGTAAATTAGTTCTTTAAAAGCTTTTGTCCAACATATTTTGACATAAGTGTTAACAAACGTGTTATCTGTGATATTATTATCGTACAAAGATCGTATAAGTGAGTTTGGTGAAAGAATAATTTTGCACCAGAATTTAAGAGACCTCTCTTCACATTAAATAGATAATGGAAAACCTCCTAATTCGCCTAAGACGGCTGCATTTGATATCTGTTGGTGTACACCATATATGTATTTACAAAATTTGAAATGTATTTTTCAAATTATTAACCTTATTTTTTTATAGATCCCCCAAACTTCCCAATCGTATGTAATAATAGGTACAAATAGACTGTCAAAAAGTAACAGTTTTGTTTTTACATCGAGTTTTACTTTACTTAATATAGACAGAGGGTGAGTATATGCCTTTAAGGCTTGATAATTCAGGGTCATTCAATAGATAATTTGTGTGTAAATAACGTTATCGAATATTACATGTTTCATAAATGCTTTAGGACCGTCAGGACAAATAAGCGTTTGAATACGATTTAACAAAACATTGAACTAAAAACTAGTGTATGCAACCGAATAATGACGAAAGTAAAATATTTACATGGGACGACAATTTATTGGTATGCTCTCATTTGTATTTATGTTTGGCAAACATCTCAGCGCATGCAATCGACATGGAAAACTATATGATAATTATACTTATAGAAATTTTGCGACACAACCATTAATATTTACCATGCTTCGATTACTTTAATCACACTAGAAATAAGCAGTTAGGTGAATAAAGGATCAATTTACTTGGGTAAGACTGGTTATATTGGGGAATATTATAAATATAGGTTTCCGTATTTTACGGGAATATCTAACAACAACTCTAAGTTTCATAAACGTAATAATTCATCTTAAAGGAGAACAATTGATACATCTCTCTACAATCGGAATAAACTGTTTAATAGAGTGATTTCCAGCCATGATAAGGGCATGTCGATCCCGGCTGATTCTAATTCTGGCGAAGATCATATTTGATTCCAAAATGAAGTTATACACGAAGGATACAAGCACGACAATATTCAGACACATTGTCAACAACAATACTTGATAAATAGCTAGAAGGCAAATCCTTTAAACTTGGATAAAAAGAAATAAGATCTAAATAAACAGTAATTATAACATACCTACAAAACTGCCTTCAGATTGTTAATGATGTCCATGAATTTCGACAACTGTTCGAGAATTCTCCGCAATATGTTTTGGTCATCTAAAATGCTTGCTGTATCGAGCGAAAAAAATCACAGCATATGTTATGCATGTTGAATGAATTTGTTGCATTTGTTATGTATGCATCGGTTCCCTTTTGTTAATTTTAAACTGATTTCAGATTTCAAAATTTATCATTAAGAACGAAAAACCACGTACCTATCGTTTGATTTTTCTTCTCTATTTGTGATTCTTTAGTGTTAATTTCAGTATTTAGACGATCAATTTTCGACTGAATGCGAATCATTTCCTGCCGTACTTGATCAGCTTCCTTCCGTTTCTGTTTTGCTGCAAGTCTATATTCTTCGGCAGTTGATAAACTATAGGCCGCTAGAGCCCCGCCTGTCCCTGATAGAAGCAAACTCGCGCCTCCTAATAAATGTAGTGTACATTAAAAATTTGATACTATGATGAACATGTCTGTCTAGCCCAACAAGAAACAAGATCCAGCCAGATTTATACATCAAATATAAACGCAGTCATTTACAACTGTCTCTCGTTTTTCCATGTAATAGTCCTTTTATTGGTTAACCGGGTAAGCTACGATGAATGTCTTCGCATAAACACGACGATAATTTGGCGTAGTCTTAACGTTGTAATCTATAACTGTACTAACAACATGGCTTGAGCTAGTACACAATGTGATCCCCTTAAAACGTTAAACTATTTAATTTGTACCAGTCATTGGTGTAAGAACAACGCCGACAGCCGAAACAGCAAGGCTTCCTACTCCGACGGCTCGCATGGCATTACTGGCCATGTCTTTTTCCGTGGCGATTTGGTTCAGCTCTTTAATTTCGTACTCTAATTCTCTTTCTTGACGTTGAAGACCCTTTAACAATTAGATGCCATTAAATTATATTAATTGAACTTTTATTTATTCAATGTATCAATTAATAATTTAACAAGATGATGGGGGGGGGATTTGTGCTGTATAAATTAAACTAAATGCAATCAATAAAAACATTAAAGTAAACCAGGAGATCACTAAGTTGACACTGAGATGAACTGACTTCACTATATGTAAAATGTTGTAAAATACAGGTATACCTATATAATCCATTTAAGGGTGAAACTTGATCAGTTTAAATTTCGTCGACAGCTTTGATAAGACATATATCACCGTTGCAGGAATGTTATCTAAAAACTTCATCCGGTTTTTGTAACTATTTGACCGCTGAACCTTATGGTACGACATATGAGTTAGACAATTCCATAAACTTAGCATAGTCAATCAGCTATGGATATTTGAACGATAGTTTTCCAGCGGTTAGGATTAATACACGAATATTCGAGATAAACGTTCATACTGACGCCTACAGACGAACGGACGTACATACGGGCGTACAATAACACTTATAATGTCTTCCACTCGATCGGAGCAAAAAAAAAAGTTCATACAGGAAAATGATAAAGTTAAAAAAAAGAACACAGTCTTACCATGATCCTGTTTTTGTTATCAAGTATTTCTTCTTTAATTTTGTCCACATCGACCCGCAGTGCATTCAAAACGGTTTGCTCTTCCATTATTTTGTTTATGTGTTGTAACATATCATCGCCTAATTTGCCTTGTTCTTTTGCAATTTGTTGACGATTCTGCTCCAAAAAATCAATAAATTCACTTTTTTCTTGATCATTTAATTGTTCACTTTTATTTTGTAAAAGTGATCTGTATTTATTCTGAATCGTTTCCTGAAATGCATTTACGTGCTCTGTTATTCTGGGCACCATAGTTTCGATGTAGTGTTTAGTGTGTATTCCGGTTGTCGCCTTAGGTTTAACCTTGTTCAAAGTATTGACTATTTCGACAAGTTTCTGGAACAAAAATATGTTCAATATGTACTTATACATCAAGATAACGTTTACATATAAACAAACGCAGTTTTAATAAATTAATTAATTGACTATTATAAAGGCTATAAATTGTAATTGTGTAATGAAAGTCTTATTTAGTTTAGTTTAAGTAAGATAAAGACGGTAATAGACAATTTCACTTTAGAAATATAAATAATAACCTTTAATAAAAATAAACACAATACATTATCAAGAGTCACATTGACGGTGTCAACAATTAGGTTGTTTTCATAAATATTGAGTAGCTGTTGGTTGCAAATAAACCTCGTTTTTAAATAATAAAATATATGTTAGTAAATATTTTTCCTCTATTGTACACTATGTTAACGTAAAAACCCACTAGGACCAATCATTGTATGGTATATAATGCAGGTTACCCCTGTTAGATGTAAACCGTGAATCAAGTTACGACTATTGTTAACTTCGCAAAACACGGTTGGCTATACTATTCGATTCGACTATCACTCTGGTCGATTTTGGCTATGATTTGCCATGATTTAACTATTGTCCGGCTGGGGTTATCCCAGTTAACGAACGTACTTGGCATTAAAACCAGGTGGTCTATGAAGCCGGTTTGACTACGGTAATTAAAATGACCACGAAACTGGATTAACCATTGTCTTTCAAAAAAAACTTGGTATAGAAATAAACGTGGTTAGTTATGGTTAAAACATGGTCATTTAAAGAAAAAGCGCAATCCTTTAAACATGGCCGACCATCTTTACAGTATCAACATTGTTTTGACTGTTATCAATTCACAGTTGTACCCTTAAAATCAAAATTTCAAAACAAAACCCCGTAGAAATCAACAGTTAGTCACTCCACCAGATTAAAAATGCATACAGGTAATTGCGAAACCTTATTATTACTTAAAAATGAAATCGTCATTTCTTTGTGTTGTATAGCTTGCACACTACTTGACATGTCTATTCGTTTAAGAAACACAGCCAATACCGTTGTCTGACTAAACTTATCTCAGCCTGGGAAAATTAATATTGGTGTAAGAAGTCATCAGTAGTTTACCAAGTTATAGACAAGTTATAGAGATATGCAGAAAACAATAATATGAATAACAATTTTTTTTTTAGTTATAAGTTTGCTGTAAATGTAATTTTGTTTTGTATTGAATGTGATGCTGTAATTTTAACATTGGTAAGTTTGGGGACCAACAAATAACTTAAAGATTTTTTCCAGCAATGTTTGCGAATTTTGAGTTTGTTTCTTTACTTCTGAGACTAAAAAGGCAAAAGTTATTATCCGTGATATTTAACCAAATCTATGCTTGTAAATGCGAAAGATTGTCCTATTACAATTCGCAGTTTTAATAAAAGTATTTCATATTAAAACTTCTATTAAGCCTTAGATTATTTATCATTTATATTGAGTGAATACATACCTCGTCAACGGTTTCTGAAAATAAAATAAATCAAGTATCATATTCTAAAACCGATACACAAACATATTATATTTATCATATCATAAAAAGTATACGTAAATGAAAAACAGATTAAGCTAAATAATTCAGTACACACTTAATTATGATTAACCAAATTTTGTTTATTAACAATAACTTGATACATTGAAACCAATGGAGACGTATGATTTAAGATTGTCAAAGAGTTAAAATAAGTATATAATTTATGGGGACTTAACGCTTTTGACATGTATCTAATACGAAACTTTTTTCGAAGAGAATATCTTAATGTCACTTGCTATAAAATTAAACGTGGTCATAGGGACGACGCCGGATTGTTGTTATCCTGGGATTCAAGTTAAGAAAGCACTCCTATAAGACTTTACAACCGCAAGTTGACACCTCTTGTTCTTGCTGTTTAAGAAGATACAATTTTGTTGAGTAATTTTTCAGTAAATAAATTTAGTTTAGGCATAGGCAAGTTATAATCCTCAATTTAAAAATGAATAATTATACTATATATATCGCTAGCGCTTCTCGGTAAATTTTCAATACTCGCCCTGTGCGTTCATACTGCATAAACGCCCGAAAAATAAGAATCAATTCTTAATTTATATTTGTCCTTTGATTTGAAACAATTAAAACATATTCGAGCATAAAAAACAACTCAGAATTGTATGCTTTTAGGGAGGCAACACATGCTGTCATCTTAGTTTCGGGAACAGCTAGGACCCGCCCCTTAAGGTTTTGTTATTCATTATTCCTGCGCGAAGAAAAGAAGTTCTGAAGTTTTACTTTTAATTATAATTACACGTAGCACATTATTTGGAAACTTAAAACATCGATTGTAGCTGAAACTGTGCTGTTGAATAGATTAATGCCATTTTCTAAGATTCGACAGGGGTCATAAAAACTAAATTTAGTATAAACGACACGCTTACCTCAATGGCAACTTTAATCCAATGCTAATAACAATACAGTTACAACGATATACAATTCCAGTGTCCGTTCTTAAGGTGTTATGCATGACAAACACACAATCCGAATTACGTTTTGGATTCGTTCGATGCTTTAAACAAATATTTAAGGTAGCGCACCTCTAATGGGCACATATCCAAATATAATCTAATTAATTATTTTCTTAATCAGCATCATTTCACTGAACTACATGCAAATTTGTAGGTAGGCTTTCCATGCTTTTTAAAAAAATAAACCGATTTTTTCAAAACCACCCCCACTCTCGGCTTTTGTCCAGTTTATTTTCACCCCTGGGGTATATAAAAGTTCCATAATTCATTCAAATTTCCAAATATGGGCATGCAGTTGGTGTGTACAGATGCTGTAAAGGTGTTTAGAGTTTAAACAAGATGAAATAAGTATTCTTTTACAGACATTTATTTTTTACAAATTTTAATCTATGGAAGAGCGCCATGAATTGTAAGTGATTTCAGCCAAGTAAAAATTGGGTCGGTTAAAAACAAAGTGTCATAAAATTCAAAATAGTATCATTTAAGTCATATTTTAAACTTAGTTTTTATAGAAACACTATATACAGCAAAAATACCAAGAAATAGACAGATTTACCGTTTACTTTTTGAAATAAAAATAAAAATGCAACATGCATGGTTCGTATTTTCAACAGTAAATCACCCAATTTCGCAATAACGTTGTTTTAATTTTAATAATTGAAGAATGTGCATAAAAATTGCAACATATTTAACAATAAATATAGCTTATATGCCATATTAAATCAAATTACGTTAGAAAATAAATAAAACGCGTCGCAAAAAAGTATACGTCGTCGGCAGGATTCGAACCTGCGCGGGAATATCCCAAAAGATTTCTAGTCTATCGCCTTAACCACTAGGCTACGGCACCTAATAGTAGGCTCTTCAACCTTCGAAGAAATCGCGGGAAATCATTAGAGGTGCGCTACCTTAACTGTAAACAATCCACCACGTCAATATTGTTTTCGTAAAATGTTTCGTCACCGAAATGACGTCACACAAGATACGTCATAAATTGCGTATTCAAGTGATGAAAATAAAATACGGAAAGCTGGTTCGGTAATATATTTTTAAAGAAATATTTGACAACTAAGAAAATTGATGGGATAAATCGAGACATCGAGAAATGAAACATCAAAAGAAACAAAAGTAAACAAACGGTTAATGTTTATTCATGTTTGTTACAATATTTACAAAAGTAGTGCGGTCACGGTACTAGTCACTGTATAACAACGCGTCAGCGTCTTGAAACCATTGGTCCAATTTTAGAAGCTCCGCCTTCGAAGGCGGTATCGCCGGCTTACGGGTTACGCAAAATGAACTCGTTCATTTTTTTACAGAAAATTAAGAGTGAATTTAAATATATGTGATTTATACCCGCAATTAAACCCATACCTTATTTTATCAGAAGACCAATAAAGGATGCTTCAAATAATATGTTAATCCTTTGGGACTCGTGTGCAGAGAAAAATACATTACTTTTTTAATCTAGTTCGTTAAACCATGCGACAGCAGGTCGTGTTTCTCAGAGATATAATTCTAAAACCGGTATAGAGGGTCACTATAGGACGCTATATATCAAATCTAAAACCTGGGTATTGAAGTTTTAAAAAGAATATATAAGTCATCCTTTCTTTGTTTAATGTTTCAACTCCGGTGAACTATGTTATAGATATAAAGCGAATCAGAACATTTTGAACAACGGTTCCTCTAAGGAGGGGATACTTTTGGCAATTGATCGCTCACCTTGGCATAAGCCGTTGATCGGATGAGAGTTTAAATGGTATTTTAATATATAAATATGCATTTTCTTTTGACATCATTAACAACAGGTGTATGAACAAACTAAGCAGGTTGTAACAAACCAAATATGTTTATAGGTGTGCTTTTTCATAATGTTACCTCGAGTGACAGTAAGTTTCAGTGGATTTCAGTTGCCGAACTTCAATTAATTGGTAGATTTGTATTTAAAACAGAAGCGCTTTGACAAAATTTGTCTTGATATATTGCATTGACTTTTAATAGACCGGTATACCATCCGAAGACGCACATGGAAGTCTTGAATTTTAAATGGCAATATTTACATGTATGATTAGGTACACTGTACCAGAAACAAGAAACGTATTCCAGAAACTGACCTAGCCTGCGTATTCTTTATATAGCATTGCTTAAGTAAATAATAATATATTGAATAACTTGCGTGCACAATAACAGATTCTTACTGTGTACTGATTCCTCTAGAACAAAACAAAGCAATATTATTTGGAAACAAGTACACATCGATATCGTCTCGAGGCGGAATGTAAGGGGATGCATGTGGAAGACAAATCAGTCTTGGCGCAATGGAAACATGTTTAATATTTATTTGAAAACAAATATATTGGCATAAATAATGTGTCAAACTTTGAAATAGGATACCATTTGTATGTATTTTCACTATAACATGTATTCTCGGATAAGCGCGCAATAATTAGAAAAATCGTGATTTCTTAAAAGGAATTTTAAATTTGTGCAAAATGACGATTTGCGTTGTAATGTGCATAATGTAAGAGATTTTATTTAATATGAAAATGAATATTCATGAAGAAGAAAACTGTTAAAATATCGCTTCTATTTTTAAATAATTAATAGAATATCAGAAAATTTCAAAAAGGGGATTGCCAAAAGAGCGTTACAAGTATGAACATTCAATCAAAATCTTGATAAGCGTAGAGGTCAGCATTTGCTTCGAGATGTTCCGGGTTTAAGCCCATACAAATATATATATAAAGACGCATTTTTAAAATAAATTATTTCACTCTTTTCTTTATTATGGTAATTATTTAAAACTTTTCCAAAAATGAAGCGTATTTTTTTGCATTTGTCAGTTTAAGCTCTAAATGACAAGAGTGTGCTATGGTGAACTAAGAATGTTGAATGATTAAAAAAAATGGTGCCTGTCATTCTCATATCTAGCTAAAAGCATACAGGGAAACTCGCAAAACATTAGAAGCTCAAATTATAAGTGCTTTTGTCATCACGAAGAATACACTCAAACTTTATTATAGGATCATAATCACGGTTGCCTTTTTGTAGACCTATATCACTTTTAGTTTATGACAATTATACATACTTATATTTCAAATAGATTACTTTCATTAATAACTAACAAACCTGATATCGAAGATACCGATGCGTCGGCACTGGAGCTCACGCTAGTTGTTCGTTTATAAATTGGACTGAAAGATATGTAATTAAACGGCGGTAGAAACACTTTGTTGCTTTAAAAAGAATGTAAACGGTGAAAACATAGAACTATCTACAAGTTGTGTTTGCTTAAAAGTGAGTGTTCACCAACATAAACACTATGCGTTATGGTAATGGCAAAAGTGGTTTTTAGAAACAATTGTATTTACCTTGTCAGGGGTTTCTGAAATTGAGATGAAATTATAAAATATTACAGTTACATTTTGTTCAATATGATATATTGCGATAACATTTTGAGATAAAAGCAAAAGAAGTGGTAGATTTGTATTTCGGGTTCTTTCAAGGTACGGTTAACAAGAAGTTTAGAGCCACATCGATATTAGAAAGTTAAGTTGAGTTATAAAACATAATCACAGAACTAAAAGGAAATCAAACAACAAGTGAATCTTACCTGCGAGGAGTTAATTTTATATTCAATAAGGAAAAGGTATGTCGAAATGTTGTTGCGCAGGTTTTCTAGATCTGCAATTACTTTTTGACGAGCATCTGAAATGTATTGTTCCCAGGATCAAAGCTATAACATAGTAATAACACTATTACATTTATACATTATTAATTTACTGCATATAATGCAGCAGTGAAGTATGTAATTTAAATACATGCGAATGTCAAAATCTCACAATTCCGTTGAATGCATATTACCAATTACGTCTTGATATCGCTGTTTATCAGCAGACATTATCGTTATTTCTTCTTGGTCTTGTGCAAGCTTTTTTTTCTTTTCTTGAACCAATTCTATTTTATCTCTTGCGTCACTTCTCGCCTCTTCTGCTTTGTTGCGTTTTTCCTTTGCCTCAACAAACCCATTAACAGCGAAACCACCACCAGCAACAGTCGCCACCAATGAAATACCACCTGCAATCAGTAGTCCAAAAATGTCTAAGATTATCTTAAAGTACCAGACTTGAAAATGAAAAAAAGAGTCCAATGTTTTCATAATAATACCTGTGGCAGGTGCTAGAAGAATTCCAAAGAGCCCTGATGCAACTCCTGCCCATGCCTGCTTGCTTTTGATGTTCGCTTGAGATTCTAGCTCGTCAGCATTTCGGTCATATTTCCTAGCCTTAGCATTGAGTTCTGTTATTGTGTCCTCTAAAATCTTCATCGTAAAAAATATTAAACTGGTTTTCACAGCAAGATTGTAACTCTCGAGAATAATTAATTTACTTATCAAACTTATTAATATACATTTAAGACGTTCACGTTTATAAGAATAGTTTAGTATAGTATTGAAATTAAGTATTAAGATAAGCCAATAATTAAAATTGGGAATGTTTAACGCTTAAATCTCAAATTTAAACCGATTGCACAACCTTTCATAAAACATTGTATAGACTGTAGTTAAAAATAATAACCAGTCAAATTATAATGTATTTAATATACCCTTATCCCATCATTTAATGTTTTAATTTCATCCTCCCTTTTTTTGAGTTCAGCAGTCATGGCTTTCAATTCGTAAAGAGTCTCTATCAACTTCGCCTTGCATTTTCGTAGATCTAATTGAATTTCTTTTTGAAGATCGTTAACGTCTTTCTTTATCGAAATCCAGGTGTCTTGGGAATCACTCGATCCCGACCTCTCTACTAATGCTTTAAATTTATCCTTTGAATAAAGGGAAATTTAGTAAGTCATTCGATTAATAAAAAACGTTGCCAAAGTTCAATTACATAGATTTAAGCACGAAACATTTACTGAACCAGGTATACGATTAATATTTATGGCAGAACACTGAAATGTGCAAATTTCTAATTGCGTGTGTTTATTTTGCTCAACTAATTAATATAACGTATACAAAAATTCTCATACTTACCATTGCCGCCATGTCTGAAACTAAATTAAGACCATGTAAAAAATAACCATTCAATCGGTAAGTTTATCCGAACGTCAGTCATATCATCCGACCGTCAACCCGCCATAAATTCAGAAAGCTAACTTATGCTAGAGCTGTCCGAAGAGTTCATTCAAAGACACTGATCAAATTGTCAATATGAACCAGATTAAAAGCATACATAAACGTTGTACTAGACTTATTATAAATATTACTCTTTAAATACTCTAACAAGTAAAACCATGACAATAACATTTATATAGCAACAGAAGATCATCATGTACAGAGCACTTAAAACCGTTTAATATCTTTTCCATATACATATATTTCAAATAGAACACTTTCATTAATAACTAACAAACCTGATATTGAAGATACCGATGCGTCGGTACTGGAGCTCACGCTAGTTGTTCGTTCATAAATTGTACTGAAAGATATGTAATTAAACGGCGGTAGAAACAACTTTGTTGCTTTGCAAAGAATGTAAACGGTGAAACCATAGAGCTATCTACAAGTTATGTTTGCTTAAAAGTGAGTGTTCACCAACATAAACAATATGCGTTATGGTAGATTGTAGAAAATGAATGGTTTTTAGAAACAATTATATTTACCTTTTCAGGGGTTTCTGAAATTGAGATAAAATTATAAAATATTACAGTTACATTTGGTTCAATATGATATATGGCGATAACATTTGGAGATAAACGCAAAAGAAGTGGTATATTTGCATTTCGGGTTCTTTCAAGGTACGGTTAACAAGAAGTTAAAAGCCACATCGCTATTAGAATAATGTAAATCTTCGTTTAATGATAAAAGTCAATTCAAATATACTCTTTACATAGTTATTTTTAAATGATAGCTATTTTACTTATAACGATAACTCTACCTCACAGGTTTCCGAAAAATCGACATGTGATTAGTGTGTCTCATTGAAATATTATAGATAGTATAAGTTTGTATTTCAATGAACTATATCATTATCACATTTTATCCCAAAATGAAGAAGTGGTTATGTTTTTGATATTCTAAGAACGTGCGTCCGACCGTCTGTGCGTCAGTCTGTCTATATGCAGACACTTATTTTTCCGACAAAGTACACTTTTTTTATATCTAACCTTCAATCTTCAAGCATAAATCAATATTGTATGAGACGCGTCCTGCGAAAATGGGTACATTGCAATATGCGTTCAGCGTCGCTCAAGCAAACCCTGCAAATTTTCCCAGTTTTGTCAGAAGCTACCCTGCAAAGAACACAGACCCATAGTCTGGTGGTCTCGTAAGCGGACATCAGCACTCGTCGTCAGAGTATACAGATGCAGATGCATTTATGGCGCTACTATCTATGTATATTTTCTTATACCCAGTTTCGCACGGCGCGGTAGATACGAAGTTGTACATATGCAACGGTCATCATTTTATGCTACACATTCCCAGAGCTATTCCAGTTTTTAACATAACACTTTTTGTATTGTAAGGTTTGTACAGATTACAGTATACAATGTTCGGCATCAGCTAATTTTCATTTGAGCATTTATGGCTTCGAAATGGTAACGCGTCTTTTTCAACTTCGCCTTGCATGCTTCTTGATCTGATTAAATTTCTTGTTGAAGATCGTTAACGTCTTTCAAAATAACGTGTATTTATTTTGCTCAACTAATTAATATAACGTATACAAACATTCTCATACTTACCATTGCCGCCATGTCTGAAACTAAATAAAGACCATGTAAAAAATAACCATTCAATCAGTAAGTTTATCCGAACGTCAGTCATATCATCCGACCGTCAACCCGCCATAAATTCAGACAGCTAACTTATGCTAGAGCTGTCCGAAGAGTTCATTCAAAGACACTGATCAAATTGTCAATATGAATCAGATTAAAAGCATACATAAACGTTGTACTAGACTTATTATAAATATTACTCTTTATATACTCTAACAAGTAAAAACATGACAATAACATTAATATAGCAACAGAAGGTCATCATGTACAGAGCACTTTAAACCGTTTAATATCTTTTCCATATACAAGTCAATTATTTAGGTTGAATACCGATACAATTTATAAAATTAATCGTTCTGATAAGGTTGTATGTACTTCACGTTTGTCAGAAACAAAACAACGACAAGGGTTCGGAACAGTTTGGACGCTCATGTTATATTGTGAAAATAGTCTAAAACGATCTATGAAATAAAGACTAAAACTGACAACCATAGATGGTTTACCTAGGTCTTACAAAAGAAGCAACTAATATGGCACTTAATCATTGAAAAATATACAGTCCACTCTCGTTATCTCGAAGTCGGCGGTAACAAGAAAAAATATCGAGATAACGAGAGTTCGAGATATCCGATTAGACGTTTAAAGAAAAATGAGACGAAAATTTACCTTGTTTTAACATCTAAATACCTTCTAAGTGGTCTAACTAAAGCCGTCACCGTGTGGCATAATACTCTCTACCTGATATAAACGCATTTTTACAAGGCACGATTATTTTTTTCTATTTAAATTCTTAAAATGACGTTTTAAGTATTGCATGAACACATGCGGTTATAATTTTTCTAAACTGTCGAGTAAACATCCGGTAATGTTGTTATTTAAAGTTATGATGCAATTGACGTCCAATCAAGACGAGGGCTTTATATACGCAACAAATATAACTCAATGCATTTTGGAATCTTGTTTGTAAAAACAATTGTATGTTGGCCTTTCGGCAGGCTGTGTATTAATTGCAGTTAATTGATGTTAAAGTGACAGTTAAAGTGACAGGCCTTACTCAAGTGTTAACGACATTACACACGTGTGATGATTGATGCAATCAACGGATCAATTTCCTACCGCCCGCACAGTATCGGAAGCAGCCAGGCGAAGCGGGACGGTGAAGTATGAAAGACAAAATTTCTCACCTTTTGCCGACATTGGGACAGTTATTCGCACTTCGAGATAAACCACAGTGAATACATGTAAAATCGGGACTCGGGACAAAATTTTATATCGACATATCGAATTATTCGACATAACGAAAATCGAGATGTGCGATGTTTATTTATTTAGATAATGAAAGAAAATAGTTGGGACATTGCGCTTACTTCGACATATCGAGAATATCGAGATATCCGATGTCGAAATAACGAGAGTGGCCTGTATATCTTCCACCTTTGGTTTGTTTTATGAATCATAGAGCATAACTATTCGCATTAAATGAAATGAATAAGAATAACATTTTACTGATAACCAATTGGCCATGCATGTAGTTGAGCATTGGCCACACGCCTCTAGAATTAAATTTCAGTTTATGTTCACGTTATTAAGTTATGAACTTCTCCATAACTAAAGATAAGCTCTAACTATTTTTTTGTCTTAATTATTGTTGAAAAACTATTTTTTCTTCACTGCAACAAATAATTCTCGTTTAAGAACATGCACATGTTAATACAAGACGATATACAGTAATTTAGGAAAAACGAAAAAGATTGGACTTACTTTTTAAACAATAACTGATGTGTGTATTTTTATGTACAAATAAAACTATTAAATTTTAATTTAAAAATGAAAATGAACAATAATTGCTTGATGCATAACTCTGCGTTAAAGACTCATTCTGATTCATTCTTATTAAATGGTATGTCATTTTAGTTATCATGTATTTTGTTCCTTAAGTAAATTTGTTGATGATCTATT
Source organism: Dreissena polymorpha (assembly GCF_020536995.1). Taxonomy (NCBI): domain Eukaryota; kingdom Metazoa; phylum Mollusca; class Bivalvia; order Myida; family Dreissenidae; genus Dreissena; species Dreissena polymorpha. The sequence continues at coordinate 63,493,215 of NC_068369.1, read as the reverse complement.
TAAGTAAGAAAGTTATTTTGTTTTTAATATGTATGTTCGAACTTAAAATACTTGCCTTGCTTCGTTGTAATAATTACAGACGCTGAATTGGATACAAACACTTTTTCATAAAAAAGGGTTTGGATTTCGTAAAATAATGTGTGGGTCTTTTGAAATTAATTTGTTTTAAAATTCTAGAGCGTTGATCGTCAAAACGATATTGTATACTTCAGCAATTAGTTGAGCAGTAACATGGTTTTGCTTATAACAATTTCACAGTGTTTTTTAATACTGAAATCAATCATTAAAAAACAGTAAACCAGTAATTTACTATATGTGGTCTATGTCAGATAGATCCGTTCGTATCACATATACACCCGCAAAAGTTGTATACCAGATAGGCAAGTAAAGGATCGTATTTTTGTAATGACCTACCAATGTTTGACTATTTCAAGATCAGATGGTTTTTGTTTAAAAGCAGTCTTATAAGTATATTCAATATAGCATAATATACCCCTGACGTGCCCACAATAGTGGATTAAATGAATTCGAACATATAATTTTTTAATTTAAAATCCAATCAGATAAATGTGTGCATATATTTATATATTTGCTTTAAGATGGAACGGACGTGCACGCTTGCTGATATATTAAATGTATGACAATTATAAATATAAATATATATTATGAAAACTACTCTACCGTTTGAATAAAGAATCAAACCAAAACACCCAACAATCTAAAATATAAATTTACATAAAACGTATATTAGTCAGGCTAACAATGTTTAGTTTAAATTAATGTTAATCGTCCAGCTTTAATAAACAAATGGATAATTATAATAATATCAGATTTATTTATTGTTAACATTAAATAAATAACAATTGTTAAAATACCTTTTAGCGTCAATCTAAATTATATTTACAAAAAAAACTCCGGTTTTAAAACACAGTTTAGATCTCCTTTAATTACATGTTTCACTTTTGTATTTGTATCGAAAAACTCTTAAGTACGGTGGTAAATACCAATTGTGTATTGTGTTTGATTAGCAACTGATAAGATTCGGTTAAGCACAATAATAAATTATTGATTAAAATCCAATGGAGAGGTTTGAATTCAAACGAATGACGTATTTTTGTTTATTCTGTTTAAGCGTACAATGCAAGGAACAACTATCGTATAAAATGTGCCTGCTCAGGTGTACTCAGGTGGTTTCCGATTTCTTCAAAATCGTACGGTCGTATCGGCGGGTTTTAAGCGCGACAACAAGACAAGAAGCCAACAGTTTTAGAGGACACAAGCACATTATGATCTAAGTTTCAATGCCCAGTCGCAGACGAAGTTTGATTATTTTCGTTGTAACTCGACGCGACAGTTTAATACGTCTAGGCAGTGAGTAAATAGTACGCGAATAAAAGGCCCTGCAAAATAAAGTCATTGTCACGAATAACGAGTTAAGGGTTCGGTAATGGCAGACATATGAAAAATATGAAAATCATCAAATAATTATTTTACATTCAAGTTACATCGCATTTAAGGGAAGACAAATGTGTCATAAATGGTAATTTTAAACACAACGTTAACCTTTAAAGCACATCTATCTGAGATTACGATAAATATTTATATAATAATTACATCTATCTTTGCAAATAATGCAATCATTTTGAAAGTATGTGTGTATTTTTAAAATGAATACAATTCTAAAAATAAGGTGCACATATACAATGAACAAATTGATTCTTAAACATAAGAACGAGGAATAAATTAGGTAAATATTAATGTTAAGATACTGAGATGTACATGAAATGTAAAGACGGTAAAGATTTGGCATTTACGGTTTCTGGAGTTCTTTGGCTATGCGACCATTCTATTATTTTTCAATTTTGCAGACATCTCTCGTGGAAAAAATGAACTTATGTTAAAGTGGTTTATATTTATATTGAAACCTTAAGAAAACTTACTATTGAAACTTTCAATTCAAACAAACACTAAAATCATTTGAATGACAACTGTTATAATTAAAATGAATGTTTTCTTCATACAAACCGGCTGATTTATGTTGAACTTTCCCTAAAGAAAAATACAATCCCTCACTATGTCTGAACAAGGTAACCACCAACAAACAGCCCGGGAGTTGACTTTTTTGCAGGATCGGAATTGAGATAAGTGGCCGGATCCACCAAAATTTGGAAGATATATAAAGCACAATATCGTCATTAAACAGAGGTTGACAATGAATTAAACACACAATGTCATTTATGTATAAACGAATTATATTGACATGCATTGAGAGGTAATGAGTTAGATCTGCCGCCGGAGATAACAACAGACTGTCCTTTGTTATTAAGAGTCGTTAAACCAAGATAAAAAATAGCCCGAAAAGACTTTTGCGGAGCTTATGAATTGATCCTGCGTATAATTCTGTATCAAATGAATGCCTTCCGAATGTCTCAAAAATGAGGATCAATCTCTATACATTGATAAAAAACCATGTAACAGAGTGATATACTGAGACAAATCGGTTGATCGCGGAATGCTTTGGTACGAAATCTGCTTCAAATAGTGTTGAAAATTAACTAGAAATTTAAAGTTAATTTGTAATGAATTCTTTAAAGACAATTGCTTACACTGCTTATGAGAGAATTTGGTCTATAATTACCTACATTCTGATGATCAGACATTATATAATCAGCACCTACGTTTGCGTCTTTCTAGCTCTTCGGAAAGCTACCGGAACTTATTGAAAAGTTAGAACAATATTTTGCGGACCCGCATTCACAGCTGCGATTAAAAAAAACCCCGGCTATTCCAGTTTCCGTAACTTTGATCGAATCTAAGACATTTTGACGAGAAGTAATGACATCGTTGAAGTTAGGAAAGTCTATCACTTAGAAATCAAGCATGTGTATACGCTTATTGGGTATAGTGAGAGCAGATTGAGATAAAAATAAGGAATTTCTGATATTTGTTTTATAAAAGGGGTTTTATGAAAGATAAACAAAAAGATAAACCAAACTTGAAAGACTTTTAGATATCTTTCCAAGAAACCTGTTAGAGAACGGCTTTTTTCAGCACATATATCACAAAATCTATCATTCTCACAAGACGACTAGTTTAATTGTGTAGTAATTTTTTGAAAGCTATAGCTATGATACTTGAGGAGCAAAACTTAACCATATTTTCAATTATCATAGTATGAAAGGGGCCATAATTCTGTAAAAATGCAAGTGAGCGTTACTTAACTTTGCCTGCGCAGTTCCCTTTTGATAGTTAGTGAGTGTTGCAAGTATGAAATCAAAAGCTTTGATACTTTGGGAATAAAATCGACCTAAACACTCAACTTTACCACATTTGCAAGTATAAAAGCCTAACCCGTAAACGTATTGACTGTTTGTTTAAACAATTTAGCTCTTAACAGGATGACGTTGGTAAGTGAGTTGAATCTGAAAAGAAAATTCACGAACTAAAAGGATTTTATTTGGAACATTATCGATATAGGAATATGTTCAATATTTTGGCCATGCAGAGCAATGGTTTGATTTTGTTCATAGAAATGATAAATTAACCGTAAATGTTAACAATTAAAACTGTTAAGCGTGTAAAATTTTAATTCATATTTGACTATTAATTTTCCTATAAAATCATAAGATTGTTGCGTCTACTGTTTATTTCTAACAAACTTGTTACTACAAACACTGGATTTAATTTAGGCTTGATAAAGATTTCATATATTTTTGGTTTCTTATTATGAACTAAACATGTTTTAATGTATACAACGCAATCTGAGAGACTTTCAAAGCGTCTTAAAAGTGTTTTATATATCAACGACGTTACCGTTGTGTAAATGAAGTCGCATAAAATTATGCCATACACAAACAAAAGTTCCCCATGGTTCATTATATCTGCTTAAAGGGACCTTTTCACGTTTTGGTAAATTGACAAAAAAATGTTTCAGATTCGCAAATTCTCGTGGTTGTTATGATATGTGTGAAGAAACATAACATATACCATAACATATCTGTATTCTGGCATAAAATTGCACGAAGCATACTGATAACCAACAATAGAATTAAAGCGTGAAAGTTGAAAGGAACATGAACCATTATAAACAATAATCGGAGAAGGATTAACAGAGATGTAAGTGCCGTGCTAACATAATACATATTATATTTATTTACAACAATAACAACAACATTTATTTGCATGTAGGTGACTTCGACTTTCAAACATTTCAACAGTATGTATTTTTGTGTGAAAAATACACGTATACAACATTATATATTGGTCCAAAATAGGCTTAAACGTTCTTTGTAAGGTTAGTATTTAAATGGAGAAAATTAACGCAATATTTATGGAGACAAAATGTTTTAGTATAAATATAACATGAATTACAAATAGTTAATTACACATATCGATTAAAGCTCATTTTTAAGCGTTAAAGGCCATATGATCTTAAGAAAAATATGTAAGTTAGTTGCACATATCAATGACGGCTTTATTATAAATAAATACATTAAGGGTGCTTTAAACGATCTTCTTAAACACGATGCAAGAGACAATAATGTGCTATTTACTTAGGTATATTCGAAGTAAAAAGAGTTCGTGATCTTGGTGCATAATATATGTACTTCGATAAATTGCTTATTACTTTGGTGGATTTTGACGACATAAGAGACCGGAACTTGTTTATTGATGGCCAGTGACAGTAATATGGTTTCAAATATTGTTTTCTTATTGTGGTATAAGCTGGACATACACATAAGAAGTGGTATTCACTTTCGATTACTTTCATATTACAATATATGCACAGTCTATTTTCTTTTGGTATATTTTCATGTCGTCCTTTCTCAATCGCAAGATTGTGTGCGGATATCCTAAACTGAGATAGAGAAATTCTAAATTTTGTAACGTTTATGCGATAAAAATATGCCTCAAATTCAAAATCGTCATTATAGGTGCTAAAGGAGACTAATCGATTTATTAATGTTTGACTACCACGACTGTTTCAAGATATCATATATTCGATCTGATATAATTTTTAGGTTGTTAGATCATTTTGTAAAACTTCGTTTTGATTCCACCAGATATGTGCTAATCTAATATTTTATAATAGAAATTTTATTTTAAAGGCCCAGTTTTTATTTCCGTATGTGATATTTTCATCAGCGTCCTCTTTTAACATATGATATCTAGTTCTTGTTAATAGTTCGTTATTCTGGTTTATTGTTTTTATATAGTATTTAAGTACTTTTAGTTTTTGTTTTATAATCATAGGGTTCTTTCCTAATTCTCCATTAAGACCATCTGAATTTGTTAATTTTTTAACTGTAAGGAGTTTCCTGAGATATTTTCTTTGTACTAGTTTGTATCGCTACTTTCTTTTAAACCCCATATTTCCGCTAAATAGATTAATTTTGTACGTACTCAACTATCAAATAAGTTGCACTTTTCTATAGTGCTTAGTCTTAACTGATAAAAAAACGATAAATTGGTTATGGAGCGCTGACTTTGAATGTTTTGCAACATTTTTTTTGTGTTCTATTCCAATTGCCGTTTTTGAAGAGCTGCATACCGAGATATTTGAATGAAGTGACAGTTTCTAGTGTAACATTGTTAAATACAAAATCATAATGCGTATGTCTTCCATATTCGAAAGTCATGAACTTAGTTTTTTTAGTATCAATAAATAGGCGCCATTGTTGGCCGTATTTTTCTAGGTCTTTAAGCAAGGACGAGAGCGCTTGCGGAGTATGTGCAAACTAAACGGCATCGTCGGCATAAAATTACAGGAATAGCTTTTGATTTTCTAACGTGAATAGTCCGTCTATGTTTCCATTAATGTAAGTGAGAATATTGTTTACGAAGAAGAGAAAGAGTAACGTTTAGCTTTGATGGCATTGTTTTGCACCGATGTTTGATTCTTGAAAAGGGCGAGTACGAAGAATTATATCGCAAGCATGCTTTCACGGTACTGTACATACTTTTGACCGCGTTTTTTTAACGAATTTGGAGCTGACATTTTCATTTGTAAGTTTCTGGGAAATCTTCTCTCCAACTTATCAAGACATGTTTCAAATTCCACGAAGGCGCAATATAATTTTTTTTACTAAGTGTTTTTGTAATTTTAGAATGCAGCATAAAGATACAATCTATTGTTGAATTACCCTTTTGGAAACCAAATTAGTTTTTATAATAGTTTTATAATGTTCGGACCATTCCGTCAAACGATTTAAGTGTACAGTAGTATATATTTTTGGATATTAATTAAAGTGATTCCTCTGTAATTCTTTTCATCTTTCATGTTTCCGCCTTTGAAGATAGGTACAAGTATGCCCTCTCCCCATGAAACCGGGTTTTCCTAATTTGCGAATAGTGTTTTAAATAACTTAAGAATGAACGGCGCTTGTTCGTTGATTGCGCATTTGTAAACCTCTGCACATAGCTTATTAATACCACCATTTCTGTTGTTGTTGTGTGATCGTATTGCTTTAATGATTACCTCTAGGCTAAATTCTCTATCTTATTCGATATATTGGGTGTTTAGAGTGTGTTCGGGTGAGGCATTTTCGGGGGTTTCTTAAGTTGATGAAAGAATATTAAAGGGGCCTTTTCACAGAATTAAGCATAATTTGAAGTTTGTTATTGAATGCTTTATATTGATAAATGTTCACATTGGATATACAAAGCTCTAGTAAGAAATCAAGAATAAAAAAGAAAAAAAAAGAAAAATGGTTATACTAAGCAGGGCTCTAACAACTGACCCCTGGAGTAAAAAAAAAACACCAGTTAGACCACTCGACCATCCTCCCGTATACACTGTCAAGTGTATATGATACCTAATATAAACAATCCTCGTAGTTTCACAAAATATAACGACAACAACAGAACTCTCCAATTATAAATTCGTTACGCGTTGCAACGCTTGATAATTTTCGGGTTTTTAAATCGTCAAAAGATGCATATAATGGCTATTTAAGAGCATGGTAAATGTTCAGTATTACTGTTTCCTCACAAATATCATAAGTAAAACAAAAATTTGCGAATCTGAAACAACTTTTTTTAATTTTGTCAATTTATCCAAACGTGAAAAGGCCCCTTTAAAGTGCTCGTACACTTAAATTATTCGATTTGTTTTGTAGTTGTTTGTACTGTTTATTTACTTTTTTTTTCAAAACTCGTTAGGGTTCGATTTACGAATGCCTGTCTTTTACCTGCATTGGTTTTATCCTATATATTTTGAGATTTTTAAAATTCCAATCTTGCTAGATTGCATTCTTGGTTAAACCAGGATTTTTTGTTAGCATAAGACGAATATCTTTATGAGAAGAGGTGTACTTTTTCCCAAATACTTGGGCAGCATCTGTTTCCAAAATATCCATAAAATGTGAGGATATAATATTAAAATCATTCCCACTAACGAAAAGATCCGCTAACAAATTAATGTTTGCTTGGTTTTCAATCAAATAAGATTTGAATTGTTCGGCTTTTAAGCCATCCCGTGTGAGTTTATAGTCATCGTCGTTTGGTTGTTTACATGTGGGTTTTAGTTGTTTAGACTGTAAGCAAAATACTAGCCCCAAATGGTCCGAAAATTCATTTTGATCTTATATATTAAAATACGAAACGTAGGCAAAATCTCTGATACTTAATAAAAGGTAATCTACAACGCGTCTCCCACTGTTCATCATTATTGTTATCATTGTTATGACTGTTAATATATTTTATTTATAAAATATTAGTTATATTTGTTGATGATGACGTTTTTTTGTTCATTTGCACGAGGTCATTTAATGAATACTTTTATGATAAAACATAAAATAATAAAATAATGTGATCAAAACAAATTTACCTTTGAACTATATCATCTTAAAAGCAACGTTAAAAAATCCACTGAACGCACCGATGTTATGTCGAATAATAGCGATCTCAATACCGAATTATTGCACGACTGGTATAACTGCGATAATCAAGTCTTAAAATGCATTGACGTGTTTTAAAATCGATCGTTCTCTCTTTTTTGAAAGAATCAGTGAGTCGGTTCAACATGTGGATAATTATCTATTTTCCGTCACTCAAATAGCGCACTTTTGTAAATATTTTAAACGCGGTATCAGTTTCTGATCTTGATGTTAAAGCTGTTGAATAATTCAAAATATTCAAACCAAAATTAAAGCTAAACTGTACAATGTTTTTAATTCTTCGCAATATTTTTACGTTACTTGGTCTGCATTTTGTTATTTCGTTGAGTATTGAACGCAATCATGCCTTATTTGCAATGTACATTTACCTCACCCGAAAGGCCATACCGTCAGGTAAAATATCCGTTAAACGACTCCCGCGCTAATTTTAAATTACGGCTGTTGTCGGATTTCATCGTGGAGTGTATTCGAGTGTGTACGGATTTATTCGGCATAGTCCGCTTCACTTTATTTTCCTTTACAATGGCCGTTGTTCAACGGAAAAACTCAGTTTATTTAAAAGATAAGTTAATTTTTATGATTTATTGATCGATGTCTAAAAATGGGAACATTAAACCGGTTCATGAAATATGTGAAAACGCCGACCGTTATCAATAATAAGATCATCCACAAAATAGTAGTACTTTATTCTTGATAGCACAGTATCATAAAGCATTAATAATAACCGAATTAATATGTGTTTACAATACAATATTTATACTTTATGTGTGCGTGTGTTTTTATGGTTGTCGTTTAGGGATTATTGATAAAGCCTCAGAAAGTTAACGTTAAGTTAATGTGACTATAACATGGTCAAAATTAATTAATTCGATCGTCGCATTGGTATTAGCTTTGGGGATTTGACGTTTTTATGTCCAGCTACAAATCATAAAATGAAACAAAAGGAAACAATAACTTATATGTCCTTTTTAATTAATGTTAACATGATATTTCGTATATAGTTCATTCAACATGTGAAAAATCGACTAAACATCGAAATTTGCATTATTCGATGAAGTTTTTTTTATAATAAAGATATTTTTGCATTTTGAATATGTTAATTGAATAATTAAAACATAACAACTATCATTAATAAATTAAAATAGTTTTTGTTAACGGGAATATTCAAGCTACACCACAGTTTATGGTATATATTAAAACATTTGCTACCAAAAGGGTGTTTGAAATATAGATCTACAATATCAGCTCATCTTTGCTTTGAATTGAAAAAGGGATGATTCGTAACAATAAACACTACTAGCTGAGAAAAATGCTTTGTTTATATCAAGTTACCAAACATTTCATGGTTTATGCTAAACATTTGACCAAGTGCATTTCAATTAAAAGATTGTTTTCATAAATTCTAGATATCTTATAATTGACTGTACGTTACTACAACTTGTTCCTTTGTATTCAACACAACAACCCGTGTATTTTAAACCATGTATCCGACAGCTACATCTTTTGGTACCACAACCGTTTTTACAGTTACATCGAATGACGTTTAATAACTGCTCAGGCGCTGTTAACGAATTACACTTAATAAGTGAAAAAAAGTCAGTAGTTCTCTTATCTCCAGCCCCTCTCTAGTGGATTTATTTCACTACTGAGCCAGATTTTGACTTGTAAATATGTTCTAAAGCTATGAAACCTTCTGCCGCCTTAGTTGGAGGAAGAGTTTGAAATTGTTCTACAGTGCTACTTGTGTTAACTTTTTGCACAAATTTTCTAAATCGAAGAGCGTCCAAATCTTCAATCTAATTCCCGATGTAAACACATTTGAATTCGTTTTCTCCTGCTTTCTCAATTGCACAATGTGAAGAAGTGTTAATACAAACTTTGGCTTTTTTAAAAGTTTGAATCATTGAAAGCTTTTTTCAGAACATAACCCTTTCCACTACCACATATCCTTGATGTGGTGTCACAATCAGTAAATAAGCGTAGAAACGGTAAAATGTAAACATTATCAGACCCCAGCACTTTTTGTGTTTCAGTAATATCCCATATCTTCTTCCTATTAACAAAAGTCTTTGTGTCCGACTTTAGGTATTTTTTCGGTTCAAATAAGCATGATGACAAAGCAACACAAGCAGATCAGTGTCCTCTACAACAACGACTATGTTATCATTATTTGAAATATCTACAGCAGTGTTAACGATCAAAAGGTCGGCATCATTGCTGGCATTAACTACATGACATCCTTTATAAGTTAGATGTGTACCTAATAATTCAATACAGCATTATTTGTTGTTTTTATTAAGAAGCAACTTTTCGTTTTTGGTTTTGAACGGTGAACTTTCATTTAATGAAACTCTAATACCCGTAGCTCCCTTTGATCGGCGCTGATGTGTTACATCTTTTATTGAAGGACCATAAATGTATCCATAAAAAACGATATGTGCTTTTCCTTATTTCGGCTCCACGAAATTTGTATATATAGTACATATTTCGCCAAAAGATGCACAATAAGCCCAAGGTAACGATGTAGAAGTGATCCACCATATAGTACAACTTCAACATCTTCTAGAATGCTATCTACTCCACAAGCAACCAAATCCAAAATTCAATTTGCAAGTAACGGCATCTGTGCTTCCCGAAGGAGACCTTTCGAATCAAACATTGAGGATGGATTGGCGCATAACTGAAAAGTGTTTCTGTGTCTTCGATAGTATAATCTGCTGCAAAGATCAGTCTCTGGAACAGGAGCTGTGGATCAACAGAAATTTCATCACCTGTTCAACCTTTAAATTATTCTTAGAACCAAGAGTCACGACCTGATTAGTGCGCATAAAGCAATATGGCAATACATTTCTTTCTTCCATTTCTTTAATAATATTCTGTCCTATACTTAAAGCATCATCCATATTAACATTCTTCTCAGCAAGGGCACCAGTTTGAATGTTTCTTAAGCATTGTTCATGAAGGAAGGGATTATGCTCTTGTGGAAAATCCTTGAAGGTGGCCCTGTTCTGATTGTCACGCTGAAGTCTAGATTTGGAACACTCTTTGTGTTCGGGACTTGTTTCATAGGTTTGACCGGAAAATTCATGCATTGCACTGTTCATTTCTGAACAGGCAGACATAGAGAGAAGCAATTGTGTTCGTTGTACCTCAGACATTTTGTTAAGTGTCATCTCCCCTACTGACTTAACACTTCTCATCAGAACTTGATCTATTACTAGGTCGGTTGAAAGCTCCGCCCAATAACGCTCGCTTCTTCGAATTAAATGATTGCCTTTACAAATGTGATGGTAAATGTCTGGGTTCGTTTCTTCCAAATTTAACATTTGTTGTAGATATATGTAACTGGATTTGAGATAGAGGTTGTGTAAGGCGGAGGTTAAGTATGGAAGCATCCGAAGCGCAGCAATCAGCTGTCCTTTCCAATTTCCTAAGCGTTCAGCAGCTATGAATCGTGAAAGACTGTGAACCATTTTCATGTTTTTTAGCCCTTATGTTGCAGTTCTGGATTTGGCTATCTCTATTGTGGTTTTTTCATATTGATCCTTCATGTTGGCTATCGTCAGGTTGTCAAGCAGGGTCTCTGGTTTGGTTTATTTCGTGAAAATGTTATCTTTTATGTTTTCAACAAAATTGTTATTTTTATTATAGGTTGTGTATTAGCGAATGATTGCTCAACTAGTATTGTTTCTGAGGCATCATTCACAAGTATATGTCCTCTGATCGCTCTACTAATCACTTTACCATTGAACATGTGACCTTATGCATTTGGAGCATACACAGTTAAAAGAAGTTGTGTTAGTCCAGTATTTTGCATATATTTACCGATACAGCCAAGGAAACTCATTTCTTCGTAAAATCAACAAGTTTTACAATGACATCCTTTACATCACTTCCTTCAGGTTCGTTAATGACAATATTTATTGCCTTCCAGTATAGTGGTTGGTCAAAGGTTACCACTGGGGTTGTGTTCATTTTTCTAGACTGGCATGCTATGATGTACAGGGTTAAGTAGATACAAAACATGTCACTGGGATTTAGCTCTCTTTTTACATTTCTTATAATTTGCATTTGCATTATTTTGCAAAATAAATGCAATAAAGAATGGGCAGTACTTTTAAATGAAACAACATTTTGTTTTCCATTTACACACGTAGTTCAGTTATAAAAACATAATAATCAAAATGTTCCAGAATTTTATTTTTCATATACACGTGACTATAAGAAGATTCACCACACAAGTTATTCAATGTCTCACAAAGGTCATTCGTGCTCTTCAAAATAAATTATGAACTGAAAAAATGCTTGATCAGAACAAGTATTAATTGGCCGACCCTTTTTAGGCTTGACATTTTCATACATATACAATTTTGGTACATTATAACCTGATCTGAAATTAGCAGAAGAAGCTTGGTGGTAACGTACTTCTACAGTAAAAAGGTCATTTTTGGACTCAAGTCGCCCAAGAACAGTATCACCCCATTCATTACAACTAGATTTACACGACTCCCTAATTGTCAACTCAAACTCTAGAGTCATAACAGGATGAGCGTCAATTCCTCTTTTTCCATGGCTAAATTTAGAATCAGAACCACAAAATAAGCATTTTGTTCCAAAGTCAAACGTATTTCCATTTGTTGATTGCCTGGTTTTGGGATTTGACTTAAAGTTTGATGTGGATTTCCCTCTACTACTTGTTTGGTTTGGGTGGCAATATTTATTACGGCAGTCAATATGCACATATTGTCCCGGAACAAACACGATAATCTGGTTTGAAAAAAAAGTTCATTTTTTAATTGTGTGTTTAATTGAAAATATCTAAATATATAAAGTGTTTCATTAGAAAAGTGGACTATTTAATTTGATAAATACATTAATCTTGATAGCAATGTGTTATTGTATTAAATTTTATTAAATATTGAATGGACATTACTGGAAACCAGTATATAACTTTAAATATGTTTTATACAATGATGTCGGAATACGACATACAGGGTGTAATTGCTATGGCAAAATATATGCACGCAGCGTTTACTTCTCGAAAGAAGTTTGATTGATTAATAATTTAAAAGTCTTTCACGACGTTATAAGTACTATCATCATGAAAGATATAACTTCAATTGGGTGCATGTCAAAGTTATTCAATGATAAGTTGTATACATTTTATGCTCATGTCTTTGAGTTTCATGTTTTTCTGCTTGTTGATGATATATTATTAATTTACATATCTCTTTTGCCACGATATTGGATGATTGTTGAATAATTGCATTATGGGCCGGAAGCCTTGCATTACAATAAACCAAATGTTATGTTGTGTTATTTTATTCTACATGATTTTAATTGAATATTAATTTATAAGTTAGAATACCTGTATAGGTTTTTTGCAGCTAATGAAAGTCCTTGACATCCCTTCTCTCAAAATTTAGAAACTGGACGGTCATCTCGCTCTTAAGATATGACACAAACAATTTGTGTAATGTAGTTACTAGTAACTTCCAGGCTGTAAATATTGAAAATATCTCCAAAGCAACAAGCATTTTATACAAATAGTATATTACTATGTATTATAAAGTACAATTTTTACTCAAAATAAGAATATAAAGGTAAATAAAAGGTAGACTTAGTCATTAACTGGTGTTTTTGTAAATGATCTCACCTGTTACTGGTTCATCTTATAAAACCATAAACGTATATTTATTAATTTATTTAAGTACAAAACAAAATTTGGTTACCTCATTTTTTGCAATATACAGTTGTTTCCTCATATGCAGAGAAATCACAGTTGTCTCATTAGATCCCACAAAGGAAGATAATGGACGATAAAAGCAAAGACATTATTCTGAAAAAGAAGGAACTCTTTTTATTAGTGTTGTTTGATTATTTATTCAGACATTATTGTTGATAAAGTATTAATGTTACATTCACATTATTTCACCTGAAGATAATAAAAAACACACAGAAACTAGACCTTATCCAGTTTATATGTACATGTATATCTTTATTTTTATTCATATAAAGTTTCTAACGTTTAGAGCTATTATAAATGGTTTAAAAATATATAAAGTTAAAATACCCTTATTTTATCTACATGAAGCTGATTAACCAGCAAGCTCATAATAGCAGAAGTGATTTTGATAAACAAACATCTCCTCCTGAAATATAATTAAAAACAAAACATTAGTTCTTTATTTTCATTTTCACTTTTTAAATTTGGATGGCCTTTTCGTGCTATATATATTTTTTTGTCTATTTAATAATTAAAAAACATTAATCTTATGTGCATATACAAGTGATGTTGTCATTATTTACGATGTAGCAATCTAAACAAATATCATACAAAACAGAAAATTGAAAAAGTATTTAGCTAAAGTGAAAACGAGTTTCCGTATTCTGCAACGATTTTCATTTTCATTTTTAAGAAAAGGGTGTATATAATTGAATTTATAAGACTAGCGTTCTTTTGTAGTATATATTTTAGATTCTGAAACATAATACTTACATAGAAAATGCTCCTTATAGATGGAAATAGCCAAGAAAATGATCTACATAATGAACGCATCTCAGAGCATATTGTTTACATCTACTACGGTTCCGGTAAAATACGGTTGCATGGTGTAGTAACGGTTCCATCGCTATTTCTTAGAATTTTAATGACTTTAAACAGTGATATCTAAGAGACTGCACGGAGATGTTTGTATGACTTTTTTGGAGTTTGATGTGTTATTGATAAATCATGAGTAATCATAATAACTATTGTGGAGGAATTGGTTTGATCTCATTCCTCATAAACTAGCCGAATGAAATGTTAATTCTCCGATGTCGCGGTCACTATGAAGTCGACCGTTACCGAAAATAAGTAAACTTGATTGACAAAACTCGATGAGGCGTTAACCTTGCGCATCAAGCACGTGATCTTAACTGAAAAACGGCGGGATGTTAACATTGCTTTGTAATGTCACGCCATCATCCATATATCGATCAAAATCTAAAACATCGTTATCACTCGATGTTCTGCTATTTAAATCGCCCGAAATTATTATTTTTCGATGGCTTTTTTATCGTTCTAAAACGGATTTTATGATATCAAAAAATCAATATGGCCGCTTTTGAGATTTGAGGTTTTTTTGCGGGATGTATGTATGACATAAATACATATCTTGATCAAAGTTTAACATAGTTTGACAACAATTTAAAAAAATAAACCCTATTATTTTTATCTACTTTTTTAATTTCGTTTTGTAAGTCATGTTTATAATATAATGAAATACCTCTACTGTACCGCCCTTTTGTGGTGTTTGCACTTTTTTCCTAGGATTTTTTTTTTGCTTTAAAACCCATTGATGTCCAGATTGACACACGTGTTAGAGGATAGCTAAGTCTCTGCTAAAAAATATAGTGTCATATGATGTTATGACACTGGCCTCTCTGATTTGTTGCGGCCATTGGACGTCGACTCCAATGTTACGCTTTGCCATCTCCGCTTTGATTTCTGTGTCAAACGATTTTTGATGCACTGTCTCTCTGTCGTTGTAGCTATGGTACTTTGCGACGATAGGTCTCGTTCTTCCATTTCATTTAGGGCCAATTATGTGTACCCTATCGAATTCCATGGTTTATGAATCAATTTTCAGGACGTCTTAAATGAGTTTTTTAACTAATGTTTCGCAATTTTCATTGGATGGGTCATTAGTCTCTTCGATTCCGTAGAACATTAGATTTTCTCTCATTGAGCGACGTTAGAGGTCGACTAATTTCTCTTTTATCACCTTCTCTTTGGAATCATATTTTACATATGTTTTTCATAGTCGCACATTTAGATTCTTACGGATTTAATTATGTCTGTGTGTGTAAGCTGGAATTTTTGTGCAGCACATTAATTGCTTAAGAAGCTGCAAGAGTTTTCAATAGATGTCGACCTTTGGTCTATATTTCTGCGTTTTTTGTCTATTTCGGTGATCTTGACATTCATAGTACTTGATGTTTTTTTCGATTTGGAGTGATTGCGTTTTAATAACTTTTACGTCTTCCATCGTGCTCAATGCCCAATTTGGTGTAATGCTCTGTTTGCCGGCAGGAGTTTGGTGAGTGGACATAAAAATGCGGTTGTCCAAAGTTCGGTTGACTAAAATTCATAGCGACTGGTGAAATGTTATTTGGGTTCATTATTGACGAAACGTATTCCTGACTGTTCTGAAAAGCTTAGGAAATCACTCAATTATTTACATACGTTGCTGAAGTGTTGACCGCTTGACTCGTGCTTGATTTTCCCTTGCTTGAAGATTGCTGAGTTGCCAAACCGGTTTTGAGACAATGGCTATCTTAATCTGATAATGCGGTGTTGTCTTTCCGTTTTATACTACAGCTAAATGATTTTATAGAACAAATACGACTCATAAAGAAAAGATAAGGTTTTCTTTATTGCTATTTTTAGATCCGGTTTATAGCAGTTATTTTTAGAACATGTGCATAGGGACTACCTTTTTGGCCTTTCACCCCTGATTGCGTCATTTAGGTCATTGGGTACGCAGTTGTTTAACGAGTGTGTGTTTACTATGGATTATTATATCGTGTAAGTACCTGTTATCGAACAGCACCTTTTATCGGACGTTTTGTTTTGGTTCTGTATGCACATGCGCAAAAAGTGCGCATGACGTCACATTGATAAACAAATGGTCGCACATGAAGTCCATGACCTACTTGCCTACTTAGCTTGAAACAAATGCGCCGAAAACAGGTTAAAGGAATGCATTGATTGTTATTTACACCGTTTTGTGTGTTTTTTGCTATTACTTTTTTAATGCATTTATCAAAACGTGCATTTACACACTAAAAAGCATATTTCCGTTTGCAATTTTGATTGCAGCAGACGCAGATTTTTTCGCCGAGTCCGGGTCACGTGATAGTCATGTGACTTTGTATATAATGGAGAAGTATTTATGAAGTGTCGGTAATAGGTGATGTTTACATCGGTCGCCATTTTATTTTGTCTGCTAGAGGTGACAATAATCCGGGAATCATTGTTATGAATTCTTGAATGTAGTTTTCTGAAAAACTTTACAATTAAATCATTCAATGATTGAACTGTTAGTCATTCGTTAAAACAAAATGTTTTTGTCATTTTAAGTGTTTCAATTTTAAAAAAATGATAATATTATAAATGCGAAAAACACAGTGTTTGGATATAAAACTGGAATGAAACTGGTGAGACTGCATTTTCGATTTAGTTAAAATGTGGAATGTACTCGAATAACGCGATGTTTTGTTGAACAATTGATGGATTAAATTTAAGAAAAGTGTCAGTGAATTGTTCTTTAACTTTTCGAAGGAAATCGATGTCGAATTAAAATTGTAATTTCTTTGATGGTTTAGACTTTAGTCGTTCCTTTGTCAGTCGATTAAAGAATGTCTATCCACAAAGAATTGCCTGCTTACATCCAGTGCTTTAAAATGGAAAAGATGGATGGCGATGAAGAAATTTGTCTAGAATTTTAACTCGTCATGGAAGCAAATTAAACTTTACGAAAATAAACATGGACGTGGTTATTATACAACTTCGGTGAGTAGAACAATACTTTTATGTAAGTAAGTATAAAGTGTGTAAAAAGAAGTGTTGTTTAAAGACTCAATTTAACAATATCGGCGGGAATAAATGCTGAATCATGCTTCACGTAGCCACGGTATGTGCCTACACATTTTGTAAATTTCAAAATGGCGGGAGCCATGTTTGTTTTTTGGTTTTTACAGTGGTGAAACAAGAATTGTAGTTTGAACACAACCGTCTGTGTTCTACTTGAGTGTGTTACATTTGGAACGCTAATTAAATTTGAATCGAGGCGTATAGCGATATTTTGTCTCGTTACTTTTCTTTTTCGTGGAATTTTTAAGGACTATTTCGATTTCCGTAAACAGAAAAGATCACAATAAATATTACTACGCAATGTGTAAGATTCAGTTAATTTAATGTGTTTTTGTTTTTATTTTAGGAATAAATTAAATAAAACAATATTGTAGGATAAATAAAATACTATGTTAGTGTGATTGTGTTCTTAAATTTATCCCACTCGTGTCAGAAAGGCTTACAAGGCTCGACAAGCCTCGCCATGTAAAACTTTCTTTACTCGTGGGATAAATTTAAGTACACAATCACTCTAACATAGTATTATCTATATCCTTTTCTGGCCTTTTTGGATTGTCTTGTGTTTAAATTGTCGCTATAAGCCGGCATTGAGTAATAATGTTAGAACACTGACTCATGTCGGGTATTGCTCATGAAAAAGCACTACTAAGCACTTATAAATGCAGTATTGTTTTAAAAGCCATGTCTACACTTTCAACGCATGCGCATCAAATCGAAACAGTAATACTGAACATTTACAATGCTCTAAAATACCCATTACATACATCTTTTGACGATTTAAAAACCTGAATAATTTAAAGCGTTGCAACGCTAAACGATTGAATAATTTAGAGAAGTATTTTGTTGTCGTTATTTTTAGTGACAGTACGAGGATTGCTTTTAAAAGTATAAAATACATCACTTATTGTATAAGCAAGGATGACCGAGTGGTCTAAGCGTAAGACTTTTACTCCAGGGATCACTGGTTTGAGTCCAGTTGAGGTTTATTGTTATCTTTAATTTTATTATTGTTTTTTACTGGAGCGTTTAATATCCAATATTCACATGTATCAAAATAAATCATTTCATGCCAATCTTCAATACATGCCAATATCTGTGAAAAGGTTACTTTAACATCTCAATAAGATACAAAAAAGATTCACTCTGAACATGACTTATGGTGATCGAGATATCCGACCAACAACATATAGACTAGTAGCGGTAATCAACGGACGTTGCATTTGCCGGAATAACACAATTGTTCCATTTGCATAATTTATAGGTTCCTTATTGTCTGAACAAGCTATCTATTTGCTCAGTTCCAAATAGAGTATTTTCTAGTTTTCACAAGTTCATACAATAGTGCACATAACTGACATGCGTTCTGACAAACAACAAATACTCAATGTTCTAAAAAATGAAAAAGAGAAAACAATATGCTAAAAATCTAATTTATCTCTCGAAGTACAAAATTATGACCGATGTCATCCCATTTTTAGGAAACCACGGAAGCGAGGAGTGTTATTCACAGGGGCCACTCCGGGACCAATGGAGTTACTGGGGAAAGGCGGAAATAGTCGCAGGTTTCTCAAAGGTATCATCCAATTTTGACTTTATGGTTACGGTTACTGCAAACAATTGAATATAAATATATGTTGCAAAAAAATACAGAACACCAGATGAACATTATGTACAACACAGTGAAAAGAAATAAAGCCAAATAGGAATGAATTCTTGTGTAGATTTAGTGGGAAAAGACCTTATAACGTACAATTTATGTTTTGAAAACAAGGAAAACAATACGATAGATGACAGGTTATGATTCCTGTTTCTTCATTTAGTTTTAAACATATATTCTATACATAATTGTGACATAATAAAGACATTTATTTAACTATATAAATATATGCAATCAATAAATAAGCTACAGATGCATTCATTCGATAATATTAGTATCAAACCGTATAATAATGTTAAAGGAAGCCATTAAACAAACTTTTAACATATACTTTATAACATGCTTGGAAAAAAACAAGTAGTTAATGTTGTATCATGTACTTTAGTAAGATAAAACATTTTCATGAATACCAAAATGACCATATCATTATGAATGTTAATAATTATTACCCTGTATTAGAACCCAAAACCCTAAAAAGTATGTTTAAATTGTTGTAATTCAAATAAACATCAACCTTATTAATTAAGCTGGTAACTACTATGTTAACCCTGCCACGAGATCGGAATCCTTCTCGTCTTGAATTAAATGTGTATGTACATTGAGAATTTACTCAAACATAACTTTAGAGCAAATTAAAAAAATATATGAATGTCAGACATGATCCCTGTGCCTATAAGATCTGCGGAAATTCGCGGAAGACCACACCCGTGTATCGATTATTACTAATAACTTTTGGTTGCGGATAAAGCATAAGACTGACCAACAGAATGTCTTCGATTTACCCCATCCCTTTGGCATTAATTATGTAGGGTTGTGAATAAAGCCCGTGATGTTTAAATTAGATTCATACTCACCGATTATAATGATTACAAAAATAACTGCAATTAATTTAATTTCTATACCGACAGTCCTATATATATATATATATATATATATATATATATATATATATATATATATATATATATATATATATATATATGTTTTTGTTTGGAAAATGTTCAATCCTAAAAACTTATCCTCCAGCACAAGTGTATTTTTTAAAAAACGTTCCCTGACAAAAATGGTAAACACAGAAAATAGAGTACGTTATACATTTAAAAATCGTATTATTTACATCATTTACTGACACGAAAAACTAAAGGACATATTGCTTAATTGCTGTATCTCCCATAACAACAGCTTCTGATGACATCGAGTTTTTACAACACCTCTTCCGCATTGCAAAGAAGGCAACCTCAATCTATCTAACTCAAATTTCATAGGAAATTACATGTCTTATCCTTATGTCATTTTTTGAAAATATGTCCCAATGTTGGGCTCTGTCTTATAATTATTGCTACTATTGAAAATCACATGCTTGATAAACACATCAATAGGTTTTTGTCGTTGATATAAAAACAAGAACTATTGGTAAAAAAACGTATGGGCCTGACTTGGAGCCAAGTTTTCAATACGTACAATTGCTTACTTTATATCAATGTGAATGTTTTTTTTCTTCAAAGTATCCAATAGCAAATTTTTTGATCGTAGGTTTACGCGTTCTTTATAAAAGTACGATTGTTTTTGCTTTGTTCTAAGCGCCGGTCATTAAACCCATATACGCGTTGTAGGTCAAATAGTTCGATACATATTGTTAGGAAAACAAAAAGTCTATGCGCCGACCCACAATTCTACCGACAAACAGGTCAAGAACAATAAGTTAACAACGATGTATAAGTACAATTGTTGTTACTGTAGTAAACATTAAGTAACGCTTTGGGCATGTTATTGGTAACAATATTAACGGCCACCGGAAAAACGTTGAGAAACCGAAATTTCGCAAACTTAAGTACCCTTTTTCTTAAAGATTCGCTACTTTGAGACATAGTATGCGATACAAGTCTTATCTTTTATTAATATTTGGTTATTTTCACTCATGAAATGCGTTTTCTTCACTATGAAATTTATAAGCAAAGTTGGGGTTCCCATGGGATTTTTGCATTTTCCCATGGGATTTTCGATTTTCCCATGGGAATTTTTCTTCCATGGGATTTTTTCTACCATATTTTGCAAATGGGAGAAAAATCCCATGGGATTTTGAACATTTTAAAAAACATGTTTTATTTGCGTTTGCAAGTATTTTTACGTTATTTAAGGACTGTATATTGGTCTTATGCAAATTATATATATAAATATTTAGTAATAAAAAAATCCCATTTTAAAATGGGAGAACAAAATCCCATGGGATTTTTTTCTTATTTTGAGAGATTTATTCATGAAACTTCCAGAAACATCATATTTTGTGAAATGATGAACAACCTACGATATTTTAATGCGTTTAGTCGTGTTTGAAAAAAATAAAAAATCCCATGGGATTTTTCACCCACGGGATTTTTCACCCATGGGATTTTTTTTCACCCATGGGATTTTTTTTCACCCATGGGATTTTTTTTCCAATGGAATTTTTCAGTTTCGTAAGCCGAATAAGTTTCTTAATGCGAAAAACAACAATAAAGGAAATAATAATTATAATTATGAATAATAAATTGAATAATATAAATAACATGAATATTTTTAAAATAAGTTACAATTAAAGGTTTATGCTAGTAGAAGTTATCATTTCTTGTTCGAGCACATGGTTGAGTCCAATTGGTGAGTATGCCAGCTTAGAACCAGTATAAATGCATCGCAGACAGACAACGCTGTCATTCTGTACACACCGCTGAGTAACAATCTTTATTACATTTCATTTTGCAACAGAAAATGAACTCCGTAGTATAATTGATCTTATATATGCCCTCTGCTTTTGAAAGCGTGCAACACATTAACATAACAATAAGTCCATGCAAAAAACTATGTGCAAATTCCATTCAAAGCTATATACACATTATAAAGGTCAGATGACCCGCGTCATGCGAAAATGGGTCTTATGTCATATGCGGCCAAAGTTGGTCCATCCTAGCTTGTCCAACCGCGCAGTCTGGTCAGGTTCTACGCTGACTGATATATAAAGTCAAGCCATGATTCGTGGTCTCATATCCAAACTCGGTAGCTCCTATGCGAAACTTTCACCGGAAACGACGGCACCGAGACGGGCGCTCGAACTTTGCGGATGCGCGTTACATGTTATATATAATAGCGCGATGTGTTTTTTCTCGCCTCAAATTAGTAAGCCCAATCAGCGTTTTATTGTGTTCTTTGCTTCTACTATTAACAAGAACTTCATCCGATACGAACATGAATTTTATTTTAATATGTTTATTTAATGCTCGGAAAACTCATTGTATATTTAGACTACTACTTATAAAACAAAGTCGGGTTTTCAACATCTGTTTTCGGCATATAAATTGTTATTCCAAACCAGATTTTACGCACTTTACTGTACAAAATACCGTTAGGGCCACCGTGGTTACTCATTAAAATGCAGAGGGCGAGAATGCGATAACGCGAAAGTACGATGACGACAGTGCGACAATACGATGGCGACAATGCGTTCGTACGATTGCGAAAACGCGCTAGTACGATGACGACAATGCGACAGTGCGACAATACAATGGCGGCAGTGCGATAGTACGGGGGCGACAATGCGATAGTCATATCGTACTGTCGCCGTGGTATCATCGCAATGTCGCCATCGTTCTATCGCATTGTCGCAATCGTATTGTCGCACTGTCGACATCGCATTTTCGAATTGCCGCCATCATACTATCGCGTTATCGCATTGGCACCATCGTACTATCGCACTGTCGGCTATCGCCATCGTATTGTCGCACTGTCGTCATCGTATGTTCGCACTGTCGTCATCTTATTATCGCACTATCGAACTGTAGCATTGTCGCCATCGTACTATCTCACTGTCGCCATCGTATTGTCGCACTGTCGTCATCGCACTGTCTGATTGTCGTCATCGTATTATCGCGTTCTCGCATTGTCGCCATCGTACTATCGCATTGTCGCCATCGTATTGTCACCCTGTCATCATCGTATTGTCACACTGTCGCCATCGTACTATCGCGTTCTCGCGTTCTCGCCCTCTGGATTTTAATGTGTAACCACGATGGCCCTAACGGTATTCCGTAAAACTGCCAGAGCACAGTATGATTAGGTCACTCCCAATGCTCAAAGCTCTATGTCTATTTCAGTAACAACACATGTTTATGGAAGGATATTTAGGTAAAAATTACATCATTCGTGGTGAATATTTACATTATGACTGATGCTTATTCTAATTTGCCTTATGACAATTCCAACATGTTTGTTGTCTATTCGTTTATACTTGATGATTGCTGCAACATTACATCATTCATGATGAATATTTTACATTATGCGTGATGTTTATTCTAACATGCTTCATGACAGTTCCAACATGCTTGTTCTCTATCGGTTATACTAGATGATTGTTTCAACATGCTTGGTGACTATCCAATGTTTGTGTGTTCATTATTCCTGAAACCAGTCATAATCGGTTTTGCCACTAAGCGTCATTTACAACGGCAGTTAGCAACAGGCAGTAAGCAGAATGCAAGTTACTAAATTATGACAACAGGTGGCGCGCGTTTATTTTCCGTATGTTGAATAAATTACTTTTCGGAAAAAAGCGAAAACATCCGAATCATTTTGATTAGTAAACTGAATAAGCTGAATTAGTTCCCTTTGTTATAGAATCTCCATTAAACTAAATACGTTCATTATTGCCATGAAGACCAGTAGGCCTACACAATGAATTGACTGCCGTGAATGTTTTTGATATTTGTAAGATGCAATTGGCACTCAAGAAATTATGCATGTATTTTATTCAGGACATAACGGGGCTGATGTGTTCGAATTGTGGCCCTACCCTAGTCCAAATAATTACAGTAGACGTAATCTACCGATGTGCATTGCATATCGACCTCATATTTATAAAGTAGCCCAAACCCCCATTGCCACAGACTTGTGCGTGAAACTTTCAGATTTCTCTAGTCTGTTTACCATGCTATAATTACAATTTCTATAAACACATATTAATCATTTTATGACTATATAATGGCTGTGGTATAAAGAGAAACCTGAAAGTTACAAGTACTCGTGTCTAGTACTGTACAACTATTGTACTCCTCGTTGAGAAAACAACTACTTCTACTACATGCATTAAAATATCATAAAACATAATTTTCAATCAAGTTGGAAAAAAACAATAAATAAATGTCATATAAACAGGTTTGTCATGAACGTTGACGTCGCTCTTGGTTACCAGAAAAATTCCCACGCACGGATTTCAACCGTCATTGTTTACAATCAATTAAGTGCATAAGTACTTGAATTTGTATAGTGTTTTTTAAAGGTGTATGTCCAGCCACAGGTGGTTAGCGTGTGGCTATAATAATAATTAGTGAAAACATCTTTTGAAATGATAAGTATTCATATTATAACGAAAAATCAACTTTTCTTAAAAAAAAATAAGTTAAATATATATATAACAAGGTATCCAACTCGAAATCATCCGAAAACGGGATGCATCGTTTTAAACAGACATTACTTCATCAATTTTGCAGCGATTTTCACGATCTTGGTCTTATTCAACGCAGAAAACTTTTAATAAATACCACGATACACAACTCGCGTGACCCAGCTGTGATCGATCAGACAGTATTCATGACTGATATCTTCACGGAGTAAAGGGCATTTTCCCTGCAAAGTTCACGAACCTCGATACCATAATTCAATAAAACGTATGAAAAAACATTCTTACCGTGCTTGCCGTTGCATAATGCATCAAAACTAACTGTCCAGCGCATTTGAAACCTTTGTTTACATACATTTCAACCAACTGACATTTTAAACACACGAGTGATTTCATTGCTCCAATGCGGAGGTGTGTCTTAACAACTGGAGATTTCATTGATAAATACGGTCTGATCGATCACAACTGGGTCAAGCGAATTATGTATAGCATTATTTCTTAAAATTTGACCCAGCATGTGTAGAAATATAACAAGATATATACATTTCCTAAAAGGAAATTCATTTCTGCGTTGAATTAGACCGGGTCATGAAAATCGCTGCAAAATAAAGTTAGTAATGGCTGCTCAAAACGATGCACCCCGTTTTCGGATGATTTCTAGTTGGATACCTTGTTATATATAAAACGATAGTGAATTTGTTTTATAGAAAATTTGATTTTTCGTTATAATATGATTATTTATCATTGAAAAAGATGTTTACTAATTATTATCATAGCCACACGCTAACCACCTGTGTGTCCAGCACGTGTGCCGGGAGAACAGGGCTTAATGTATTTTTTTGTTAAGCTCTATAATATTTATATCCAATCTGTATGAAAAAATGTCGGTGAACATTATTCCGGTGTTAATTTTTGAAAATATTGAGGCATTCGTTATTTATGGATCTAAAACGGAACATTATCCGCATAAAAAAACACCGGGCATATTGCATATTAGATCGGACACATGAAATTATTTCGAAAGAAAGCAATAAGAGTTTCAATTCTACATAAGTAAGTCTCGCTGCGCACGATTCTCTCTTACTGCTCGTATATATTTGACTCTTGGCAAATACCTAGTGTTTTATTTTGCTTAATCTAAATTGTGTCATGCATCTAAATGTACTTAAAGCAGCATGATCAACAGCTCTTTCATATGTGAAAGAGATTGACACGAAATACCTACCCATCTATAATAAAGTTTATATGTGCACTTCAATATTATAGTTTTATAGCATTTTATGTGGTGCAATATAAAAGTACTCTAGTAAATTTGAAATTATGTAATCGATTTCCTCTCAACATGCAAAGTTCCAGATAACTTTTTCAGCAAAATCTTGGTTTACACTCTATAAAAAATCCAGCCTTAAAGTCTATTATTAATTCTTTTTTTCAGGTAAGGATAATTTTTGGCACATCCGCATTTAGGTTTATAGTCTAAGAAGAGCTCAAAACAATTGCCGGGTTACAGCAGACTTTTTGCGATAAAAGGACCAAATAATGGAAAACGTTCGGCTTTTCGACTGTTGTAAAGATGGTCTGTTATTCATAATAACGTTAAAGTGCTGTTGATTTCATAAGTGTAATGAGGGCCTAGACGAGTGGGAACTCATTGATAAAATGTTTACATTATATGCATTGATATTGAGTTTTACGCATGATCACACATTTTGAATTCTTATTTTATTTTTCCAATGTGTAACCGTACGCACAGAATTTAAGTCTACTTTTTTACTAAATTTAATTCAATTTTTTACGACTTTAAGCGTCTTATCTGGAGCTCTACTCATGCATTAGTAGCATATATTGAAATATATCCATAGACTTTCTTTGGTTATTGAAGGTAAATTACTGTACAAAAATTATGGTTAGTCATTAACAAAAAAAGTTATGTCTACAAACACGCGGTTAATTTCGGTTCAGTCGCAAATATCTTACAAAGGGGCGCAACTTCTCCTATAACATAAAATTTCCGTTATACGCCGTAAATTTCCGTCGTCCTCCGTAGCATTTCGGACTGACTGTCAATTGACATCATTGTATCATGCATGATAGTATGTTGCTTTGTGCTTGGGTGAAACTCACATCTTGCCATCGCGTTAATTATTAAACGCATTAATATTTGATTCCATTATGCACTGCGCCTATTGCACAAGTCTCTCTGCACAAACCAACATACACATATGCAGCATGCAATAAACGAACAAGAATGTTGCATCTGTACACATGCATGATACCATTAAGCAGAATGTAAATAGACATTGGACATCAGGCAAGATGTAAGTGTCATTAAGCATGAAAAGGTGTCTACATACTAATTAAAGTACCATCAAGAATCATGACACAGTCACAAAGAAGGATGTAATTTTTACCTAAATACCCTTCCATACTTGTCGGCACTGTGTGTTTGCTTAATTTCACTGAAGAACGTCTACTGGTAAATCTTACAAAAAAAGTGATAAATAAGACTGAATAGCAATTTTTTCGGCGTTGCTGTTTAACGTCAAATTTGGCCTTTCAACGAACTTCTTAAAAGCCCATTGAATTTTAATGAAAAAGTTTCCCGCTTGTAAGTCCGAATGAATTAAATCAAATTTTGCAATTGGCAATTTGATACAGCTCTCTTTCCAAAGACCTATCTAGTGTTTCTTGGCCGTGTAAGATCTATAATTAGAACATCGTCACCTAAACATCTACTAATAGAAGAGCATATTTTGGGGAAACAGATTCAATAAGAGTATAAAACGTCCACGATCAATAATGTGTAGTTCGTTAAAGATATCACGGCAGTAGAAACATAGCACTTTAAAGAGACCACAATCTGGAACATTTGGTCAATTGTTGCGTCCGTGGCGGACAATTCATTTTTAAAAAGAAAGCGTACAAAAAAGCAAACACAAAGTTCTTCGTAAGCTTGTTTTAATCATAAAAACACATAATCGACAGTCATTCCAGTCAAATACAATACTAACAGTCAGCACTCTAGAGATCAAAATTGTTTATATTAATATTTAATTCAGGGATATCAAGTGTATCAAGTTCGAATTCCGGAAAAAATAGCCGGTAGTCTGGGGCATTAGGTCCCTTACAGGGATAAAAGGTAAATCCCCGCCCGAGCCGTAGCTAATTGATTTATTGTAGTCTTTCTAGTTGCAATTTCTGGTGAGTACAATGCGGAATATTACGGATATTTAAAACATGTCGAAGATTTTCGGAAAGTAGCGAAGAGGTTTTCGTCAGTTAATATTCATGTCCGTGCCGGCCGCTAACTTATCAGAATCAATAAAAAAGAACCAGGAAAAATCGGTACCGATTCCGGAATTCCGATAAAGCTTCAGCATTATTTGTTCTCAAATGATCGCGTACTCGAACGAATCTGTCCCTACGCCTCCAACTCCCTTAAAATCTCATCGGACGTACATTGATCTCAAAATCTATCCTTGACGACTCAAATCATATTTCCTGAATAGTTTGGCCTATTGACGTCCCTGTAATTATAACAATGGTCTTTTGGATAAACAACGCTATGTTGTTGCAATATAATAACAGTTTAAAATAGTTACCGGTTTTCATTTAATAAAAGGATTAAGTCATATTCGAGATTTCAGCGATTGCCAATATTTTGCTTTTGTTTCTCATAAACATATGGTGCTTGGTATCTGCTATTGACTCCTATGTAGATTGCAAATATTACATAACCCTTACAGCGGCCGAGCGCAGATATCTGCACTTGGCCGCTAAAAAGAAAAATCTTTGCGCATTAATTTAATTCAAATCTCATTATCATAATCAAAATCATCATCTTCGTCGTCGTCGTCACTACCACGTCACTACCACTACCACCACCACCATCATCATCATCATCATCATCATCATCTTCTTCTTCTTCTTCTTCTTACTCCTCCTCCTCCTCATCATCATCAACAACAACAGCAACACCAACTTAACATCATCATCAAACAACAATAAACATCGGTAGCATACAATGTGCTTCATCAACCATACATAATTATATGCGTTAAAACACCATAATAGAACAGCATGAAGGAAGCTGTCTATTACTCTTTTATATTTCCTATACCAATATTTTGTTTTTCGTTAATTGAAGGACTAGTTGAAATCTTCTATAAAAGCCCTCCCCCCCCCCCCCAATAAAAAATAATAATAATAATAACCCTAGCAAACAACAACAAACATAGGTTAGTATACACTGTGCTTTAGCAACCATGCATAATGAATGTTAATGACTTCGGACCGTTGTGATCAAATTTAAAAAAGCAAGATGGTATGTATGCGGCACACAACAAATAGATAATTATAGTTTTATACCTTAAACGTAGTTCATCAAAATAAAGATAAGTTATTATCTATGTAATACTTAAATTAGGTTTATAACGTGTGCATATTTGTCTAAAACTTGTGAAATGTGATTCGTAAGCCGACGACAACATTATCGTTGTTGTTGTTTTTGTTTTTTTTATCGAGTGCATCGGGATTGTCTCCCATATGGCCATCGCCCCCAGAAAGACGTGTTAATTGGTTACGGGGGATAGTGCAAGATACAGGAGACACCCCGTTCCTGATGGCCCTGGGTCTTTTAGTGCCCGGTGTATAGCACCTAGTACACTGCACCTCGGTTTAACGTCTCATGCGAAAGACGAGTTAGTAAGTTAGGTGCAGCGGGGGATCGAACCAGCGATCTCTGGATTGTGAAGCCAGTGTGTTACCACTAGACCACGGATCCGCTACCGACAACATTATCATTCGGACCCTTCTCCCCACCTAACAATCGAGATTAAACACCTGTGGAGATCCCTATCTTATCAATGAATAAACCGGTTCAATGATGTCAAGTCAAATAAAACATACTATTACTATCCAAATAAATACCTATCAAAAAATGTAAATTGATATACCTACTTAGCTAAAACTAAACTTAAACGATTAGCAAGAAAAATATATAAAGAAGAAGCAGGCAAAGTAGACAAATTAATTGTAACATATGTTTTTCTCAGTCTCCCACTGTTGACCAATATAAATAGTATTTATCGCCACCCCAAAAGGGATCTTTATCACACGTTTGGCTCAACTAATATATAATTGTGACAGGACAAACTGTCAACAATTACCTTGTTAATGTTTTATACATAAGTCCAATCAAAGGTTAACTTCCAAGGAAACTGCGGCATGTTAAAACTGTTGATTATGACAAAATGTTGTTTAGTACAAATCAGTACAATAGCGTCTGTTATGTGGCCTATACTAATCGAGTTAAATAAAACTTTAATCGCAGAAAAGTTTAGATTCTTTACACCTTTAAGAAAATATATATAACAGTTCTTTCCTGTTTTAACAAAATGATACATTTAAAAATAAACTATGAAGCATCGCTAGCAATAGTAGAAAGAGAAGTAGAAGGAGAATTATTATTATTAGTAGCAGTAGCAGTAGCAGCAGCAGCAGCAGTAGCAGCAGCAGCAGTAGCAGTAGCATAATCAGTAGCAGTAGCAGTAGCACTAGCAGTATCAGTAGCAGTAGCAGTAGAAGTAGCAGTAGAAGTAGCAGTAGCAGTAGCAGTAGCCGTATCAGTAGCAGTAGGAGTAGCAGTAACAGTAGCAGTAGCAACAGCAGCAGAAGCATCAGCAGCAGCAGCAGCAGTAGCAGTAGCACTATCAGTAGCAGCAGCGGCAGTGGCAGTGGCAGTGGCTGTAGCAGTGGCAGTAGCAGTAGCACTATCAGTAGCAGTAGCAGCAGCAGCACTGGCAGCGGCAGTGGCAGTGGCAGCGGCAGTGGCAGTGGCAGTGGCAGCGGCAGTGGCAGCGGCAGTGACAGCGGCAGTTGCAGCGGCAGTGGCAGCGGCAGCGGCAGCGTCAGCGGCAGCGTCAGCGTCAGCAGTAGCAGTAGCAGTAAGAGTAGCCGAAGCAGTAGCAGTAGCGGCTTTTTGCTTTTTTGTTTTAGAAGTGTTTGTCGTATAAGAAGAACGCAAGGAAGACAAATTAAGTGTAACATGTGTTATCTTAGTCTCCGTTGTAGTAGTATTTGTTGTATCTACACAGCCATTTTTCAGTCACCTGAGAGACATGTTTTTATAAGAGATTTAATTGTGGACCAATACATCGTGTATTAATATCAGTGTACCCACTGAGACTCCACATGGGGCGAGGATTAACAGATAAACTAGGCCTTCAATTAATTATGCGCTGAGAGGCAAACAAGACTATAACTTACTGATACTTTTAGGATTGGGATGTGTTTGCATCTTATTTGAAATAAGCTAGCTTAATTCAAAAACTAATTATAGCCTCATTATTATCACAAGAACATCATCACATATTCATTGTGCAATATATAATCATATCACCATCACAATATGCCAGAGCGTTAGTATTTATTGTGCATACTAATACTACAGCAACATTTACAAAACTTATTACAAACCAGCCACTCAAGCTTTAATTAAGATTGATTTCAATTTATATTATGACATACATTAAAGATCACTGTCAATTAATTAAAAAAATAGCTTGATGCTTCGTACTCAGCGATTTAAATAAAAGAAACGTTGCGTACACATTAATTGGGGTTAATAAAAAAAGTCTGCAATTAAAATAATCAAATTTAAATAATACTAGATTTAGTTTCAAATTGTCGCTCAAAATATGTATCAGTTATATCAGTTACTAGGGACTCGATTTGTTTAATCTCCGCAATCCAATAATAATTATGGTGTTTGTATGACAAATTAATAGCTATTCGTCATTGAATGTATGATACTCATAAAAATATTGAAACAATAACAACAACAACAACAACAACATATGTGATTATGTATATATCTTCTTCAGATACTCTGTGTCATACTATCAAAGTTATCCTCATAAGATTCATAATAATAAAATAAACACTATTGCAATCTTAGTAAAAACCAACTTAGCCGTTATGCTAATGATTTTATTTTCAGTATGCGTGTGCATTTCAATATTATATAACAACAAGTGTTCACAAATACCTATGTTTAATAATTATTAAAAACATGAGAACCAATGAAGGTATTGCATTTTAATAGACTAGTTTTACCGTGTGTGTACATTCATATAAAATCTTTTGAAAATCACACTTGAGATAATGTCTTTGGGTTTTGCTATTTCTAATCAACTTAAACACCATAAAACCACCGTATTTTCTCTTACATTCTAAATTTTCTTACATTTCCTTTTTAAGCCAAAATATTTATTTTTTCATGATTCTGAATTTTCGGACATACGGATTTTCGTACAGTCAGTTAAACAGCGCTATTTTATCACATTTTGGCCCTGTTTTTGTTTATCTGATGACCCTTCGATCATGCATTTTTACAACCGGATTAAAGTAATAAAACAGAATCATGCCTAAGGGCAATCGACCATTACATTTGCGTACTTGGGTAAATTACCTTGTAAACCTCTAATAAGCAATGGTTCCTTCCAACAGCGTTTGAAATGATATCGTATTAAGAAAGCCAAACGTTTATTGTTTTTACTTTTTATATATTATTTCAGTTGATTGCAAAGCTGTTAAGTTGTATTTTTAAAGTAAAGAACGAAGGGAACAACACAATAAAATTATGTACATTGATGTATTATTTCTACTTCAATTAAATAATTGACAAACAAACATAACACACAATTGTCTCTAAATAGTTTTCGTATTTAGATTTTCCAACACGAAAAACAATATCTTTAAGTGACCGGAAGCTTATAATTATTACGGCATATAGTAAAAGCAGAGTTGTCTGAACCATAAGTAAAATAAAAAATAAAAAATGACACAGCTTATTTTTCCCTCAAGTGTTAATGATAATATGGATAAACAATTAAAAATACATAAAGTCAATTGTGTTGATTACTCGTTATTGAAATATTGCAATGCCAGTTATAAGACATCTGATTAAAAACAAAATGCATGGTGGAATACCTAATCTGGAACTACAAACTAATGATACTATTAATGCAACAACAACAATCACATCTTTTCAAGCGCAATCAGAAAACTGCTACAGCTTTGTATTAACAAACATAAATATGTTTGTGCTTATAGATTTAGATAAACTTCAAATCTTTAAGCGTGCTATGAATTGAATATAATTTATATTTAAAAGTTTTGCTACTCTGTTGATAACTAGCAACAGCAAAAAGGAAGATACCATTTTTTATCATCTAATTTTATTTATATTTCATTGTTTATTTGTTTATGATCAAAAGGATTGTTTGGATAACAGAGTGTGTCTAGATATACCGGTACCCTTATCAATATTTTTATGAATTGCAATAAAGCGTAGAAATTAAACAGGCCCTAATACAGACACCATTTTTATCGGAATGCGATTATAGTTTCAATAGCAACTCGTAACGATTTTTGGATTGAATGTGTAATGAATACTTTTAGCGACAAATTGACTTGGTCAAATACTGCATCTTAAACGGATAAATAAAATTGAAACCGTTTATTTTCAATATTATCAACATTATTTTTTAGTTATCAATACATTAAGCAGCAAACTCTATTAATCAAAAAGATTTGATATAACATCCGAATTCACTGCAAAAATGAGCTGAGCGATAGGTTTTACGGTTGTTGAAATTGTTCACGACGATAACGATGATGACGATGACGACTACGATGACAATGACGATGATGATGATGATGACACTGATGATGATGATCACGACGATGACGACCATAACGATGCTGTTGGTGATACTGACGATAATGCTGCTGCTGTTGCTGATGACGATGCTGCTGCTGATGATGCGGTGGAGACGGAGGAGCAGGACGAGGACGAGAACGAGGGCGACGACGACGACGACGACGACGATGATGATGATGACGATGATGATGACGATGATGATGACGATGATGATGATGATGATGATGATGATGATGATGATGATGATGATGATGATGATGGTGATGATGATGATGATGATGATGATGATGATGATGAGATGATGATGATGATGTTGATGAAAATAACGATACTGTAAGTAGTAAATTAACTCATTAATTGTTATTATAATACACAAACACATGCTAATGGATCTGTATCCGCAAGGCGGTTTAATGAAAACTCACTTGGTATAAATATGAAAAATTGAATCAAAATATCATAATGCGGAGTGTTAAAATGTGTTCAAATCTAGCGAAATTGTTGCAGTACTTTTCTACCGAAACCAATGCTTAGCCCAGTTATTTTAAAAATAATTTCAAAATACCACGATACACGTCAATTGGCTAACAAATTCATTTGTAAGTTTTACCTCACTCAAAAACAGTATTTATTGAAGACAGGGCGTCAACAATGTCCGAGTTTCCTCAACGTAGCTTAAGTACCTAAAGTACCTTTCCGTTTGATTTATCGCAGGATCCTGGGTCCGCACCCACAGTCTTTTAAAGTGTCTGCATTAAAAAAGATAATAATTGTTGTTTGTAATTATCTTTTACAGCTCATAAAAACATGTAAATCCTCAATTCGTAGAGTTTCAGTATGATTTCATTTATTTAAAAAATAAAGACGGTTAACATATTTTATACACACATATATTAGCAGCTATACGCCATATTACATAGGACATAATGTATATTATAAATCAAAGCGCTGAAGGCACTGAAGTTGTTTGCTGTTGTCGTCCTTGATTAGCTTGTTCGCATTGCATATGCTTATCATTGTGCACAGGCTAATCTTATTTGACGTGCATTAAGCCCCGTTTTCCAAGCAGCCAATATGTACATATTTTAATGATTAACACTAGACTGGCCAATGGCGTTTACAAGCTGGTATATACATTCACTGCTAGAGCAGAATCAGTTGTCGTCTGCTGCAGACAGGCAGTGGTAATCGTTCCTAGCAGAGTGAGTTGTGGTTCTTGCCGTACTTAAGTCTTCTAAGCACCTACTGCTTTGCATTTATTACCCATTCTCTTGAAACGCCGACTAATAAAGTGCGATAAACCGCCTTTAAGCACTTGGCACATTAACAAATAAGAACATTCCACACCTAACTCCTAACCGAGAACCGAAGTCTTTAATCGCGAAACTATTACCAGAAATTGAATACCGCCAGAAACAACAATGAGCTCACTTCGATTGAATATAAATACACTAGATTCATTGTGTCCTAAGCAATCTAACATATTAACCGAAAATACCAGCGAATACAGTATTATATATGACATCGGTCTTATATATCGCCTCAGACATGCGAGAGCGCGACGATGAGTGAAGAGTGTGTGTATCAGAGTCTGTTTACAGGTCCTACTGGCCTCTTCACGAGATTTGTGTAGCCCGACCTGAATGATGAATGAAGTGGATGTAGTAACAATTATATGAACACGATATATCCGTACCAATATCCATGTGAGCACATACTAATAATAATTAATTTTTTAATCGCCATTAGCTTGAAAAAACACGTAAATAGATACAACAAAGACCAATTCGGAGACTTTAACATTTTAAATTATCTCCCCTGCAATAGAAAATATATATGGAAACTCGCATTCTATGGAATATCAAAATCTCAATATATCTTTCTCCGAAAAAAAATTCTGGTAAAAATCATCTTAAATTTAGCTGTATATTCGTATGTAATTAATTAAACAAGAGTTATAAAAAGGCATCGCAAAAAATCTCGCGTTTTACTTGAATAAATTACCTCCCGTAAGCCTATCTGAATATGAAAAATACGTATATAAACAAAACGCGTTCCTTGCATACCGGTAAGTGATAATAAAGCGCGTGCCCGTGCCACTCGTCCTCCAAATACTTACGTAATATAGTACAACGTATCTACAATCATTGCGACTTACTCAAACCTCAGTAAATAAGTAACCAGGATAAATATATGTTTAGGTAATTAAGGTATAAAACATACATATAAAAATTTACATGTTTCCTGTCTGCCGAACCCGATCCATGGACTATAGCCAAAAGAGGTTCCTATGTACCTATGTAGCCGGATTGCGCCCTCAGAGCGCCCAACACCGACACAGATCACGCTACTCTCCGGTCAAACACAAAACTACATAGGACTGCTGCCTTTTTCACCATATTATCAGAATCATTAACGTGCAAAATGGAAACTTTCAACTGTCCTTTCACTTCATACATAAGCCTAATTATGACCGTTTATCGGCGTAACGGTGATTTCGATATCCGAGCCTTAAAAAGTTAGAATTACCGAAATTCCCGTTCTTACACGTTGTAGCATGGATCGGGTATTGAACACGATACACGTGTGTATTAGCACCCTACTGTAGTCCCGGCGGGGTGCTCGTTATCAACTGCATCAATACACCGGTAAGCAACCAGGGGGATATCATATGAAAAAAGAACTATCATGCATGTTTGATGTGTTAAAGTGTGTCACAAAATTTCCCTAACTGCCGATGTCGGCTATAATTTCGGTATAAACATGCAAAGAAATTAACATATATATAATGTTATTGCCGGTATGTTATTGGACATTTTGTATGTCAAATGTTCATTATTTGTATTAAAATTAAGACGATGCTTATTTGCCAGAAAGCGTTTATTTCAAATTCAAAACAAGCAATAATCATACATAATACCAAAATATAAAACTAACAAAATGACAACACTCTCGCTTAACGCAACGTTCAGTGGCACGCGCACTTAACAAAATTATTGCAACTAATGCAAGCTGTAATTAATATGTGACTACTTGCTATACAACCAGTATCATGCGAAAATTGATCTTATTTAATTGTGGTTCCCTCTTTGAATTTATGTTGCCTGTCGACTTTTAGAATAATGTGTCAGTAAGAAATGTATTGCTTGCTCTACAACCAGCATCATGCGAAAATGGTGCTTATTTAATTGTAAATCCCTCTTTGAACTTAAGTTGTCAGTCGACTTTTAGAATAATGTGTCAGTAATAAATGTTTTTCTTCAGTTTTACATGTTTTTTTTAAAGAAAATTTAGTGAAAGATGCAAATGTGTCTTTTTTTTTTTTCTGTGTCTTCAATGTATCTTATTTATATGTGACTGCGTGCTTATTTTTTTTTCAAGAAATGAAAGATGCAAATGTGTCTTGTTTTAATTTTATCCATGTCTTAAATGTGGCTTATTTATATAAGATAAAATGATATACTGCCAGTGTCATGCAAAAAAGGATCTTATGTCTTAATATCCAAATTCACGCTTTGTTCTTTATTAGCACCGTCTTTAATTAGGCTATCTCTATTTAAAGTACATATTACTGTGAACTTAATAATTGTGCAACGGTGATGTTGATCCATTATCGTTGTTAATTTAAAATGTAGACAACAAGTTAGCAATTAATGAAATCAGTTATTTTGGAAGTAAATCTAATTTTGTCTGTACAGTAGCCAAGTGGATGTGTATTGAGCGGATAAGATAGGGATCACCACAACAGGTTGCTAATACACAGTATAGACTTCCCCTATTATTGTATTTGTTATTTACCTGATTGGAATAAATAAAGTATTAAAGATCATTTCATGTGAAAAGCAGGATTTCTGACATAATTTCAATCGTTTTGCTTTATACACAATTTCATGGAACAATGAATATATTGGCGCGATGGAACACAATTTATAAATCAAGCTGACAGTATAGTATCAGTTTTTAATTATGTGTAATTTAATTCGCATCTCTCCCTTAATTCGTTCATTGACACGTGAACTTATAACAATTATAAAACATCACGTGCATCATTAAATATTTTTTTTTGATTATGAAAACATATTATATGTTCTACATGGTTTTGTTTAGTTTTTTTTTACTCAACCAGAGAGACATTATAAAACATTGATATATATATATAAAGCGCTTTACTTTTCTACATTACATAAAGATATATCGATTTTTTTGTTAAGTGTACGTGCTTGACATATTAATATTATAAAATAGCAGTATTTATTTTTGTAATAAAATCGAAAATTGACATTAAATTTGATGCAATCTACATTGTTTAGCGGCCAAGCGCAGTATTCCGCACTCGGCGGCCGATGGTGTATTGCAATATATACAATGAAAAGCTGGGTTTCTGACATAATTTCAATCGTTTTGTTGACGCGGAAGTGCTTTTCGGTGGTCAAAAATACTATTGTGCCCTTTATTTAAACCTAAATCAGTATTTTTTATACTTGAAGGTTTGTACAGCGGGGATTTCGGTACCGGCGCGGGTTTATGTGCTTGTTAAGAATTACCGAAATCCACGCTAAGAGGCAACATATGCTGATGTATGCTTTGATTAAACATTGATAACTAAATTGCAAAAGTGTATAGCATATTGTAAATAAGGTAGTACGATATCATTTGTTTCATCTGATTTGTTTGGAAAATACTTTCTGAAGACTTATTATTACTATGTCATGTTATATTTACATATACTTTTGTGTAACCAATGTTGTAAATGTACATTTTACCTTTTTTACATTCGTTTACACATTTTTCACATTAATAAACTATTTAATAATGGAAAAAATATTCTGATAAGAGTGTTTTAATGATAAACACTAATATGATTGTGTGCAAATAAACATTAATGCAAAGCCAAAACTCAAACATAATGACATATAGACCCTTTAAGGCGTAATATGGGGGATTGGCGTAAACATGGGTGATTTCGGCTCTGGGCGTACGAATGTAGAAGTACCGAAATCCCCGCTAATTATTTTCCAAAAGAAGTAACCGAATGGGAGATAATACATGTCACTAGTTGCTTATGAAAAAAAAAACACTATAATAATTTTGTTGACACTTGAAGGTTTGTACAGCAGGATTTCGGTACCGGCGCGCGTTTAAGTTCTTGTGTAGAATTACCGAAATCCCCACTGAGAGGCAACTTAATGCTGTCAAGAGTGCTTAATAATTAACATTAATATCATTTTTTTTGCACCTTAACATTCATGTGAAGTCAAAAACCATTCATACCGATGACCTATTGACCCTTTAAGGCGTAAATATGGGGATTTCGGTACTAGGCGGGCAAATATATAATTACCGAAATCCCCGCTATAAGTTTAGCTGCACTTTTAGTTTTAGTTTTTTGTTTAAGTAAGCTTTATGCAATATATACAATCTACATAACATCAAATAGCATATAACAGGCACCATATGTATATGAGAAACATCAACAAAATATTTCTTAAACATTAACGTCAAGTATTACTGAACTTTTTGAAAGAACTTTTTTATTTACCACGGCCGGAGTTCATAAAAGCTCATTGGGATAGTCTTAACCTTAGTTCTTCTGCAATTTTCCGATGCTGGTATTTTGCAAAAAAACACTTAACATCTGAGCCATACAAAAAAAAAACATGAACAAATAAACATACTCAAAATTAAATATTATTCACGCTTTGAAATTACTATTTTTCAAGACATTCAATATACATGTACATGTACACGGTAGCGGTAAAGTGTATTTGTCTACGACCGGCCGCTCCCGATGTCAGTCGCTGAAATCACGAATAAGACTTAATTATTTTATAAAATGACACGTTTAACTATTTTAAACTGTTAGTATTTTGTTACAATATAGCGTGTCTTTTTTATTCGAAAGATCATTTTTATAATTAAGGGGTGTCAATAGTCAAAATTATTCCGGAAATCGTATTTGAGCCGTCAAGGATCGATTTTGAGATCAATGTAACTGTTACAGGGGATTGGGGCGTAGAGACAAATTCGTTCGAGTGCGCGATCATTTGAGAAGAAATGATGTTGACACCGATTTTATCTGGTCTTTTATTATTGATTTCTGAGAAATTAGCTGCCGTCACGGACATAAACATTAACTGACGAAACCTCTTCGCTACTTTTCGAAAATCTTACAATTGCAAATATCCGCCATCTTGAAAATTAAAATGATCGATTAGCAAAAGAAATCACTGCAGTAGCGCATTGTAAACGCTATGTTTACCATATTATATATTATATATATATATATATATATATATATATATATATATATATATATATATATATTTATATTGCTCATTTGCTAGATTACTGGTGATTGGTTTTAATTTTCTTAAGTCAAACGACATGCATATTTCATTTTATGTGCAAAAGACGTATCTCAATATGTTTTCGGACATTCATTGTCCGATGCGATATGGTTCGACGATTTAATTTATTTTTGACGTTGTTAATTACATTGTCAATTTTTTTATAGAATGACATATGCACATGCATAAAATTCCGCATGTACTAACCAGGAATAGCAACTAGAAGACTACAATAAAACAATTAGCCACGGCTCGGGCGGCTGATCTCCCTTTCATCCCTGTAAGGAACCTACTTTCTCGGACTCACGGTTTTATTTTCCAGATTGTGAACAATTGACATCCCTGAATAAAAATTAATATTCTCAATTTTGATCTCTAGTGTGCTGACTGAAGTATTGTCCTTGACTGGAACTACTGTCGATAATGTGTATTTGAGATTGAAACACGCCTTTGAAGAACTTTGTGTTTTCTTGTTTTATGCTTTGTTGTTTTTCAAAATATTTCGTCCGCCAAGGACGCAACGATTGATAAAATGAACCAGATTGTGGTCTCTCTAAAGTGCTATGTTTCTACTGTTGTCATTTCTTTTACGAACAACACATTACTGATCGTGGACTTTATTTGATTGTTTAGACTTTGGTACGATGCGATGTCAGTCCATCCGTGAAGATAAATTGCTTTGCGCCCGTTTGTGATCTATTCCCGATACACAAGTCCATGCGTCACCCGTTTATGATTACATAGGTCCGTTAAGAGCGTTCCAATTGAGAAAAATGGGTTTTTAAATATGCTTTTTCTATGTCCTCGCTGTTTTGCAACCGCACACGAACACATGTCAATGCGGTCAATGAAATTCAACGATCAACACGATCACCAAGATCAAAGCTCTTCGTTACGATACGATACAATTGTGGTGCATTGTATATCTATTATATTATAATTTTCGCAAAGTAAACAATGAGTATGATTTCATATCACGTAGGTTTTATCGTCTTTTTTTTCTGTGAATATGCTGTCAGATAGGCCATCAAAACGAAAAACCAAAATTAATTGTACGCACAATTTTATATATGCTATGCTATGCTATGCTATGCTCTGCTCTACTCTACTCTACTCTACTCTACTCTGCTCTACTCTACTCTACTCTACTCTACTCTACTCTACTCTACTCTACTCTACTCTACTCTACTCTACTCATACCATACCATACCATACCATACCATACCATACCATACCATACCATACCATACCATACCATACCATACCATACCATACCATACCATACCATACCATACCATACCATACCATACCATACCATACCATACCATACCATACCATACCATACCATACCATACCATACCATACCATACTATACTATACTATACTATACTATACTATACTATACTATACTATACTATACTATAATATACTATAATATACTGTAATATTATATAATATAATATAATATAGTGTCTCCATCGTGGATATATGTTTGGTGTAATTATTTTCACGCCTGCGCAGGTACTTCGTTAAATTAGTGCATTTTCATCATATGCACAGTGTCACCGTAAACTATGTACCGTAGACGTGCCGCGTCTGGAAAAGGTTAAAAGTGACTGTATTGTTGGGTTAAATATTAACGTGTATTTGCAGAAAAGAAACATATTTTAACCTAGTCGATTTGCTAAGCCGATTAAAGTGTTATCCAGAAGTATCCAGAAGTATCACTATTGAATTTGTCATCGTTTATTGAATTGATTTGAGTTTAATCCATTAAGATTAGTGCAAATCTTTAAAATAATACACCTTTTTTGTACCAAAAATCTTAAAACATTCACTATGCACACTAATTAGATATACACATATATAAACGATATAAAATGTAAAATGTTCCATTATTTTATATTTTTCGCATGATATTTATTATGTTCTCGAATTATTGTTTACCAAATAAATTATGTTATGTATTTGGTGTGTACTTTTTGGGCTGGAATAATAATTATTTCTCATTTCACAATAATCAGAATCAAATCACTGATTGTTTTTTGTTTTTATCCCAATATTAAAACAAAAACGTCTATGATCGAAAAATGAATAGTATAGTGGATAATTTTCACTGTTTTCAGGTTTTTTTCTGAGTGTTCGCTGACTTATTCTGATGAAATCAAATCGACAGCATATGTGATATAAATATTGAGAGGAACAATTGTATTCACCAGACAATGAAATACTGCAACTGTGTATAACGTGGAATAAAAAACTAAAAAACACCTAAACATTCTCTTAGTTCGTAAAATTGACGCAACATTGAATATGATGACGTCTTTTAAAGACTGTGAAACTATATGAAGATGGCCGATGTGTGTATACATGTATATCAAATAGAATAATAAATATTGGGCGCTCTTGCATTTTGTGTGTTCCATCATTATATAACGGTTATCTCATTCTATTTGATCTGTGTTAACCGTCAACCGCATTCGGTAATGCATAGCTTATATTAACACAATCAGGAAAGCGTATTTCGAAAAATCCAAACAATTTTCATCATCGCACAATAGTGTAACATTAATTTTAATACAATATATATAGGGAAACTCATATGATTCGCGTAATGTGAAAATAATTATCATGCTATAATTCGACCACGAAACTTGACGTGACTTAATACCGAACAATACGGAATGGAGCTACGCTGGCCGTATATGACATAATACCCATTTTCGCATATTATCTTATCAATGCTTATATGAATTTGATTGCTATAATAAAATGCGTATTCGACACGGAATTATCGTCAAGGTTTTTCATTTTGTCAATATTTATCATATTGCTGACATCAATATCCATACTGTTTTCATTTTCAGTCGAGAAATGATATTAATTGTTATCAAGATTATTTGTATAGTACGGTAGCGTTCTCTACACAAGTGAGATTTATTTGTACTGGTAAATTGCTGTCATTCTCACCATTCGGACTCGACGATCGGCTCGAATAAAAATGTTAGTCGCTTAAAAGTACAAATTACTCATATTGAGCGAGATTATTATTATTATTTTTTTATTATTTTTTTTTATTATTTTTTTATTTTTTATTATTATATAGCTTTCAGAAATTTATACCTAAAAAAATCCAATTGGAAAAAAAATCCCATGGGAAAAAATCCCATGAGAAAAAACCCATGGGATTTTTTAAAAACACGATTTAACGCGTTAAAATCGCGAGAATTGTTCATCATTTGTTAAAATGTAGTGTTTCTGAACGTTACACGAATAAATCTCTAAAAATCAGAAAAAATCCCATGGGATTTTTTTTCCCATAAAAAATGGTTTTTTTTTTCTATCAACGAAAATTGAACGAAAATAAACACAAATGCTTTAACAAATCTTAAAATCGATAACTTAGCCTAAACGAACGTGTTATATTTTTTTGAAAATCACATGGGATTTTTTCTCCCATAAAAAAAGCTGGAGAAAAATCCCATGGGAGAAACCGAAATTCCCATTGGAGAAAGAAAAATCCATGGGAATATTAAAAAATCCCATGGGTATCCCAACTTTGCAAATAAAGTTCATAGTGAAGAAAACGCGTTATTTAAGCAAAAATAACCAATTATTAATCACAAGTAAGACTTTTATCTTATACTTTATCACAAATAAGCAAATCTTAAAGAAAAAGGTTACTTAAGTTTGCGAAATTTCGGTTTTTCCGGTGGCCGTTTATTGATGATTGATGAAAATAGAATATCTTAACTGATTGATGTAAACATAATATCTTAACAACAAGTACGAAAATTAAATTGATGTTTCTTTCAATAAATAACGTATACATTGTTGCTTAAATAATGAACGTTCGGTAACTTTGAGTAATCGTGGTTTTAATGTGTATTTTCTATGGGGGAAATACCGCCAATATGAACATTTAAAGTAGCAGATAGATGATCGTTGCCCTGGAGAAGCACAATTCATTAATGCAGTCTGTTTGTAACGGATGTTCATACCTTACAGTTCTTCCACCAGAATTTCCTCTTTATTTTCACAGTGTTGTTCACAAATTGTTTTGTATTATCGTCAATGGTAACTAAAACACACAAGGTACTCAATGTCAGGGGCAATCTTACTTAAACTTAAATAATCAATTGAAAGTTCACATGATTGTGTCTTTGAATGTGAATTGTGTAGTTTAAAGCGGGTATATACGATCTTGTCAAATATTTTTTAACTAATATAAAATGTTTCAAATACTTATTATACATATATTTGAATATAAACTAAAATAAAGTTAAGAAGAACATGTGTCGAAAAATGCGAAATTAGCAATATATTTAATTCTGAAATCGAAAAAGGCTGTACAGCCGAATTCGCCAGCATGTATATGATGCATGTACGATGTGAATCTAAATTTAGTTTAACGGTTCATTTTAAATTACTGCAGCGATATCGATTCATACGACACACGAACACTTACTAAAAAGACGAATGCATCGGTTATTGTAGAAAAATATGTACGAATTATCTTCGTCACAATCGGCTCGGGGCGCTAATTTGTATTTGCTGCATTTTATGAAATTCGTCTTAAATGTATCATTTTTCTTGCATATTGTGTGTGATGATAACATATTTGTATCAATATATTACAATTCAACACATATAAAAATCGTATATTCCCGCTTATATATATAGTTTATTTCTTGAAAATTCATTTTTTCATTTCTTACCTTTTTACACAATTGTAGTCTTATCATCATTCCCAGTATGTTTAGTTACTGAATATTATTTAGTCGGATTCTTTGCAAATCAATAATATTTCATTCATATTACTGTCGTCAGTTTATTAAATACAACGGTCCTAATTGAACATACAAACTGACAACTGCTCTATACTGGCGATAGCCGAACTTCACCTCACACATGTTAGGAGATCAGGTATCGAATCGATGCATGAATATGTAGCTCACCGCTATAGTAAATAAGCTTATCAGCT
This sequence comes from Dreissena polymorpha, assembly GCF_020536995.1. Classification (NCBI taxonomy): domain Eukaryota; kingdom Metazoa; phylum Mollusca; class Bivalvia; order Myida; family Dreissenidae; genus Dreissena; species Dreissena polymorpha. Next base: position 63,448,542 of record NC_068369.1, on the reverse strand, counting down.
TATTTTTTACTAACTTTTTTTAAACAAATTAAACAATAGAAGTAAGCTATATGATAACAATTTGTCAATTAAAATATTAAATGGAACAATGACAATGAACTAGATTTTCCTATGTTTTGCAATTTATTGACCACTTTGTCACAACAGAATTATAAGAAAATTTGCCGAAACAAATTGCTGTCATGTTTTAAAGCAATTACGGTAATTTTAAAACTCAACCCAAATAAACAGCTGTTATTAGTTTTCCATGAGTGGGTAACACATGGGAGTTCTTGAGTGTTCATATGGATTCACTTAAGCCACATAAGAACAAGTAACCGGGTCCCACTTCACAGCGACAACACTGTTCAATAGACATGAACCATAACTCACTCGTTAACAAATAATTTTAACAAACGTTCATGTAAAGTGTTATGAACATTTTGGCTTTTATTGCAGCTAATAATCCCGTTTTTTAAATGCCGCATGAAACATTTTTATAACTAGTTTATTATTGGGATACATAGTCTAACTAAGTTACGTAAAGATTACATGATTTCTCTTGAAGGTTTTCGTCTATTTTACCTAGTGACATGGTTTCATACCCAACGTGGCCCAGTTAAAATACATTTTCGAACTGAATTTAATAAAGAATTGGGGAAAAAGTTTGGCTTCAAAATGTTTCACAACTTATTTCCTTGTATTTTACCCTTTTCGGCAACGAGTTATTCGTGTTTGTTTGTTTCCAAATACGGCTGAGATATCGTTTGAACAAAATGCTTTTAAATAGTTTTACGAAGATTTTACAATAAATGTTGCTACTAAATTGTTCACAAGCTTTTTATCATAAATTTCATCTTATATCTGACACCAATTGAGCAGCTTACAATTCAGGGGAAATGCCATTGTGACACATTTTCTGACTAAGAGGCTTTTGAAATAAGAATGGCCTTTAGAGTAATCTTGTCTAGCGATATTTCGCACATGTTTCCCATAGGTTGTTAACACGCTTTCCTTAATTCGACGTAGTGATCTACATTGTGTCGAACATGACCAGTACATATATTCTAACCAAGTTTCATGAAGATGTGGCAATAAATATATTCTTCAGAGTTTCAATATTGATACGCAGAACAGACCAGCTTGCGATGATCTCGTTTTGCTCAGGTGAAATAAAACAAAACAATACACTATAAAATGACTTACACGAGATGCTTTTAAAACCAGAAAAGGTATTGAAATGAATGCACTTCTTAGATGAATCCTTGATCAAGTAAAAAGATTGTACACTACATTAATTCAACATTAAACGGTACATATACAGCGCTCTAAACCATGAATAAGGTAATGAGTAACCATTCTGTTATCTATTTTAGGACAATCTCGAATCCCCTCAACATGTATTATTAGTTAAATGGACTTTCCGGGACAAACCTAGCCAAGGCAATGTGTATTTATCGAACACAACGCCATATTTAATATGTGTTTCATAGCGGACATTGTATTTTGATCCCCGAGCCCCTCTCATTACTGCATCTTTTATATATACTTTTTATTTATCAGTGCATGTCTTTGTATCGCTAGCATAATATACTGTCGCTAAGTAAACAACCGCCGTAAAAGCATGTTCTTTGCATTTTCAAACAGTTTAAGCATGCAATAAATTATTTATTTCATCCCTGAAATTGAATTGCTTACTACCGTACAAATGCATAATTATTTAAGGAAAGGGCAACATACCATGCGAGGCACGAACAAAATCAAAATGCTTAGAGAGAAGGGCGTTCTAGGAGCGCATAATCCAACAGATCTAGGCAAATCAGTAAACAAAATATATACAAATTGAACATAGTTTTTGTTTAGAAACATAGTATTTATGGGCTAATTGCGAGTAAGATTCTGAATCTCGGAATATCAAAATATTCGATTTAAACAATTTAATGTATTTTAAATTATTTTATTTTGCTTAAAAAAAGAAAAAAAAAAATTAAGCGTTTTACAACCTTATTCTTCTTGCATTGCTTGAAGATGATCTAAATGTAAAAACTATATGAGCTAGGGTATTGCTATATAGCCTTTTTATAAAGACGCGATAAAGTTGAGTCCTGCTTTCATTTCATAAATAAATAAAGTTACGGTTGTGTTGCTGTGGTCTGAATATAACCATTGAGTATTGAAATTGTAGTTAAATTGATATATTGTATTGCTACTTAATTTGAATTAGGATGCCATTATGTACCCTTATTACAGAACTGTTTCATTAATAATTCTGAGCAAAGTGTTATGTTAAGAGGTCCTTAAAACTTGTTACAATCACTAGTGCTTTTGAATTAACCGTTTCAATTTGGTGACTCCACTTTTGTGCATGTGTGTGCGCTTGTTATGTACGTGTGTGTTTTGTCTATTGCATTTGTTTCGTGTCTACGTTTTAGCGATTGGTGCATTTCCATATATAAAGGAACGCAATGTATAATAATAAAAAGAGTCTTCCTGTTTGACTGTAAGTGTATTTTTTGCAAAATGCTATGAAAATGTCGCAAACAGTTTTTGATAAAAGTAAAATACTTAACAAACATATTAATAGATAAGGCGATATAAAGTTGAACAGATCGTATGATGGGACACCATGCTTGAAACTGAATGAACGTCAGACAAAACCAAAAATCGGAGTTAGGTGATAAGAGAAGGATTTCTCCTATGATGACCACAGAAACCGGAAAGCTATGTTAATGTAAGCACATCAACGATCTGTCAAGTTTTCTGAATTAAATGATGCATTTTACCTGGTACAAAGAAGCACAAACAACACAGACATCAACAACACGATGTTCTCAGTGGTATATTTGACAAATAGTTGGAATGAAATATAGTGATTGCACTTATGTCTGTAGATGCTGTTCTTCCAGCAGAGAAAAACAGCATAACATAGTTAAAAACGGTCGACATTTTATTCCAGCGACATTTATCATGCCTGTTACTGGACAAAACATTGATATGTCAATTTCTCCCATAAGACTTCAAATTTACAGAAATGGTTTTCAAACATACTTGCTAGCCACGGTCATGCTTCAGAATCCTTTGGTATCAAGATACCTTCACTCCAGCTCCTATCCCGTCCTCGTGCAATTTCAACAATATTATGACCATGTGAATTCAAGTTTCAATTTGAAGCCACATTGCTGCTCAACCATCTACAAGATAACTTTAGGAAGTCGCTATAAAGCTCCTAGTATATTTTTTAATGCAATATATATGAGCCGTTCCACGACAAAACCTGCATTGATGACATCAGTGATGACGTTGGGAAAATCCTACTTATTATGACGTCGTCACATGCGAGTTTACACAGTGCATTTATGCGGAGCTTAAATTATTTGTGATTTACGGAGTGGTTTTTAGTGTTATTTCTGTTCTGTTGGATATAAATGGAGTTGGAGATGGAGGTAAATTTATGAACTTATTAAATAATTTTATTTTATACAGATCTATTTATATGAACACCGATATTGATGCAAAATTCGGTGTGACATAGTGACGATCATAACAATGGCTCCCATTTGTATGCAAAACATAGATTTAAATCCGATCGCAATTTATGTGATGAATTCTTTTCAAAACAAGGTCTCAAAAATAATAAACAGCAATGACATGTTTAATATGCAATAATTTAACCACAATTCAATTGTTATTGAACTTATTTATATTGAAAGAAGCAAATTAATCTTCGTCTCGCGTTGAACTGCTTGAAACAATTGCAAAGTTGACTGTTGTATATTGAAATGTCCTTTTTGATATGTTTGCGGTATTAAATGTCTCTTTAAAATTAATCATAAATTACAAATTTGTTTTTGTAAAATGAACGACAGAGTTTTGAAATATGTTATTTGTAGTAACATGATTCTACTTCATTTCTTTATCGTATTGTGTGAGGCGCATAAAACGTCAGCATCAATAGCTCAGATGGTAAGTCAGAATAGCACCACGCTGAAGACCAGAGTTCGATTCTAGTCTGTTTTTATTTTTTTAAGATAATTATTTTAGGTCAAAATATTAAATGAAACAAGTATTTAAATAAAATGTAAATTGAAACGATTTTTTTTATATTTTATATTTCATGCACATTATAGAATCGATACGTCGTAATTGTTTTCAGGAGCTCGAAAGTCTATTTTCTGAGCATTTTGGCAGAACACCATTATGTACGCCTGCACATTCTCAAGAACTGTCATCCGATGACGACAATGACCAGGTAGACGGTGCATGTAGCACCGTCATGGAAAACCGCATTGGGTCCTTCGTTTCTGGGCAGCCTGCGGAATCAAGCAGTGACTTCACTGACGATGATGGAAGTGATGACGGTGATGCGTTTTCACAGGATAATAGCATTCGACGTTTCCACGAATCTGGCTGTGGGTGTGCTAAGAAATGCCACGAGAAATTTGATGCCTCCCAAATCAGAACGCACATCCTTGATACGCGGGAAATGATGAGGGAAGAAAAGGAAATGTATATTAAAGACTGTTTGTCCGAAGGTCCCACAAATGATTCTACAAAGCGTGGGAAAAAGAGAATGCGAATTCGTGGCAAATACACATTCCGCGGTCAGGAAATATGTGCATACACGTTCAGATTGTTATTTGACATAAGACGCTGTGCATTAAAATCAATAAGGCAGTCATTGAACAAGACCGGTCCGGGCCCACGCCGGCATGGAAATACAGGAAGGAAACCAAAACATGCTCTGGTCTTCACAGATGTCGAGCGTGTGGTCCAATTCATCTGCAACTATGCGGAAGAATTCGGAATTCCCCAACCTGCAGCTCCGCGTGGGAGAGACGATACGGCACCGATATACCTACACAGCGGTACAACGAAAATGAACATTCATAAGCTGTACAAAGCAAGCTGTCAAGAGGCTGGCATGCGTTTCGTCGAAAAAAGCTCCTTTCAGTCAATATGGAGTGCCTGCATCCCTCATATAAAGGTTGCATCCCCTAGAGACGATATGTACGCGACCTGTCAGAAGCTGCGAAAAAAATTATGGATCCGGTATCGGAAGAGGAGAAACTAGCTTCCACTGAAGAAATGCGTAGTCATATTGTTTTGGCACAAACAGAAAGAGACTTTTACAACAGTCTCATTAAAAAGGCAAAAGAAACGTCACATCTATGCCCAGCTGAACGATCAAACCACTTCGCATTTGATTTTGCTCAAAGTGTAGGCATACCGCACCATGCACGACAGATGAGATGGGGCCATTATATTTCGCATCCTTAAGAAAATTCCACATTTTTGGAATGAGATTTGATGGACAATCACGTCAATTGAATTTTCTCATCGACGAAAATGAGAGCATCGGTGCAGATGGAGCTAATGCACAGGGACCAAACGCTGTCATCTCGATGATAGACTACGTGCTCAACACCCATGGATGCGAAGATCTCTCGTGCACAATACACGCCGACAATTGTCCGGGTGAGTTAAATTTTCATTGGGATCATTATAATTTCATATTGCGTAAAAGCCGTTTTAATCATACTATAACGATAATATTGGAACATTTTATTGGTTATATTTATCGTGATAATAATAACGCGAATCATAAATGATCATAACATATTACAGTGATTTCAAAATGAATTATGATTGAAGTGTGCTGGTTAGACGACGACATCAACGATGGTGGTAAAGAAGATGATGATGGTAATAATGGTGTTGATGATGCTGATGACGATGACCATTAAGTTAACGATGACTGATTAATATGATCTTGATCGCTTGATCAAAGTTATTGTTGTTGCTTTCAGGTCAAAACAAAAATCAGTTTGTGATTGGGTACTTCGCATGGCGAGTCCTGACACGGCGCCACACTTCAATCGAATATATGTACAGGTAATAAACCTTATCGTTGTTATAAGTTAACCTTTATTATATTAATAACGAGTACTTAAATGTGTTACTATTAGAAAAAAACATTAATAGTTTTATAAGTTTTATTTGCAACATAAATATACAAGATGATAATAAATAGTATTATTGATGATATCAGAATAAGTTACACGGTAAATGGTATCATTACATGTTAGTCCTTAAAACATGTTATACATGGTTTGTTTTACTAATATTATTGAACATGCGCTTCAGACGCTCGGACGGTGACACCATTTAGCAGCTAGAGGATATTGTCAACAAGTCGTCTACTGCAAATGAGGCTGTCCGATATCCGACCTGGCGCTTGCGTGACTGGAATACTTTTTTGTCTACATCTTTTAAAGCAATACCCGGGATAAGGTAGTGTTTCCAACTTTTTATAAGCTACACATTTTTCACAAGTATAAAAATACACACTGACACAAAAATTTAATAATACACACATGTTCCCCACACATATTTGTAAGATGCGAGTCATCAATATATTAAAGTGTTTATCAGTGTGTAAGAACTCACTTGAAATTCAGCATGTTTATGTGTATTTATTAAATGTAAATAATTATTAGATACTCAGTATTTAATTATTATACTTTATAATAATACACATACTTTTAAGAAAAACATAGCTAAAAGACATGTCTAAAGATTCGTTTCTGGCTATGTGTTACAGGAAGTACCAGTACTTCAGGTTCGACTCATCGAGGGCCGGCACGGTTTTCGCGAAGAAAGCAACGGACCTACCAGATGAAGAGTTCTTCATCATGAAACACAGGGAACTCTCCTCAGCAGAACCATGCTTAATTAAACCGGCAGGGCTATCAGAGAATCGCGTGAAATATCTTTACAGAACTGTCCGACCATTTGTGCGACCATGTTATCAGGACATTACCTGTCCAACACCCACAAACTGATTGCATGTGATTACATCATGTATTCAAACATCAACCTAAACAGTTATTTTAATCCATGCGCGTGTAAATGAAGGGTTTTCGAACAAGTTATTGTAATATTTGAATAAGTGTTTGATATTGCGAACTATTTACATTCGGTTAACGTAATGAATATGTCATTCCGATTGAAAATATGATATACTAGTATATATATATTTCGATAAAAAAAATCATAATGTCAAGGACCCATTTACTTCCAACTTAGTAAACAAAGCAGGATATAAGTTACCTGTTTTTTTTTCAAATTGTAGTGAAAACTTCATTGTAACATCTACATGAAAACACATTTATTGGGAAAAAGCATACCAGGTTGGAAATGAATGAACAGAAGTTTATCTAACTTGGCTCAAAGACACCATGGCGCGCGCTTCTGGTGGTATCAGCGTCGCAGGAAAATATTATGGCTGCCCAGCTCTTACCATATCCTTTAATTAAGGAACTTAAATGAACAATTTATGCGCCAATGACCTTCAGCTATTGGACACCTTCTAATTTTGAATACATGATATTATTGCAGAATTGTTTAATTCATTTAGTATTTCTTCTCCCATCGCTCTGTGTTCACAGGTGAAGATTCAGAAGATCTTTTTTTTTGAAAATCCGAAATGGTTTGACAAAATGCTGGCTAGACTAAGCTTCCTGTAATCTGTTTCATGTACAATTGTCTCATAGTATCGGCCCTTCAAATTGGTTGCTAAGATTTGTAACTTTGCGCATGTACTTGTTCTTAACAAAGTAACTTAATGGAAAATGAAATTCTTGTTCATTTTGTTCTTTAAATATGTGTACATTATATTCAAAACTTAGCGGAATATAAAATATTTGATAAAGCTACTGTTAATCCATAAACAAACTAACATAATTGTGTGTTACGTAATTAAACCTCATAGCATCACCCTCGAATAAACATGACCTACTTTCCAACGAACACCGAAAATCATGAGAATAATCGTCGTTATAGTCATAGATAGCAATGAAATAAATAACAAGTTCTAAAAATTGAATAAATAACTTTCCGGCACCTCTTGAAGGTTTTTCGTTCAAGGCACGATACTATAAGGAGGACCGATACTATGAGAGTATGGGATACTTAACACAGTTCCTTGTCAACATAAATCGTAAACCACAAAGTGCAGAATATATTCGCGGTTATAGACAGTGTTCCTGGCTGAAATCGATTTCTTTTAAATCATTAATGTATTTGTTTGCAACAAACAAGTTTTGAAACTGACGATCGGTAATTTCTTCTTATGTTTTCCGCAAATATTGTACCACGAGAATATATTATACTAATGCTCAAATGATTTAAAATAAATATTTCTTTGAATTTGGTGAGGAACACTGTTTATAATAGCTAAAAATACACCTTAACTTAAGTGCATAAAATAAAAAAAATATATTTCAGTTTATACTTCAATATTATTATATAGTCTCATTAATTCCTATAGCTTGGCCACAAACTTATTTTGGAAATTATGACACATATCTGATAAAACTTGAACCATGTTTGTTTTTATTAAGAAACTTCTATCACATAGGCCCTAATGGAGAATTAAAAAAAAAGTGAATTATATGTAGATCTATTGTTTAAAAAAATACCGGCAAAGTTTTCAAATGTTATGTAAATTGCCAATGACTTTGAAAATATTCTCTTTTAATCAGTGTTTTGGTTTTATAAAACAATAAACATATCACTTGATTGATTTATTTAAATTTTATAAAAACATTCAATATTTTTCGAACAAATATGACAACAAATTGATAGGAAGATATGAACAAATCAGGGTTGCTAGGGTGCCCGTACAGAATGGTCATGTTAGTAAGGAATTACCTGATATCTGAATGCATTTGGCTTTATTTTATGTGAAGATATAACATGTTTAATTAAATGTCGCACTTATTTTGAAAATGTTTTTACTAAATTAAACATTCAATTTAAGTCTTAAGCGGCGGGGAAATACTGGCGGCTCATTATACAGGACAAGAGGCTATATGCTTTTTAAAATAAAAAAAAACAGCACCATAAACATCACTTGATATGATTGAAAATTCTGATCAACTGTGATTTTTAAGTGTATAAAGAAGATAACTTTATAAGAATAAACAACCCAATTATAAATGTTTATGAAATTGTGCATTTCATCCAGTAGTATCATACCAGTGAATGGTTAGAAAACCAATAACTTAAAAAAAAAATTTTTACCTCTTGTTGCCAAAATATTCATTAAAAATATAATTTTCAGAGTTATTAATTAAAATAAACAGAAAAAACTATCTTTAATCTTAAATATTATGTCTGCACTCAGTTGATATTAATTACTTAAGTTTAAATAATCATTGGTTCAAGCTAATGATATTGATTTATTAATAACAGGTTTCAGATTCATGTCTGACTAAAGAATGTTAACCTCAAAGACAAATGAAGGCATAACTGTAAATATCAGAAAAGTAATACGAACCAATATCAACAGTATTTTTGGACCATTGGCAACACCAAATTCTGCATATGTAGATTGGTTCTTCGTATTCTGCCGCCAAGCAAATGTAAATGCCTATGGGATCTGAGCATTAAGTCCGGTGTGAAGCCCGCCAAGGCCATCCATCTCCTGCGCGGTGCCAAAAGCCTAGAGTTGGACGTTATATGCGTCAGTTTTCACGTTGGAGGCGGTTGCCTGGAGCCGGAGTCCTTTGCAGCCACCATCAAAGAGGCCCGTATGGTTCGACCAGGGACGCGACCTCGGGTTCAACATGATGATGCTCGACATCGGTGGCGGCTTTCCGTGCCACGAAAGCGTGACAGTCTCCTTTGATTCTGTATGCGGTATTCGACAGTTTGAAGCTCTTCGTTGTGCGATGAAACTTTGTTGTGTATTTCCTTATCGTCGGAAATGCATACAATGTACATAAACGTGCAAACATGGATTAAGTATTGTGTTTGGTATGCAAAAAAGGAGAAAAAATATAATACCTGGAATTTGGCAATTAGTATGTGTATCTTTTGACTTAAAAGTAAGCTATTGCTTTTTAAATGTGGCCTTTGGCCTTTGCATAAAAATGTATCCGTTTACATAAAACAATGTTAATAACACAACTGTCGTGTTAAGATTTGTTCTTTATGTGACTAAAATATTAGTTAATAAATAACGTAATGCGTGTTTGTATTCTTTTTAGATCGCCCAGGTGGCACTGGAAAAGTATTTTCCGGCTGAGGAAGGCATTGAGTTTATTGCTGAACCAGGCACCTACATGGTAGCGTCGGGTTTTACACTTGCGGTCAACATCATTTCTAAGCGTATTGAGCAACGCGGCGAGCATTGCAACGGTAGGTATGCATTTTCTCAAGATATAAATATACTTTAATAAATTGTTATTTTACTGTATTGCAAATATTGACAAAAGTTATTTGGATTAATTGACCATTTTGTAGAACCCATTTTGCAGGCTTGGATTAAAAACTTGAGAGCGTTGTTATGAGATATAAGTTGAATCAAGTTTATCAAGTTATAACTTGCAATATGATTATAAAATCATATATATTGAAATTTAAACCATGCAACGCGTTGCATAATACCTCTGCAAGAACGGTATACATTTGAATATTGAATACATTGTTTTAGTCGATCTGTTTGTTCTGAAATAAATATTAAAAATGTGGGTACGTTATTAATTCACAAGTGCGCCAACATTTAATTGTTCATCATCATGAAGCGTGCATGTACGCGACAAGTTTCTTTCCCAGTTATCCACGGAATTTCATATGAGCCATGCTCTGTAAAAAAGGGGTTAAACGCATGTGCGTAAAGTATACTGCCAGATTAGCCTGTCTAAACTGGATTTTTGCTAAGAATAGACTTTCTTTAAACGAAAAGATATTAAAAGCGGAAAGTGTCGTCCCTTATTAGCCTGTGCGGAATGCACAGGCTAATCGGAGCGGCATTGGCGACCATGCATTTACCCCCTCCCCCTTTTACAGAGCGAGGCTCTTATTTATTTGCTAGTAAACATATCTGATAAAGCGTTGGGGGTATTCATAAGCTTTATTTTGAAAAACAGCTTACCGGGTAAATGTATCTGTTAAGTAATGTATTGGATGGTCATATAAACTCAAGCGACACAGTTTTGTTTGGTCTTCCAGATGGGGAGCTCACCGATCAGCCAAACATGTCTGACAATCCCGTCGTGATGTCTTACATTAGCGACGGGGTCTACGGCTCATTTAGCACACTCCGGTATGACCATACTGCCGAGGTACCAATCAAGCCACTCAATGTGAGGATTTTTTATTTTGTCCTTCGTATTTGGTTCCAGTTCTTGTTTATCGGGCTTTTTGTGTTTTTAAAATTCGCTTTTTGTATTGAATGGTGAATTTCTAATGTTTCTGCTTGAGAATAAGAAAAAACTTGTAGTCATACTTTATAAATGCAGCCCAGACATTATCTGTACATCTGAACATATTCAATATCTCAATATCAAACAAACATTACCGGTATTATTAATATAAATCAGTCAAATCCTTTGGTATACATCAGGCATAACGTCATTTAAAAGCTATATAGATAATATGTATGTTTTGTTCTTTTGGTAACGTCCGCAGTCAACTTGGTGTAATAACTTTTATTTTTAATTTTTTCTGCAAACATAGATTTTCGGGAAAAGATATGGTTTTCGTTTTTTCCTTACTACATACAGGCAATGATGATATCACCTTCGCCTCAGAGATATGTAATTGGTAAAATAATGGCTTAATTTGGATTTTTTTGTTTTATAAAATTAATAAAAATGTGATGTCCTTAAGTAAAATTCCTTCTATTAAAATAAAATTAATCAAATTTAAACATATGGTCATGCTAACCATCGGTGTTCTTTACCCAGGAGAACACGTGGATGGTGGTAAATACAAAAGCATATCCGGAACATGTACATGCTATAATGTTAATGAAATTGAATCTTTCTAGTACGTGAATGTCGACGACATGACCTTTGAAAGCAGCGTATGGGGCCCAACGTGCGATGGAAATGACTGCATCCTGAAGAAAGTTCAGCTGCCCATGCTTGAGGTCGATGACTGGTTCTACTTTGAGAACATGGGTGTCTATTTCTGCGATGCTGACGTGTGGTTAGTGGTCTGCGTGCATTTATTGCATGACGTTTTTGGCTCTGATAATTGGTTATTCTAAACATCATATATGTTTGTGTAACTATTTAGTTATGCTTTACCCGATTTAATGAAATTTTAAAAACTATATGTAAAAAAAACATACCGACAATATACATTTTCAATTTAGCTTCATGTAATTTAAATGAGAATTAAATATAACAAGGGCTGTTTGTAAAACACGCATGTCCCAAATGGGCTGTCAGTTGTAGTAGCTTCAGGTCACTATGACCATGAACTTTGACCTAGATTCCTGAAAATCAATATGGGTCATCTGTCGGTCATGACCAATGTCCCCATGAACTAACCTTAAGCATTCGTGAGTTATCATCCGGAAACTATTTTACTGTTCCAAGTCACTGTGACCCCGACTTTGGACCTATAGTACTAAAAATTAATAGGTGTCATGTGCCAGTTATGGTAAATGTACCTATGAAGTTTCGTGACCCTAGGCGTAAGCATTCTTGAGTTATCATCATGAAACCATTTTACTGTTTCGAGTAACGGTGACCTTGACCTTTGACTTAGTGATCTGAAAATAAATCGGGGTCATCTGCCAGTCATGATCAATGTACCTATGACGTTTCATGATCCTGGGCGTAAGCTTTCTTGAGTTATCATCCGGAAACCATTTAACTGTTTCGAGCCACAGTGACCTTGACCTTTCACTTAGTGATCTGAAAATAAATCGGGGTCATCTTCCAGTCATGATCAATGTACCTATGAAGTTCCATGATCCTGGGAATAAGCTTTCTTGACTTATCATCCTGAAACCATTTAACTGTGTCGCGTCACCGTGACCTTGACCTTTGAACTAGTGAGCTGAAAATCAATAGGGGTCATCTGCCAGGCATGATCAATGTACCTATGACGTTTCATGATCCTAGACGTAAGAGTTCTTGAGTGATCATCCGGAAACCATTTTACTATGTCGAGTCACCGTGACATTGACCTTTGATCTAGTGACCTGAAAATCAATAGGTGTCATCTGCGAGTCATGATCAATGTACCTGTGAAGTTTCATGATCCTAGGCGTAAGCGTTCTTGAGTTATTATCCGGAAACCATTTAACTGTGTCGAGTCACCGTGGCATTGACCTTTTACCTAGTGACCTGAAAATCATAATGCGCCATCTGCGAGTCATGATCAATGTACCTATGAAGTTTCATGATTCTATGCGTAAGCGTTATTTATTAATCATCCGGAAACCATTTTACTGTGTCGAGTCACCGTGACTTTGACCTAGTGACCTAATAATCAATAGGGGTCATCCGCGAGTCAGAACGATGAACCTATGAAGTTTCATGATCCTAGGCGTAAGCGTTCTTGAGTTATCATCCGGAAACCATTTTACTGTGTCGAGTCACCGTGACCTTGAACTTTGACCTAGTGACCTGAAAATCAATAGGGGTCATCTGCTAGTCATAATCAATGTACCTAGGAAGTTTCATGATCCTAGGCGTAAGCGTTCTTGAGTAATCATCCGAAAACCATTTTACTGTGTCGAGTCAAGGCGTAAGCGTTCTTGAGTTATCATCCGGAAACCATCCGGTGGAAGGTCGGAACGACGGACGGACGGACCGACGGACCGACATGTGCAAAACAATATTCCTCCTCTTCTTCGAAGGGGGGCACAATAATGTGAAACACATATTGGCGTAAATGTAAAAATTAAAATGGCTGCTCTGCTAAGTAATGTACATAAGATCAATTTACATCATCGATGTTACTTCATATAAATAAAAAAAATGTCTACCATCAACAAATTCAGAAATTTAGCCAATCATTTCCCATCTGAGTGGGTTGATTCGTCATATAGAATTCATTTTACAATGGGAACCCTCTAAACCAGATCTCTTCTTAACCGGAGTATTTACATTAAAACAAAAATCAAAATTAAAGGATAAACGCATGAAACCAACTTTTACTCAAACTTATTTGGATTTCTAGTATTAACTATACAGAGAAGAATTGGAAACTCTGATAAATTGCTTCCCTCAAAACCAAAATCCAATCTAAGCCGGCATTGTATGTCCACGGATGAACGGTTTACATGGTTTTCACTGTATCTATGACCCTTGTGGGAGAGGATACATCGCAATCAATCTGCCGGCTTTTCTGTCGGTCGGCCACTATAGAGAGTTTCAAAGTTTATTGTCTAATCCATGACATGTACAATATAATACATAAAATAACATAATTTACAAACTTGGATGGCCAATCTTATAGATTAGTAATAGATATTTTAAGTGTGATATATTACAATTTAAACTATTGCCTTCTTTACAAATACATGTTTCATTGACTATAATACATCATAAAAACCAGATTGCCCCTGTTAACCTTTTGTTAAACACCTGCAATAAAATATTGAAGTTCATAAAACACTGGTTATTGTAAAACTGGGCACTAAAGCGCATAGTGAAAAATGATGTAAAAGAGCGACTACCAGCAAGGATCAGTTCCTAAGTGGACTGGTTAACAGAGACCTTCTGTATTTTAATAAAACAGTTATTCCAGATGGTAAAATTATAGGTAACATCTTTATTATAAACAACTTATTTCATTTAAACCTAAAATACTATAATTTAGCCTTACAGAGAATTTATCATCTTTAAACCTATATAATAGATTCTATACACAAAGACGCTCAATATACTATCAACTTATAACTTGAATTTCTTTCTATACACAAGTTTGTTATATATAAAAAATAATGTATATACTATCGCTGCTATCTACATAAACCATGCAAGACTACTACTTATTAACACATGTAAAAATGTCTTCTCTGTAAAATTAAACAGCATGTTTTGGCTAAGATTCTTGTTAATCCTTCATTGATAAAAAGGGATTGCAGCTTATCGCCGTTCGACATGTTTGTAAAATTTGGAGTAGAATAAACAGATTTTTCAACAAGATTATATCTGATATCATAATACATGCTACATTCTAATAATACATGACATTCAGTTTAAATTGTATTATCTCTACAAAATGGACAGAAGCGTCTGTCAGCAGGCAGAATTTCATACCTTCTTGTCTCAAGGCGAATCGGAGCAATGCCACACCTAAATTTACACAGGTCCGATCTATGACTCGTAGGGCTTATCAACATCAAAGTTCTGCTTAAATGTACAGTAGCCACTAAGCTTATTTCCATCTCTACCTGATACACCATTACTAGAGTTATTTCTATGTACCCAATCTACTTTATATTCATTTAACATAAACTGTTCAATGTCCTTATCAATAACACATTTGGATACAGGTCTAGAAACATCGTACTGATGAATATGATTGCAATGATCTCACAAAGAAAAACCAATTTCTACATCTTTCTGATTTGGTCCTAGTCCAGAGTGCTATGCGCTTGTCTATTCTAGAGGTATTGGTAGTTGAAAGACGGGCCCATTAATTTGCCACCACTTTCTATTGGCGGATAGGGACTGGAGTCCAACCCATTTCTCCAGAAACTCCTAGATAAAATCGCATTGCCCTGTTCTGGACAGCTGTTACACATGGAAAGGATTTATGCCCCACCCCCCATTCAGCCGTGCCGTAAGCAATGACTGGATAAACAACAGAGTCGTAACGCTTCGTGAAGACATCGAATGGTACACCACCAATTGTTTTAACTTTGGCAATAAGTAAACCTTAAGCTCTACTAGCACTCAGAGCTACCATCTTAGAAGTATTATCAAGATCCAAAAACTCATTCGAAACTAAACCTTGATATTTATACTGATAAGCATATTCTATCACCTGGTCACCACATGTGAACACAACATTGGATATCGGCATAAATTTTGTACGAAAGTGAACAATATTGTTTTTTTCTACATAAATATCCATGCTATTTCTAATACACCATTCATTTAATACATTTATTAGTGTTTGAAGATTTTGCTCATTATCGGACAGAAGCACAATATCATCAGCATATAATAAAACTCATACAATCTCATCATAAATTTTAACACCAATATCTAATGATTTCAAATACAATGCTAAATCATTTATAAATATATTTATCAGAATAGGGGATAAAATACACCCCCTGCCTTAAACCAAATTTTACTTCCAACTAATCCGTTCTATGCGAATTAACTCCAACACAGGAAGATACAGAATTATATTTAGATTTGATTGCCTGTAACATTTTTCATGACACACAAATACTAAGTAATCTATTGCAAAGTTGTGTTCTATCTATTGAATGATACGCAATGCTAAAGTCAATACAGGCAGTAAATGTTGCTAATTAATGCTATTTACGGGTTTCTATAATACTTGTTTGAGAAGATAAGTGATCAACAGTACTACGTTTTTTTTCTGTTCATCTACTAGAATACTATTTCTTTCAATGTAAGTGCTCAACCTATCATCAAGTATCATACAGCAGACATTGTAGATTGTAGACATTGTAGATTGCAGACGCAAGGGCAAATCCTCGATTTGACACCGGGTCTCTGTATCTAGCGTAGTAGACTTGGGGATAGGATTGATGATACATTTATTCCAAACTGATGGTACAATTCCATTATCAAAACACAAATTGAAAAACACATGTAAAAAATAAATGGATGTATCATTAAAAAGTACTTCAGAGGGTATCTTATCCACCCATAAGCTTTCCCACATTTATATTTCCTAATTGCTTTCTTAACTTCTACAATAATTATACTATTATTAAATGAGGCATTACTTCATTTCCAAGATTAATATTATCGCTATCAACATCAGAAAAGTCATGTTCATTTCTATTATAAAAGAGTGAGCTAAAATCATGCTTTCACTTATTTAACACATCTGACATTGATGAAGGGACTGTTCCATTGTCGAAAACAACTTGCTCTGGGATCAGCTTTTTCTTGGAGGTATTTACACCAAGTTTTTCGATAGACTTCCAAAAGTTATTTTGATCAATTTCACAGTCCTCCAACACTTTATTCTGTGAATTTAACCAATATGTACGCTTAGCTTTCTGTACCTCACGGTCAAAGTGCTTGCTTAACTTAACATAATCAGTTTTAAAAATATGTTTAAGACTACGAACAGTACAACTTAACATTTCCTTTTCAGCAGTGCATAATTTAGATCACAGAATATAAGAAAGACACTCCACCAAGGTTTACCTTGTCTATGTTTCCTAAACTTGCTAGCAATAACACACCAATCCTGGTAAACATTATCAATGTTACTGCTATTGACCTCGTTACTTTCCAATCTATTTATTAAAAAATTTATATTTTCTAAAACAGACTGATCATTTAAAAAAATCATTTTGTACATCCTCCAGATCAAACTTAACATGTATAGAAACAGTATTAGCATCATGGCTTCCTTCGTACTCTAAGTTAGTAACAATATTCCAAGACATCAGCGAGTAGTCTTGTATGCCAACAGGGGTGATGTATACAATACTACAAAGTGCCATAATCAGATATACGTGAGGGTGACTGTAAAGTCTGTAAGAATACCCAGATGCTCATGGGAAGTAATACAATACTCCACTACAGATGCTCCATTTACAGAAACTGATGTATAATTATTTTCCCCATTACTACGGCCATTTAGCATACACACGTATTCGTTTTTATTAAAAAATCTACAAATAGCTCTCCATATTTGCTTGTGGGATAATCAACAATATTACGCTATGGTATATCATCCACACCTGAAATAAAAATCATCCAGCCAATTGTATAAATATGGATAATAGCCAATCCAAAAGATAACCTTTGGTTAAATTTATCCGTTTTTGGATATGTTATCCAATGTGGTTACTCTATTGTATAAAAGTGCAAGTCGCATTGGATATCTTCAATCGAATTGGTTAAAGTTAGCCTAACAAAATTAACCCACAATGCACATTTTATCTGGTTCCGGTAAAGACGTTTTCGCGCAAAGTGTCATTTCAGGCGACAACATTTTTGTATCTGTCTATCTAAAACAATGGCCGAAATGATACGAAAAAAAAGGTCGGCCAATTTTTCGTACGAGGAAATGGCGATCTTTCGTGAAGGGGTATTGAAATTCAATAACGTTTTATCGAAAAAGTTTTCTAGTGGCTCAACCCCTGTCACAAACAAAATTCAGGACGATGCGTGGGTGATATCACGCAAAAAGTTAATTCATGTGGTCGTGCATGTCGCACGATTGATGAAGTGAAAGGTATGCGAATGCCAACATATATTTTATCGGTCATTCGTTAATGTGTGATAATTATATATATCTATCTATGTATACTGAATTAACTGATACATAACATATTTGATTGCTAGTATTCCATATGCAAAAGTCTATGCGCATACAATCATAGCGCCGTATGAGACAAAAATGTGTATGCTATTTATAGAGAGTATCATATAGAGTGTATGTATATTTAAAAAAATGCTTGAATGTTATTAGTTCATTTAAAAAAAGGTACACTGCCTTTTTCGTAAATAGCTGACAAGTTTTCCTTGCGCATGCGGCTAACGGTATTGTGTTGAATTGATGATTAAGGAAATAATTTCCAAAAATATAATTGAAAAGAATAGCATCAGCAGCCAATTTATAAATATGGATAAATTTAGCCAATCCAAAAGATATCCTTTGGTTAAATTTATCCGTTTTTGGATATGTTATCCAATGTGGTAATTCTATTGTATAAAAGTGCAAGTCGCATTGGATCTCTTTAATCGAATTGGTTAAAGTTAGCCTAACAAAATTAACCCACAATGCACATTTTATCTGGTTCCGTTAAAGACGTTTTCGCGTAAACTGTCATTTCAGGCGACAACATTTTTTGTATCTGTCTATCTAAAACAATGGCCGAAATGATACGAAAAAAAGGTCGGCCAATTTTTTCGCACGTGGAAATGGCGATCATTCGTGAAGGGGTATTGAAATTCGATAACGTTTTATCGAAAAAGTTTTCTAGTGGCTCAACCCCTGTAACAAAAAAAATGCAGGACGATGCGTGGGGGGATATCACGCAAAAAGTTAATTCATGTGGTCGTGCATGTCGCACGATTGATGAAGTGAAAGGTATGCGAATGCCAACATATATTTTATCGGTCATTCGTTAATGTGTGATAATTATATATATCTATCTATGTATACTGAATTAACTGATACATAACATATTTGATTGCTAGTATTCCATATGCAAAAGTATATGCGCATACAATCATAGCGCCGTATGAGACAAAAATGTGTATGCTATTTATAGAGAGTATCATATAGAGAGTATGTATATTTAAAAAAATGCTTGAATGTTATTAGTTCATTTTAAAAAATGTACAATTTTCCTTTTTCGTAAATAGCTGACAAGTTTTCCTTGCGCATGTGGCTAACGGTATTGTGTTGAATTGATGATTAAGGAAATAATTTCCAAAAATATAATTGAAAAGAATAGCATTAAATTAATATTAATCTTATTTCGTGTTATTTATTTAGAAAAATACCGGAAAATGGTGGGGAAGGCAAGAGAGAGTGTTACCCTGGAGAGAAAAAACACCCGGAAGACAGGTGGGGGACAACCTATGAAGGCCCCCGACACTGTAACAATGTCCATCATAGATACTATGAAGGACACGCCATCGTTCAGTGGCATTCCTGTAGCCTCTGCTTTGGAAACCACCATCGGTATGTCAAAACAAGTGTTCTTAATTATTTTAAAAACATATTGATTATGAAATCTTTACTGCAGTTGTTACTTTTTTATTAATATAACACAAAATATTGAACACCTAAAATCATAAACCACTGAAATGACTCACACTGTCCAGTGCGTCCTTTTTCTATGTCAGCCAATAATTAACATGTGTCAAACTATTCTTACCTTTCATTCAATATATTCACATAAATTCATTTTAATCCAGACCTTACATATTTTTATTCTCTATAGGTGCTGAGCGCAGCGCAACAACAGGATGTGTTGACCTGCTTGAAGTTGATGGTAATTAACTCCATTTATTTTAATTTTCCTTGTCAAGAAACGAAACTCATTCTGTGCCACATTGTTGCTGTCACTGATAAAGTATTACACGCTTCAATGCATAGTATTTTTATATTGTGTAGTTTTTTTTAATAGTTCATGTTTTCGTAGGTCAAATGGCACTTTAGAAATAATACCATGTACGCAAATGGCTTGATTGATAAGCGATAAATGAGGAAATGACAAAAATATCATATGATTACCATATTTTCTTGCAACTTTACTTATATTCAGAGAAATTATGTGTTTGTTTATAAATTGTTACATGCTCATGTGTTCGACATCACCACGACTCCGACATAAGTTTGCCTAAGCACGTGAGGCTCCGTTAGGGGTATTACTTTTATGAATATTAAATATAATAATACAGCTACTTTTTATATAGCTTAATGATGTTCATGTATTTACAAATTAGGTTTCTTCGACTATGATGAAGAGAGTAACGGATCTGGTCATAATGAAACCTTTAATGGCAAGTTATATTTTTTACTTCAACTTTTAATGCAAATGTAATAACACTGTATCAAATAAGGTAAGATATCCTGTCATTTTAATTCCCAGCATTGATAAACAATTACTATGGAACAGCAAGAAGAACACAATAATGACATTACATAACAATTTATCACTCAATGAATCAAACATTGTTTTTTTCTTGGTTTACATGCATCAAAACGTGGCTTAAACAATATTAATACTGTACTTATAAATGATTTTTTTTTCAGAATCATCAAGAGAAAACAGTTCTGACAAAGGTAAATATTATAATACACTAGTCTATTATACTCCATACATGTATTGACCACACTTGTGAAGTTAAAATGATAAGTTAAATTAATTTACTTTAAGTGTTTATTCCATACAAATTATTGAAACTTTATATTATAAATAAGTGCATGATTCAGTTAAATTTGCATAATTGAGTGCAGTAAGGATCATTATTTTCACTTTAGATAGACATAAATGCCTTACAATATTTTTAATAATTATTTGCATTTCAGTCCTAAGTGTGTCTTTTCCTATAAATGACAACACAGATGGCGGCAGGACGAAACCAAGCAATAATCCAGACAGTGGTAAAAGGTGCTGAGACTATCAACTTTTTTATCAAAATTTTTGTTGGATACTTAAAGTTTGTGTATAAACTGCATATATTATAATAAGAAAAATATCATGCATTAAATGGGCCTTTTCACGTTTTGGTAAATTTACAATTTTGTCTTATTTCAGATTCCCAAATTTACATTGTATTGATGATATTTGTGAGGAAACATTACTGAACATTTTTCATGTTCTCAAATATCCATTATATATGTATCTTTTGACAATTTAATACTTTGCGTGCTGGGAAATTTGTCGTCTGCTAAAATGTAATATGATGAATTTATAAAATTAGCATTTTCTTATTTTTTTTTTAAAGATTAATATCAGAATAGCAAACAGTTTGGATCCTGATGGGACGCCACCTTCTGTGGCGTCTCATCTGGATCCAAACTGTTTGCAAAGGCCTTGAAAATTCGGTCCCCCCATTGTAAGGGTTAAAAACCTGAAAATTTTAAAGTGTTGCAATGCAAAATGATTGAATAATTTCGAGAGTTCTGTTGTTGTCGTCATAGTATGGTATACTGCGAGAATTGCTTATTTAAAGAATAAAATACATCACTCATTGTATGAGCATGGATGGCCATGTGGTCTAAGCGATAGACTTTACCCCAGTAGTCAGTGGTTCTAGCCCAGATGAGGGTTACTTTTTTTTCTTTATTTATTTGTATTCTTGTTTTTACTGGAGCTTTGAAGATTAAATGTTTACATTTTTCAATATAAAGCATTATTTTCATGACAAACTTCAATACATGACAAACTCTGTGAAAAGGCCCCTTCAAATCAAATTTAAATTGTTAAAAAAATTAAACCTTAACTTGATTTAAAAAACACACACACATAAACACTGCAGATATATGTTACAATTAAGTTATATATTAAAATAACACTGAACAATGACAAGAAATAAGATTTTGAAATAATAACGTTATTTTTTATAAATTTTTATTTAAAAAATGCTATAATGTTTTTTCTTATCAATCAGAAAAGCGCAGACCCTGAAGGAGCTTCAAATGTCGTATTATGCTGGTGCCATAGAAGTCAAGAAAGAACAGTTGTTGCTGATGAAGGCGCAAAAGGTATTCTTTGAGAAAGCAACACACCTGATGGGGCTTGCAAAAGACAAACTATGAAGAACTTTTATATCCAGCGATCTTCATTAGTATTATTATTATTATTGTTCATTGCTAATTATTTTAATGTTATTTTGTATTGTAAAGCAAGAGATAAAACTGCCTTTAAGATTATCATATATTAAAATATTATAAAGTTTATGCATTGCTTATTACTTTAATGATATTTTTAATTCTTAAGCAATTAAATTTATTGCCAATAGTCAAAATATTTTGTTTAATGTATTCTTTGCATTGAATTAATTATTTTCAAACCTGAAATAGTTTACAGTTATTGCATCCCTGATAGTCTGCCCGTCAGGGCTGCCCTCAAGCTGTGCAATTGGTGGAGGTTGAGGGTCTTCCTCCTCTGGGAGTGCCTCCGTCTCACCCCAGGCCTTTGCCAAATTGTGCAACACTACACATGCCACAATTATTTTAGATACTTTGGCTGGCTTCATTCGTACCTAAATGTTTAAAACACATAATTTAACATTTTGAAATTAAAATGCGTTGTTAGTGCATATTTTAGATATTTCATGATAAATACTAGAAATGGCGCGGCAGAGGCCGACGCGTATCCCCACGCCGAATGTTTGACCTAGGTGTGCCCCAGGGTTGGTAATGGGGCCATGCATAGCTGAGATTGACTGTATTGTCATAAGAGAAGTTCATCATCAATTAGAAGTGAATTGGTGTAGAAATGAAGAAGTTATAGTAAAAGGCAATTTTGGGTGGATGTGTTTTTTAATCTTTGACCTTGAAGGATGACCTTGACCTTTCACCACTCAAAATGTGCAGCTCCATGAGATACATATGCATGCCAAATATCAAGTTGCTATCTTTAATATTGCCAATTTTAAAGTGTTCGGATGGACGGACGGACGGACAGACAGTTCAAATGCTATATGCCACCCTTCTGGGGGCATAAATATATGACAATGAATGACATTGTTATGACCCGGACAGGATGATTTATGGCCATATTTGACTTTTGACCTTGACCTTGGAGATATTGACGTTATTATTTCCAATGATGGGGAACAAATGTGCCAAATGATTTTAAAATCCCACAATGAACGACATAGTTATGGCCCGGACAAGATCATTTATGGCTCCCCAGGGTTGGTAATAGTTGAGATTGACCATATTGTCATAAGAGAAGTTCAGTATCAATTTGAAGTGAATCGGTGTAGAAAAGAAGAAATTATAGTAAAAGGCAATTTTGGGTGGGTGTGGTCTATGTGGGCGGGGCCCCAGGGTTGGTAATGGGGCCATGCATAGTTGAGATTGACCGTATTGTCATAAGAGAAGTTCAGTATCAATTTGAAGTGAATCGGTGTAGAAATGAAGAAATTATAGTAAAAGGCAATTTTGGGTGGGTGTGGTCTATGTGGGCGGGGCGCCCCAGGGTTGGTAATGGGGCCATGCATAGTTGAGATTGACTGTATTGTCATAAGAGAAGTTCAATATCAATTTGAAGTGAATCGGTGTAGAAATGAAGAAATTATAGTAAAGGCAATTTTGGGTGGGTGTGGTCTATGTGGGCGGGGCCCCAGGGTTGGTTATGGGGCCATGCATAGTTGAGATTGACCCTAATGTCATAAGAGAAGTTCAGTATCAATTTGAAGTGAATCCGTGTAGAAATGAAAAAATTATAGTAAATGGAATTTTTTGGTGGGTGTGGCCTATGTGGGCGGGCGCCCTAGGGTTGGGATTGGGGCCATGCATAGTTGAGATTGACCCTTATGTCATAACAAAAGTTCAGTATCAATTTGAAGTGAATCCGTGTAGAAATGAAAAAATTATAGTAAATGGAAATTTTTGGTGGGTGTGGCCTATGTGGGCGGGGCGCCCCAGGGTTGGGAATGGGGCCATGCATGGTTGAGATTGACCGTATTGTCATAAGAGAGGTCCAGTATCAATTTGAAGTGAATCGGTGTAGAAATAAAGAAGTAAATGTAAAATAACCTAAAAAAATGAGTGATAATTTCTGACGCGGCCCCACCCCAACCGCTATAACTTTTGACCCAGGGGTCAGATCAAAATTCCAAATAGTGCAGGGTCGCACATATGCTCATAGCTACAATGTGTGTAAGTTTCAAGGTTCTAGTGCTTTTAGTGTAGGAGGAGATAGTGGCCAGGACGGACGGACAGACAGACAGACAGACAGACGGACGGACGGACGGACGGCGGAGATAACCACAATATCCCCACCTTTTTTTCAAAAAGCGTGGGGATAATAAATAATATGGTGCTTATTGACACATTAATGAATACCTCTCCATGGAGAACATGAAACCTCCGCTTTCAGTACACCAAATGCTCTTTCAATCACATTTCTCGTCTTCGCATGGGCGTCGTTATACATTTGTTGCTGTGGGGATACTGGTGTAAATATTCAATAGTTACAATATTTATTTCAAACAATAACATAAAAATGAATTAAGACATGTTTTATAAGAAAAGATTCATTACAATGTAAAGACCAGTAAATAGATGAGGTGTTTAACAGAGATGCACTCACCAGGATGCAGGTAAGGCGTCATGAGCAACTCTCTTCATGGGTAGGCACTGTCCCCAAACACAATTCCATCTTCCAAACCTTTGAACAGAACAATTTAACAACAATTACAGAATGATCCACTTCTAAATATACATAATTTATTTTTACATCCATTTTGATACAATAACCTTTTATAAGTATAAATTTATAAATAAGAAACAGGAACATGCACAACAAGATGTGTTTGAGAAACACTATGGCACCATATATGACGTTTGACCTTGAAGGATGACCTTGACCCTCCACCACTCAAAATGTGCAGCTCCATGAGATACACATGCATGTCAAATATAAAATTGCTAGCTTCAATATTGCAGAAGTGACATTACATGAGCAATTTTGACCCATATATTTGACCTTGAAGGATGACCTTAGCCTTGACCTTTCACCACTCAAAATGTGCAGCTCCATGAGATACACGTGCATGCCAAATAGCAAGTTGCTATCTTCAATATAGCAAAAGTTATTGCAAAATGTTAAAGTTGTCACAAACAGACCAACCAACAGACAGGGCAAAAACAAAATGTACCCAGTACTATAGACCGTTCCATAATTTAGTAATTACATAATTATCTCCCCTGAATTCTCTCCGCGTCCGCCATTACACTGCTGCTTAACAATCGGTAACATATATAAGAGAGCACCGATTATTCAACGGATGAATTTCTTTCTAAATTCTAAGGCCGTCATTACATGGTCTTTGTTGTCTTGGAAAACTAACACATTGACACATTAAAAAAGCATTTAATTAAATTAAATGCATTATTTTCCATTTGATTATTTGCATCAATCTTTAAATCGTGTATGCCTTTGCATTCCAGTGTTTAATTGCCCCTTTGTTCTGCATAATCCGATTATCTCGTTTTGATCAAATATTGTCCAGACTTAACTAACCACATGGTGTCATAAACCACACTGGGTGGCAGATGACAGTCTGGTCATTAAACACCATGTCTCATCTTCCTGGTAGTATTAAGCAGTCATTTGGTAAGATAATTTACCTCCGACATACTTAACAGTTGCGTAAATTAGATATGTTACATATTTTACAAATTAAAAGTTATGTCCAATATAGAATATCAGAAATTGTACACCGTTAAGATACTAGCCCGTTTAATTTATGAAAAAATAAAGTATTTAAAAAAAAAAAAAAAAAAAACATTTAACGTATTTAGCGGGTATCGGTTAATTAAAACTACGTCATTCTGTATGAAGATTTGATGTTACGGCAATGCACGAACGATATCATAAAAACAAGAAATTACATTTGACACCAAACAGAGGTAAAAATATTTAAAAATATATATATGTATATAAATATATGTGTGTTAAAATGTTCGATATGTGTCACTCATACTCACTAGTAACGAGTTTTCAATATTCATGAATACACAGTTCAATTTGCATCATGTAAAGTTGTGTTTTTTTAGTTGTATATTAATATTCCTCAATAGCGTCATTCTTTGTACAAAACCCATCAAATTAAAATTACATGTAAATACTGTCATGTCCTTTGCTTTTCATATGGCTATGTAGTATGTTTATTTTCAAAGCACTCCTTACACTTTCTAACACTCATTTATTTATCACACTAGCGTACTCATGCCATTGATAATTATATTTTTATAATTAGATGTATTACTATTGTTATTTATTGAAGCTTTTCTGCAAAAAAAACATTACGGCTTATGCATAGAGCTCTTTGTTGTATCAAATTGTCGGCCTTTCAGTCTTCAGATAATCTTTAATTTGATGCTAATGCCGCGTTTTGAAAGTTGCAAATAAATGTATTAATACATTCGTTTGGCGCTTATTAATATATTTTTGAAATATTATTTAGGTGTTGTTTTTTTTCGGAGTTTTTTTGTGTGGATTAATTGACTTAACATTTGGTGTCGTTATCCATATGTTTTGCGTTACTGTAAAGACCTATAAAATACATTTTTTAGTATTTAAGCTTTATAGCTGTTAAATGATTCAACGATGAAAATATAGATATATCACATAGATCACATTCTCTTCATCTTCCGAATAATCACATAAAAGATCGTCAAGATCAATATCACTCTCTCATGATAAAAAGCTCGTTTTTGAACGTGACAAAACTCCATCTAAAAAAATATATAAATCCAAACCACAATTTTTTTATCTCTGATATCAGTTAGAACAAGAAAAATAATGGAAGGCGTATCAAAAATATCATACTTAATATAATATGTTATGATTTTGGAATGTAGATTTTTACCAAATGAGACCAATTGCAAACAATTAGCGGTAATTAATTGCGCGAGAATCTTTTATAAGTATTAATTAAAATATAATCTGCTTGATGTTGCGGCTATTAAAATCAACACAACAATACATGCGTGAATTGTTTGTGAAACGTTAAAAGTAACAAGTCTAATCAAAGACATAGTATGAGCGACTGAACCGGCAATTTTTCGCCGATGATTACCACTTGATTACAGATAAAAAAAACAAATACACGAAAGCATTTTAAACATTTTATTTGTAACAATCAAATGTCAACTTCAAACAATCATTTAAACAACAAAAATGTAAAAATCGCCTCACATTAATTCATTAAGTAATTTATTTATCCGACAACGGTGAAGCGGGTATTCTCTACGTCTTTGACTTTTGGAATCGCAGACTCGGACAAGTTAGCAGCAGTGTAATGGCGGACAGTCACGTGACTGACAATATGGCGGCGGTCAATTTATCGATTATGGAACGGTCTATAGTGGGGGACATAAAAATGAATGAAATCGCAGTAACAATTAATAAATTCATTTTAGAATATGCACTAACCATGATGATGGGCCTCCAAATAATCACAGAGTGCCGAGGTTCTCAATACATGAGCATCATGCGTACTTCCAGGCCATGTGGTATTTATGCTGGTGAATACACCTGAAATATGATTAATAGAATAAAATGTATGAAATTAAATTCTAGACGTTCCGTTATTCTAAATCGTTCAAATAGAATGATACATCTTATTATTAAAACGTAGCAAGACAAATAATTCTTTGTATTGAGAATTCACTGTCTTGTGCCTCTATAACACAATGGATCAGACTATATTTAAACCATGAAACAGACTTTATGTATATTTATTTGGAATCGTTGCGTCATTTGAACTGCGTACATGCAAGTTTTAGGGCGCAAAATATGCATATCACAGTGGAAGTTTGGATTTACAGGACGTGTGTTAAACGAGAAACGGAATTATAATAAATCGTACCAGATCATAAGTATAAATTAATTGTTAGTTGTTGTTAATTTTAATAAATATTTAAGACAAACATTACGAAAATCTTCAACATATATTAATAAACTTTCTTTTCTAAAACAAAACAATATTAGCATGTCTCGCTCCTAGCTTAAGTATTCGTGTGAGCAAATAACTATTTATGAACCCCACGTGAGCCCCCATTTGTGACGTCATGAAGACAGCTGATGGAACATAGGAGTGCGTCTCAGGTGACGTAGATCAGGTGCGGTAATAGATAGTTTTCAACCGTTAACGACCGTTTTGTTTGTTTATATTTCCATTTTTTGGCAGTTCAGGACACAGTTTTGAATACTCTGTTTAAATACCATAGCAAGTTTTCAGTAATCGTTGTTGATGCTGAGCATGCGCAGATACAAAGTTTAACGTGGTCGAACTTAGGCACATAGAGCATAAGTGTTACGGAATCTTTGATTTGGTGTGTAAAACAGCAGGATTCATAGATATCAGGGGCGTAGTCAGACATAAAGGAATGTTACGCACAAATGGGAGAGGGTGTGGGAGGGGGTGACCGCTGGTGGGTGTTCGGGGGTTTAAAATCATAACTTAAATGGTAGGCGCTGATGTGTATTTTAGGGGATATTGGGCACTTAATATTACATCCTGTATTTTATCTGAAAAGTGCTTTCACTCGTTGTGGCAGAACAAGAAGTCATGAGACGTAATAAACTAATAATGATAATAGTTTGTGCAAACTTTATTTATCCAATTTGACTTTTTGGTTGAATTAATCAAATGATAGACATTGTATGTCATTGTCATTTAGCTTGGTTTGTGTATATATCTACCAGTTCAATTGTCATTTAAGATAGGTGCCAAACGCCTTATCCTCTTTTGTGCAAATATGTCAACAACTTTAACTGCGTTCAGTATCCTATCTTTATGAACGTTCATAAGACCTAATCCAGACATGCGATTAGTTGTCATAGTTGACCTCAAGTAGGTTTTAAGGCGGTCTATGGTACTGAACGAGCGTCCTGTTGAAGCAGTTGATACTGGGACCGCAAGCATCAGACGGAAGCACCTAGCAACATTCGGATACAAGTGTTCCGGTAGAGCGAGCAGCGTGGTTTCCAGAGAAGGCGTAGATGGAATCTGTGTCTGATAACAGCGGCATTGCCAACGCTGACTTTCTGTATGAAATGTTTCCATGTTAACTTCAAGGTCTGCCTGTGCTGCCGAGAAGATTGAATTTGTTCGTTGATCATGGAGGTCTTGAACACGACCAAGTAATAGGTACTGTATGGCGTATCTTTCATTTCCTTGTAAAAGCCGTTGTTGAAATTCTGCAAGTAAATGGTCCGCAAATGGTAAATACATATTGAACCTCCAGTAGTCAAATGCGGTAGCAGCCGGTGCATGAGGGCGGTTCTGCTGTCGCCCTGCGGGGCGAACTGTATGTTCAACATCAACGGAGCTTGCCATTTCAACGGCTTTTTTATACAATGCCTGTCATACAAGGGAAACGTTGCGTTCTGCCTCTACCTGTGTTTTTACGACTCAGCTTCCATTGCATCTTGCAGAAGATCGCATGAGGTAACCTGAAGTCGTTTTGAGAGCAGCACACACGCAGACAGAAGATGCTCTACAACCACCAGTGTAATAATGAAACTAAACTGTGTAATAGCTGCTTTATAAGCGCCAGCCATTGCATCATTGTGTTGGGCTCATTCTTCAAGTGTGCGCACAAGCGTTCCAAATAAAGCCTTGAATGTGAAAAGGGCATCGGCTCTGGCCGCCCACCGGGTCTCGAACAAAGTTTTGAGTTTGGTCCTCCTGTCCATTTCAGCCCAATCCTCATCACTATTTCTAAGGAATTCTTAAAACCGTAATAACCTTTTGGTTGAGTGCTGGATACAAAATGCTATTTCCTTGACGGTCGTCATCATGTTTCTTGCACAGGGCTCTTTGGACGCGTGCATAATTGCAAGATTCAAGGAATGCGCTTTGCAATGTGTATAAAGTGCTCTTGAAACTACTTGTTGAATGCGGGCTTTGACACCGCGGTGACATCCAGACATTTTGCGGCCCCGTCGCCTCCGTGGTCTCTAATTGCAGGAACGTTAAATCCGACAGATCGTAGTTTGTCAAGGAAAGCGTTGGCGAGAGACTCTCCGGTGGTGGCACTACCAAACTTCAGATTCAAATGACTCAAATTAGTCTCGTAAATTATTGCTCTGATTTGTCAGACTTTAGGAGATCTTAAATTATCACGGACGTTAAGGTTAACCTCCTAAGGTCATAGCCTTACACTTTTTAGCCTATTTTGGCCATGTGTACATTTTAATTTTTCTGAATGATGTTACGCACGTGCGTAAGTGCGTATCGCTGGCTACGCCCCTGGATATATAAATTAATGGATTTATACAATGAAGAAATGCTCAAACTTGAAGGTAAGAACTAAAATTATGTTTTGTATACAAATTAATAAATACCTCGATGATCGCACGTCGCCTCTACATTAACACTGTGGCAGTGCGTTCTGTTCACATACTGCTCCTCGTGTTCATGGGGAGCAATGATGCGAACGTGTGTTCCGTCGATCGCCGAAATTACAGACGGAAATCCGGCGATTTAAAAAAAAATCTGTTTAATAATTGATTTCTGTCTGTCCGTCGTCGGGAATTTAATTGTTTGGTATTTCAGGTCACACAGTTCGTCCGTTACTCTGCTCACGACCCTTGACACCGTGGCAATGTCCACCCCAAAAGTATCCCCTATTAATTGCAAAAAAATTCCGGAAGCAAAAAATCTCAGTGCTATCAATATTTGCTGCCTCGGTGTCAAAGGTTGATTCCGTCCCGTTGGTCTCTCAAGTCTATGTCCGATCAGTCGTTCTATGCGGTTGATGTTGTCGGGTGTAAATCTAAATCGTCCTCGTATTTCTTCAGGGTCTTCAGTTTTCGTAAATCTGTCATTTCGTCGAAATTGTCTTGGTCGTCTAGCATTCGGTATGTCAATGTCAGCCATTTTGTCAGCGCGTTCTTCATTTGGATAAAGATAACCGAAGTCAAATACCTTGGCTAAATCTTATCCAAAACTTAACCAAAACGCGCACCTGCTCGGATAACTATTTTTTTTATACAATCGCTAACCGAAAAAGATATCCTAAATTTGAAGATAAGCAAAAGTTATCCGCTGGATAAGAGTTATCCATGTTTATACAATTGGCTGCAGTTCTCCGCATCGACTATTGAAATCCCCGCAAATATATATTTAGCCCATATTTTGGTACGTATACACCCCAGTCAGCAATTGATAATAAAAACAATTTACATCAAAGGGACGAGACGAGTTTTCTTGGGTAAATAACACACACAATATTAATGTATACTCTGAATTTTTATGCTGTAATTTAATCCATAAAATCCCCTAATGCCTATTATCTAAAACAGATGACACTATAAAAATCTTATAAATCCTTTTAAATTAAAAACCCGACTCCACCAGAGCCTTTTCTGGCATTTTTTTGAACATTTTTTATATTTAAACCATTCCAAATAAAACCATCTACATTTAAAACATCATTGTTGCATAGGTGCGTTTCTGCTTAATCTAAAATGTCAGAATCTTTCTTAATAATACATGAATAGCCTAAGTTAAAATGGTCAGTATTCGGATTGCTATTCCATCAACGGACATTCCAAAACCAGGCTTTTAACCATGGACTGTTTCTGTTATAACATATGTAGTGCCCACGACATATTCGTAAAATGTTATAACACAACTATATTAATAATAGTGTTAATCCCCGTGAAGAGTAAATGTGAAAGACCGCTGTTTGCCTATGAACATAGGCGAGACAGATGTGTGAGAGATAATATATTAGCCATAAAAGATACCCTATATCACTATTACTCTTTAAAGAATGGCATGTTCATACTTACACAAAGTATTTGTTCTGTGTTCCAGGTTTGACGTCTACCCAGAGCCAGTCCACAATTGCGACAAATCAGGTAGCCCTAATCTGTGAACGGTCCATTACCTGCGAAACGGTTCCCGCGATATTCCGTGATAGAAACCTCCCATAGAAAGTCTAGAAAAGCCAAAATATGCAACTAATAGAAATTACGCGACACTCTTCCCCACGACTTCTAATGGACTGAACGACCAATCATAAGAAATGGACCTGATATCGCTTTCCTGATTTGTGAATTTTTCAAGTTTCCAACATCACAACGTATATGCTAAATCTACGTGTTTTTATCAGAATCCTGTTTTTAGATAAAATAAGTATAAAGGGATATATTTATGATTTGGTTGTACTTGGCCGGTATTTTTGTGGAAAATGATAAAAGGGGTTTGCGATAAAGAAATGCTATTGAAGCGGGGTTCTTAACATTATGTGTCGGTTTTAAGATTGTAAACATTACTTTTCCTTCATATATCTGACCCCAGCTCTATTTTTTTAACCACTGGTACTATAGACGCCATATCAAACCTAACTATTATGTATTGATGACCAGGCTTTATTTGTTCGTACAACGAGTAAGTACACCATCCTGATAAGAAAGTGATGTCAGTCAGAGCTGCATTCAATTATTTAAGGGATATATTATATATACTAAATTAACAAAAATACTCAGTAAAGTCTTTTACAATGGTTACGTCATAATATGACCTCGTGTATAAGTAAATATGTTTCAACATTTGCTTTGATTTAAAGCGTGTTGTTTTTTGTATATATCTGTAAATTTCAATAGTAACTTATTAAAACTACCAGCAAAAATATATTTTCACACAAAAGTCCGGACAAGCTAGAACGTCACAATAAGATGTTATGCCGACGGATTATCATTGGCATTTGTTAACCAAAGATTGATGATTATTTCGTCTAGTCCGATGCAACATATAACCGTATATTCACTGACCATGAAAATGTGCATATCAATGAATGTCCAGAGCGATTCCTTTTCATAGTTATCAGATTGGTTTAGTAATTTGACGTTCTATCATGAACGTTTTCGAAAAGTGGTCTGTCAATCCCAATAAACCTTGATAAACAAGATTCCATTTTCATGCATAGCGTATGCATCAATCGTACCGATAAGAGCACGGAATAGTATAATACGTATACATATAATTTACCAAAACTTCTTCTTAATTTGCATTGCGTTACATATCCGTTCTATAGTAATTTCACTTAGCTTTTTGATAGTTCGGTTTTCAGTTATATACCGTATATAATACCCGTAAACGAAGTTATGACAACGGTCACCCTGATTCATTTTAGCGTGATGAAGTTAATTAATATCCGAAGAACGAATCAGACGTCAGTTAAGCAAGCAATTTTTTACCTGAATGTTTTCTTCATACAATAATAATTTCTAATGGATTCAAATCAAGTAGATGTATAGATGAACAAATGATGATGCGAAATCAAGATAGCTTGCCACTTAGACGTGCGTATTTAGTCAAATTAGCTTATTGCATTGGCAAAGAACACACCTTCAAACCGAATAATTAAGACAAATGTAAAAGATGTGCTACTGAAATTATGTTTATAAAACAGCTACAGTATATGAATGGGACTGATTGGGGATTTAATACAACATAATAACCAGCCGCATAATGAGAAAGGCTAAAACAAGCTTACTGAATTTACACTTAATTTATTTCAGACACTATACAATCTTTTTATCTTAATGTATTTAGTAATTGGTTATTTTAGATCCCATCACTATCGTGAGGATTCAATCATACGCTTTAACATATTTTGACAGCCAAATGCATGATACAAATCATCAAACAAATAACTTTTATATTTTAGCCACACAACGATCGATACATAAGGACTTAGCTTCGAACTTACTATACGAAGGTTGTATAAAATCTTCATTAACGGAACAATTAATGCAGACGATGGTTCTAATCAAAGTTGTAGTGGTTCCCTCACATTTTAGTGACTAACAAGTCAGTCCCGAAACGTTCATCTGATCGAAGCCGAACATTGAGATCACTTAGCGTTCGCAGGCTGACCGGTGTGATGGTCACTCGATTGCAAGAAGACCCCCGTAAATTCGAGCACGTTAATTTATAATAACATAAGTATATACTGGTAGCACATACAAATAGTATGCATATTTTATTAAACATAAGTATCCTTTTAAAATTTCTTGCTCACTAGCTATACACCAGACGACATTGTAAAAACTCAGAAATATTGAAGGTTCGAAATTTGCAAAACATAACAAACCATTAGAGCTGAGTGTGCCTAAACACGAAATAATACCTAAAGAGCGTGGAATCAAAATAATGTCAAATCAATATATTATATTACATAGTATTTGGAATGTATGTACTACCTTAAGCATTGGCATTTACATGAAAGGCGACATTGACTAATTATTTTCACATGTTTCTCAAATGATGCTGGACTTATAGTAAGAAATTAAATAAAGAGACCTGAAGAGAGATTAATATTTGAGTACTTTTCAACACGAAAAACCATCTTACACCACCAATTCTTTCTGACCTTTTCCCTCAGCTAATTGACTCAGGTCACGATGTGCGAAACGCTGACCCTTTTTAGTTACGGCTTTCTCCCACATTCACTTTTCAAAATTATTGTCTCATCTCACAACCTCTCTTTGAAGTAACATGCCTCTTGAAACTCGAGGTGCAATCACGATAGCGCCATTTTATGTCTGACAGAGCCGTAATACCACTTAAGTCACGGCCCATGAAGATCCAGATCGTACTCTTTCGACACCGGACAATGTGTAGTGGGCTAAGCGTACACGTTTACTATACAAATATTATTGCTTTACAACTTTGTTACTGCAGAAAGGTGTAAGAAAGATGTCTATATTTGATCGTGTCCAGGAGGCATGCGTATACAGGACCTTACTTTATTTAGGTTATGTTAGTTGGAAGTGACTTCGAAAATGGAACGGTTGTGAGGATTTTCGCGAAGTGGTAACTTGTATTTTCACTTAGTTAGCCTCTTTGAATTTATATTTCTTAGAAATGAATACTCCTTTTCGGCTCTACGGTGTTTGAGCTTCCCTATGTTTTTTTTGAAGATCGTAAACGTCGGAAAAAAATAGGTTATTGAAGGAAAACCGTCCACAGAATTGTTGTTTACTTACGTGACCTTCGAGTAATTTAATGTACCAATATCATTTTCATTTATAATACACAGTATTTGCGCTTGTGTTTTGTTAAATATGACAAAAATCACGATCATTTTATTTTCCCGAAGCGGCTTTTATCTCTAATAATTAATTTCTTGCCCAAATATAATGGCTGAGCCCCCTTTTCTGGAACTGGCTGACTTTTAAGCACTTTTTGGGACCAGACTTTCAAATGACAAACAACTCTTTCCTATGTTAAATGGTTTGCCATTAAATAACTACCAATCTGTAATAAAGTGTATCTGAGTACTCTTAAATAAAAGTTTTAAAGAATGTTATGTTGTGCAATATAAGTGTTTTTATCACATTACTTAGTGTAGAATTATGACAATGCTGTACGAAAAACATGCCGACAAATTGAATCAATTAAACTATTTTCAAGAGGATGGGTTGTTGGGTGGCTGATAAACGAGAACATATAATATTTATCCGCCCTTTCATAAATATTTTAATGAATTTAATGTTTTTATGACATGTCGACCTTATTCTGATATGAAATTTTGTTTAACCAATATTTTTACCGTCTTTTCAGATGATCCAAGTCTTAGAGGCGATTTTAAGTGTTTATTTCGTTACAGTATAAGTAATTTCACTTAACGCTTAAAGCATAATAGGAAACAATACACGGTGAACTAGTCTGCTATACCACATACTCGAGCAAATGAAGAAAAGCCATACCCCGTACACAATGCGATATTGGTCCATTATCAGAGTTATCAATTATTGCATATTACAAGAACATACAATTAATGTGTGCATTTATCCAAGAGCATTTGTCTTTGAATGAGATTTTACACAGTCTATCTATATTATTATCAGTGACATGATGATCACGACTATCGTGAAAATAGCTTGGATTTTTTTTAATATCCTGGAATCAATAACTATTCAGTATGTGAAAATTCTACATTTGACTCAAAATTTAGATTGGCCGTCTTGATATGTCACCGTTTCGACTTAAAAATGGTCGCAACTTAGGCAAACAGAACACATGTGAACTTTCCAAAATCTGCGTTACTACACAGAATAGCAAGTAGTAAGACATGAAATTGATAAATGGCAATATATATTGGAGTGGTATCACCAGTTTTTTCACATATACATTCGTGATAATGCCTTAGATTTATATTTAGTGATTAGTGATAGTAATCCGGATTTTGATATTCGGACAACTAAAAAGGTCACAATGATTTGATTGCAAAAGAATATTTTTTTATAATTTGATAATACCAAGTTATATTGTATGTTTCTGTCTTGAACAAAATAGTTGGATGTGTGTGTATTTAGTAGAACATGTACAAACAAATGAGAAGCAAACAAGAATGGAATATATGGTTTGGTTCCATCATACCTACAGGATATCTGTAGGATGGTTTTCTGGCTCATATGTCAATGTCCTTTTTTTAGCCCTCTGTCATGCTAACTTCGTATCAACTTTTTGTGAATTTTTTTTTTGGGGGGCGTTTTGACAATTTCTGTTAAAAATTAAAAAAAAATATGTTCAGTGAATCAAATTTTTAAGTTTAGTTGGCTAAATGCCTATTCCAATAGAGTACTCTTGTTTTCCGGTCTCAACCACTCGTGTAGTGAATGTTATTAAGAATGTGTATGGCACTATCGGCTTGATTGGTTAAACACACTGTAAATAAACAATGTTGACATGGATTTAATGGGAAATTATGTTGCCTGTTACCTCAACCACTCGATACACAGTAACCAAATGAAATTTTTACTAGAAATGGCGCGGCAGAGGCCGACGCGTATCCCCACGCCGAATGTTTGACCTAGGTGTGCCCCAGGGTTGGTAATGGGGCCATGCATAGCTGAGATTGACCGTATTGTCATAAGAGAAGTTCATCATCAATTAGAAGTGAATTGGTGTAGAAATGAAGAAGTTATAGTAAAAGGCAATTTTGGGTGGGTGTGACATATGTGGGCAGGGCGCCCCAGGGTTGGTAATGGGGCCATGCATAGTTGAGATTGACCGTATTGTCATAAGAGAGGTTCAGTATCAATTTGAAGTGAATCGGTGTAGAAATGAAGAAATTATAGTAAAAGGCAATTTTGGGTGGGTGTGGTCTATGTGGGCGGGGCGCCCCAGGGTTGGTAATGGGGCCATGCATAGTTGAGATTGACTGTATTGTCATAAGAGAAGTTCAATATCAATTTGAAGTGAATCGGTGTAGAAATGAAGAAATTATAGTAAAGGCAATTTTGGGTGGGTGTGGTCTATGTGGGCGGGGCCCCAGGGTTGGTTATGGGGCCATGCATAGTTGAGATTGACCCTAATGTCATAAGAGAAGTTCAGTATCAATTTGAAGTGAATCCGTGTAGAAATGAAAAAATTATAGTAAATGGAATTTTTTGGTGGGTGTGGCCTATGTGGGCGGGCGCCCCAGGGTTGGGATTGGGGCCATGCATAGTTGAGATTGACCCTAATGTCATAACAAAAGTTCAGTATCAATTTGAAGTGAATCCGTGTAGAAATGAAAAAATTATAGTAAATGGAAATTTTTGGTGGGTGTGGCCTATGTGGGCGGGGCGCCCCAGGGTTGGGAATGGGGCCATGCATGGTTGAGATTGACCGTATTGTCATAGGTGAGGTCCAGTATCAATTTGAAGTGAATCGGTGTAGAAATAAAGAAGTAAATGTAAAATAACCTAAAAAAATGAGTGATAATTTCTGACGCGGCCCCACCCCAACCCCTATAACTTTTGACCCAGGGGTCAGATCAAAATTCCAAATAGTGCACCGTCGCACATATGCTCATAGCTACCATGTGTGTAAATTTCAAGGTTCTAG
Source organism: Dreissena polymorpha (assembly GCF_020536995.1). NCBI lineage: Eukaryota > Metazoa > Mollusca > Bivalvia > Myida > Dreissenidae > Dreissena > Dreissena polymorpha. Next base: position 63,410,527 of record NC_068369.1, on the reverse strand, counting down.
TGCTTTTAGTGTAGGAGGAGATAGTGGCCAGGACGGACAGACGGACGGACAGACGGACGGACGGACGGCGGAGATCACCACAATATCCCCACCTTTTTTTCAAAAAGCGTGGGGATAATAAGGTTGGGCATACACATGGAAGGGGGACCACATATTTTTAAAGGATTGGCCATTAAAATGTACTTTCTCCTTCCCTCCTTTTCTGCTTTCTTTACTTTAGCTTTCTCTAAATGATTTATATAGTCCCCGAAATTGTGTGTGCTTCACATCAATTCAATCTCTTTGAAGATATTCTCAAACTGTCATAGGATGATACCTGAAGAACCTTTACTTAAACTTGATACAAAAGAAACAAATGCTTGCTCTGATCTTTTGATCTTCCTTATGAAGCTAAGTATATTGTCTCCAGTTTATGAAGTTTTTTGAAACCCAATACTAAAATAAAATATGCTCTGTATTAGTTACTTCATTTTGTTATAAAATTAAAAAAACAACACATTCATGATTTATTTGTTTATTTTGCTTTATGAGCGTGCCATGCCTTTTTTCAAGGTCTAGGCTGTGTGAGTAACAAAAGTGTCAAGAATCAGTACCAAGACCTGCGTCTGAGCATGAGGAGGCCATTTATCCAGACTCAGTCAGCAAAACACATGGCAACTGGAAACAGTACACTGACCTCACATATACTTCCACAATCAGAAAGGAAAACCTAAAAAAACTGATGTGTTTGATTCAGAGCAACTTACCAAATATCTTGAACATATTAACATTCAGATTGAAAGCAACGATGATAATGGTACAGTTTTTTATTTTTACAGCTAACTGGTTGGTCTTATAGTACTGAACTATTGATGAGCTATCACATATGATCTAAGATTGACTTAATTTTGTTCAAGATCCAAAATGATTGTTTTGCATATAATATGTTATCAAAGAGGTTCTTATATAAATTATTGTATTATTTTTAAAATTCACAATCTGAATCAGATAAGAATAAGTAGTTTTCATAAGAATGTTTTTTCGCCAGTATTCATATATTTTTAGCTGGTCTCTAGTCTAGATTTTGGTTTAATATGCTTTTTAGCTCATCTATTTTTTGAAAAAAAATTATGAGCTATTGTCATCACCTTGGTGTCGGCGTCTGCGTCGGCGTCGGCGTCCGGTTAAGTTTTGCGTTTAGGTCCACTTATCTCAGAAAGTATCAATGCTATTGCATTCAAACTTGGTACACTTACTTACTATCATGAGGGGACTGGGCAGGCAAAGTAAGATAACTCTGGCGTGCATTTGAACTGAATTATGTGCCCTTTTTATACTTAGCAAATTGAAAATTTTGGTTAAGTTTTGCGTTTAGGTCCACTTTTTTCAGAAAGTATCAATGCTATTGCATTCAAACTTGGTACACTTACTAACTATCATGAGGGGACTGGGCAGGCAAAGTTAGATAACTCTGGCGTGCATTTTGACAGTATTATGTGCCCTTTTTATACTTAGAAAATTGAACATTTTGGTTAAGTTTTGTGTTTAGGTCCATTTTATTCCTTAAGTATCAAAGCTATTGCTTTCATACTTGCAACACTTACTAACTATCATAAGGGGACTGTGCAGGCAAAGTAATGTAACTCTGACTGGCATTTTGACAGAATTATGTGCCCTTTTTATACTTAGAAAATTGAAAATTTGGTTTAGTTTTGTGTTTAGGTCCACTTTATTCCTACAGTATCAAAGCTATTGTTTTCATACTTGCAACACTTATTAACTATCATAAGGGGACTGTGCAGGCAAAGTTATGTAACTCTGACTGGCATTTGAACGGAATTATGGGCCCTTTATACTTAGAAAATTGAAAATTTGGTTAAGTTTTGTGTTTTGGGCCACTTTACCCCTAAATTATCATAGATATTGCTTTCATACTTGGAACACTCGCAAACTATCATAAGGGTATAGTAAAAGGACAAGTTGCATAACTCTGGATGTCATTTTTATGGAATTATGGCCCTTTTTTGACTTAGTAACTTTGAATATATGGTTAAATTTTGTGTTTTGATCCACTTTACTTCTTAAGTATCAAGGCTATTGCTTTCAAACTTAAAATATTCTCATGCTATCATGAGGTTACTGTACCTGGCAAGTTGAATTTTACCTTGACCTTTGAATGACCTTGACTCTCAAGGTAAAATTATTAAATTTTGCTAAAATTGCCATAACTTCTTTATTTATGATTTGATTTGATTGATACTTTGACAAAACTACTCTTACCTGACATACCACAATAGACTCCACCCAAACCATCCCCCGTGCCCCCCCCTATTTTTTTTTTTTTTTTTTTTTTAAGATCCTCTCACAAATGACCACCACACCCTCACACTATACCCCCCACCCCCCAAATTTTTTTTTTAAACGGTTAAAAAACAAAACTATTTATTTTTATTATTTAATGTTTGAAATTCCCTCCAACCATCGCACCCAAGAATCCCCCCCACCCCCCCTCCCCCAACCTGAATCATCCCCCCTAAATTTTTTTTTTTTTAAGATCATGTCACACCACCACACCCTCACACTTAACCCCCCCCCCCTCCCACCTCACCCCCAATATTTTTTTTTTTTAAGATCATCTCACAAATTACCACCACACCCTCACACTATACCCCCCACCTCACCCCCCAAAATTTAATTTTTTTTGAAACGGTTAAAAAACACAAATATTTATTTTTATTATTTTATGTTTGAAATACCGTCTAACCATCGCACCAAAGAATCACCCCCCCCCCACCCCCCCCCCACCGATTTTTTATATATTTTTTGCATTTTTTTCGCATTTTTGGAAGATAATGTAATAAATGTCCACACCCCCACACTATACACCCCTCTTCACTCCACCCCTCCGGGCTCCCTCCTTTGTGATTGAAAATGAGAGTCCCTTCACCTTTAAAAAGAAAATAGATGAGCGGTCTGCACTCGCAAGGCGGTGCTCTTGTTTTCCAATGTTTTGTTTTGATTGTTATCATGATATGTTTTCCATAAATCATATACAAAACACATGTAAACATTTGATATATTGTTTTTTTTTAAATTTCAGCCTGTAGACATGCCAGATCCATTTCAGAAGCCTTCGAAGACATGCCTCCTCTACCAACAAAATAAAACTAGATTATAAGGTAAAACATTCAGCAGTAAAGAGTGCAGGAATTTGAATTTTAAAAAACAGCAAAGTATATTAAACAATTAAAAAAAACTATGTATTTAATTTTTGTAAAGTTACATTTATTGCAGTCTGAAATTAAAGCCTTAGATATGCAATAAATGTAAGCTTTTGTTATTTTTTGAATTGCTTCCCTTTGTATGTAAAATAATAAAAATCTATGATAATGCTCAATTTCAATTAATGTTTAATGCAATGTTTGTATCATCTAGGAGATTGATTTTCATCATGATACTTGTTATTCTATTTTTATTTTAACATCAATCATAATATTTTAATGAAATTCAATAAAAAAAGATACAAACTTGAAAGATGAAAACTTGTAACTTTCTATGTGTAACTGCAAAATATTTGTGGTTGCTTCCCTTTAATTGACACGTTGTTAAACATAATTACTGAAATACTGGTGGTTACGCATGGTAAAATATTAAATATTACAACATTTCAGTAAAAATAAAGGCAGTTAAATAGAAAAATGTGTCTTATTTCTGACATGTGGACTGAAGTAATTCAAAGTTTCTTTCACTAGCAAAACAATGACATACATATATTTATATATTTCAATTATTTATATATAATTACAAATCATGGATATAGATAGTATGGGAATAAGTTCATGTGATGAAAGTCTGCTTTAGAATGTCAAAGTTTCCAATGTAATCTCCAGCTCATGATTTTATTGAGGAGGTTTTTAAGTTAAACAATTCGCTCTAAACTATTGATAAACAATAATGAATCTCTTCATCAGAACACTCAGTTGCTGAGTCAGTTCATCTCCCCGTACACTGGTCGCATGTATGGTCGTCATGTCACAGGACTCTGTCTACACATGCAGAGACGAGTGGCAAGGGAAGCACGCATAGCTAATTTGATGGGTGAGTGCTATCTTCTGCATTATGATAAAGATTATGAAAATGTATGTTATTGGGTTAATATTGTCTTGTGGCAGTCTTTAATATTACTTAGTGTGTATAGGAATTCAAGCATTTTTCTGCTTTAGACTCATTCAGATAATAGATGTTTAGATGAGCATTAAGATGATTCAATATATCTTTTTTTCTTTGATGAGGTTTATGACTGGTATCTATAGATAATAGTTGATGCATTTAGTATGTTTATGTATACAATAACGATTTTATAATTGTGTATTTGCCAATTTACAACAATTTAGCGGTCAGATGTTTATGAATTCAGGCATTATCTTATGGCATGATAGACATGCATCAAATGAGGAAGGGGTGTTTGTTGGCCAATGGACCTTGATAGTCCAAACATGACTCTAAAATGATTTGGCATATAATTGTGCAATTAATTTTCTAACTTTATTAAGCTTTGCTGTTGTTTTTGCTTACTGTTTCTTTGTGTATTTGGTGCATTTTTGCAGCAATAATTTTGTTCTTGTAAAAAGATCAGTAAGTATCATTTTGAATAATAAAAAAAAAATTTGATTTTGTCTTAATAAAATATATTTTCTTAACATAGTATCCCTTCATGTTGTCATAATTTAAATGTATTATGTACCTTAAGGTTGAAGAAATAAAGTATCAAACACATTTAAAAACATATTATTTATTGCAGGTTTCTTGCCCTTCATGAACAAGCGTGTGAAATACTTGGAAATACTTTTAGAGGACCCGATGCTGTCCAATCCATTCTCTAGAAAGACATGCACACTTTTATTAAATTTCATTTTATAATATATTGTGTAATAAAATCAGAAGAAGTTAGATATAACATATTCAGGACTTTTTTTCTTGATTTTGGGAAAGGGCCTGTTCTTCGATTTTGGGGGAAAAAATGATCAACAAAACTGAAAAAGGGAAATCATTTCCCAAAGTGAGCTTGGAATTTGTTGAACATTGCATCATTCAAAAAAATTATTTTAGGGGAAGGGGGCTTTTTCTCCGGGGAAGGAACCCTTATAATATAAGGCCCTTGATAAAGAAGGAAAAAGCCCCGTTATTATAGTGATTATGTGAGTAGCATGCAAGACCATTTGTTATTCTCCTGAGGTAAAAGGTAGCGCACGTGTTCCTGAACATATAATAAAACTTGATATTCTTAACTTAAGTTATCTAACCAAGAAACTCTTAATTTAAAAGATGATGCACGGATGTATTGTCTCACTGCGGATTATGTTGCTTACGTGTTGAATATCGAATGACACATTATTCTGTTAAAACAAGAACAAGTTTTTCCGAGAAGGTGTTACATACGGACGTTACTTTTCGGATTGTGAGTCTCCATATTTTGCTCAAAAATCAAGTTCGATTTTTGCTACGGTCCATTAAATTTTGACGAAATTACGGGCATTGGATAATAATTTCTCTAAAATAACACTTCCAAAAAACGTTTATGGAGGGATTATAAACTAACGCATTATTCAAAAATAAATAAAATGTGAATAGCAGTTGAAAACAACGGAATTGAGATGAGATTTAAAAAAAGGTATCAGAAGTCAGTTATGAAAATAACTAAAATGTGAATAGAAATAAAAAAGAATTTTAGCTGCGATATTAAAGGCGTTTCAGAACTTTCAACCTTTTATCGCATGGTAATTGTTGAACCAATCCATTGATTAATACTTCGAAGCGATTTTTAAAATATTGATATCAAGTTAACATCTAAAGCTCTATAGTGTGCATAACAATCACTTTAGATCATAATTACGTAGTTCATTAAGTGTGAGTTACAGTGGAAACCCTCTAAACCGGATCCTCTCTATACCGGAATCCTCTCCAAACCGGACAAATTGTCCGGTCCCATTAATTTCCCTATAAAACCATGCGTAAAATATCTCCTCAAAACCGGAATCCCCTCAATTCCGAATACCGGTCATTCTTTGGATCAAAATTGGGTAATTTCATACATAATTGTACCTCTCTAAACCGCTCAGGGCCGGTTTATTGCACCTCAGACCTAGTGTCAAAAAGTTGTGAATAGCGGATTAAAGACGAGTGAAATTAATAAAGGTGGTCGAACATTTGCAAACTGTAAAACTCGCAAAACAATTTATAGATACTTGTCCTGTGATGAACATATCGCTCAATAGATCTGATAATACTGATTATAATTACTGATAACAAACAGAGTTCTTTAGTGTGTTTTGTTTTGATATAGGAAGCCGTGCTAAATTTTAATAATCTTTATGCTATTTAATTTTGTGTTGTTTATTACAATTGCTAATTGAGTGTCAAATAAAATGGTTATTTGTAGAGTTATTAAAGAAGTTGAATTTAGATATTCATTAAGATTTTCAAATTGGTAATTAAGGTAACTAAGACTAAAAATGTCCGAACTTCCTTCTAAGCGATTGCGCGTAGTTTTGGTTCTAGAAGAAAAAACTCAAACTAATAAGAGAGTCAGAGATGTTAACAAACCTACTGTCAAGATGCTGTCAGAGAAATATCGGGTAAGAAAGTCTACGATCGGGGATATAGTGCGAAAAAAGTCGGCGTACATGTTTTTCAGTGTGAAAAGGAACTAAACTCACCTTACACATTCATGCATAAATAAAATTGTTTGTTTTTCAGGTTGCACTGTTTGATCTATGTTGTGACTGATATTGCTTTCGAATCAACATATTAAGCCATGTGTTTTTTTATGTTATGCAATATGAATGAATGTTATATGTAAATAAACTTTGGAAATTTGGTGAAAGTGTTTTTTTCCACATTAGGCTATGTAATTGACCTTCTAAGAGTAAAAAAGTCAATGTCCCCTCTAAACCGGAATCCTCTCTAAACCGGAATTTCCTCTCGGTCCCGGGGATGTCCGGTTTAGAGGGGTTTCACTGTATATGTGCTTAGATCTTCAATTTTCAATACATTTTTAGTTCAAATCACTTTAAACAGCTGTCAAAGACGATAATTGTGTTTTAGGAATACTAGTTTCGTATTTCGTGTCAACGCCGTTCAGTTTGAATAAACTTTTATAAATCCACGCATGCCATTTCAAAAGAAGTAACGATCTAGAACAGGATTGAAATAATTATAAAAAACATACTTCAAATCTAGACCCTGAGGAGTATTGTTTACATATCGTTTGCAGGTGGGCATGGTTAAAGATCAAGACAACAATTAAGTTATTTTAGATACCCATGCCAAGATTAAAATGTTTTGGTTATGGCGTTTTTTGTGAATTTCACGACGCAAACATTATCTTATCGACAGTAAGACATCTACATGTATTCTAATAGTCTATTGTTAAGACCAACAAGGATTGAACAATATGTTTTTTTATATAATACTCAAAATGAAATGCCGGAAAGTTGTTAAACGTAATATGCATCTTTTTCACTCTTTTATCTCACTTGTGCAAGTTTTGCATAGAGTGACCTTTTTGACGCCTTTCGTGCGTTGTCCGTCGTGCATCTGTAATTTTGGGAAAAGGATTTGCTCAAGCGGTCGCGGTCGGGCTGCGATGGAAAGCGATCCGGGTGCGGGCAATGTTTGTGCGAGGCCTCATAACCACAGCTTGCGTCTCTCGGAGCGCGCTTGAGCTTCGGAGGGAGACTAACGGCCATCTTAGAACTGGTTCGGACCCGGGAAGTTCGAATTGCTAACTAAAAAAAGTATTGTGATAGCCGTCACAAATGTTGACGCAAAGTGATGTATTCCCAGTGCTCTGAAAGTCATAGTGAAAAAATTCAACCAACATATGTAAATGGCGGGAGTAACTATTAATCTCTTAAAATCCTCTTAATTACTCTCTTAATGGTAACATCTGATTCGTAAGAGTTACGTGAGAGTCGAAAGTAGCCAGTTAGTTATCTAACGGGGAAACTAAGCAATATAGCGCGAAAATATGAGCAATAACAAAGCCTTCTATTCTTCGCCAACCGACCAGAAAAAGACCAGATCTTTCACACAGGTAGCGTTGAATCTGACTTTTAACCACAGACGTCGTCAATGATAAATAATGAAAAAAAGCTGCTTTAATTACAACATACTAATGCATATGTTTATTTGTATACAGAGCTCGAGATAAGAGGCGTATCTGCGCATTAACGCATTAAAAAAAATAAACAAACGCATAAAAAATGGGCCCAGTACGTAACAAAACGCTTTACAAATCTTGGTACGTATTTTAAATCGATTAAAGTGCGTAACCGGTTTAACCAATAATCCACTTAAGATTTTAGTGTAAGTTAACTTTTGAATCAAAAGTAAGTCAATCAAAATAAGCTTATAATAAAAATGGCGGCCCACTATGTTTGTGGATCAAAAAGGGACGTTTAAAGCAACTTGCGGGAATATTTTTAAAGAAAGTTTGTTCATATCGTCATTTTAAGTATGTTCTGTTTGAATTTAATAATATAAATAACAAATAATAATACTATTTCTAGATTAAACACGCCTTTTTCGTTTTCCGTTTTCTATGGAATGGAAAATACCCCCAAATATTCCTAACCCTTTATAGCTGAAACAAAGAAGTAAAATACGCATTGACAATAATATCAGGGGGTGAAATACTCTTTAGACTAAATCCGTATCTGGAGCTCTGTATACCATACATATATGTGTGTGTGTGGCCTGTTCTGAGATTTTAATTAAAAACGGCGTACATGGACGAAATTCAGTTATTCACATTTTCAGAAGCTTCCATGTATGTTGAACACGGACAGGGTTTTCCTCGCTTCATTGGGAAGAGGCCCTAGCCTATGGATTTTTTGGACGACAATGCTCATTTTGGAAAGAATTCTCGCTAAAATTACTGCTTTGGGAAATGAAAAAGCTGGTTTAAGTTAGGATTTTTGGGAAAACTGCATGATTTTAAAGACATTTTCAATTGGAAAGCGGCCTTTATGAGGCCTCTGTTATATAAGGCTGAAAACCCCTGACGGAACAATTAAGAGTTTTGCAATATTTCTCAATTTAAGGTGAAAAAGGCCTCTTTATAAGTTCCTATTAAAACACAAAAATAAAAATTATTTTATTTATTTTAATGTTTAACTTAATTAAATAAGTTTATACATTTTTATTAAATATATAAGTTCACGAATAAATTAATACCCTATGGGTTTAGAATAAGAGATAGTTAATACTACTCAATAATAAGAAAACATTATAAAAATTATATTGGTTACCATGGAAACATCATAAATAATCAAATTATTGAAATTCTGTGTATACAAAGAAATCGTTCATTGTTTTTTGTTTAATAACTGTTGTAAGAAACAAAAACACTTCCATTCCGAATGCAGATACAAAGTCAAAGAGTCTATCTCAATAGATATAGACCCTTGGGTTGATTTGCTCTAAATAAGTTTCTGTACAATTTGATCAGATAAAAAAACTTACAATTATCTCATTTTAGCAAATGTAATGACACTGCAAAATATGTTTTAAAACTGTACCAATATATTCCAAAGTTTGCATCTACTTTTTTTCTAAATATAATCATTGATTGTTTAAAAGCTATATCCAGGTTTTAGTTTACCTGTAACCATGGAAACCAATGTTCATACACACAATAATTTATTTAAAAGAGGTGAAACTTGGATAATTTATTTAAAAAACGTGAAACTAAAATTATTTATTTTAAAGACATGACCATAAAATATAATGTTCATTAAACCTTGCAAAAAATAATACACAAACTAATTAAACATTGCGATTTTCAATCTCTCAGCAATTCAGATGTAATAGTAATTCAATGATAATATAAATTTATAAAGACTTTAAAACATGTAGATCCCAAAATTAAGTACATACAAAGACAAACATACTTTTTTCAGTTTTGTTCAATTGTTATGTAATTGTTAAAGACGTTCGCGGCCGTTTAGTTTAACGCAAATTTGTTTGGACTGTAACACCGCTTGTGCAATAAGTGTGTGCTTTTTCGGATATTCGAATAAAAACGGTTTATACGGGATGCATATTCAATAAGGGAATGATACCAAGAAATAAAGTATTATGAAGTTTAAAAATTTGATAAACAATGTGTAGCCCCTCAATAACAAAGTAAGAATCGACCATCATTCCTGCGACTACAAAAAACTTTTTTATCGCATGGTTATAACAACAAGCAAGAATCTCAAAACGGAAAACAGTAAATACTTCCTTATAACTGAAAATGTTTGTGTCGCAAGTACGGCTTGTTTTAAACGGATAGCTTTCGTTAAAAATAAGCAAGTTGTCATTGAAGCATCACATATTTTAAACATGCCATCAAAGTAAATGTGTTATAGATAAAATATAATCAAAATCGCTATGTGCGTTTCATGATATGCTTCAAAATAAATCGGAAAACTTAAGTTCTCAAACAACGGCTTAAGATATCAACTTTTATGTATATTGTTCGAGATAATTTACTACATAGAATATCTGATGAATTAAAATTATTCATTCACGACACTCTGATACTTCTAAACTATGTGCGGATGTTGGTGAATGCCGCACGTGTATATAAAACTTGAATATTTTTTTTTCGCTAAATTTATTTCTCTCTGACCAATATGATTCGAAAAAAAACTCAGAACAATGACCCGCATTATATTGAGCAAACAGGATCGGGTATTTGTTTATTTAGTGCATTTTCAGTCCTGATATGTTGAAACTTAGCATTTATTGCTTGACTGCGAGTGGTATTTTGAATTGTAATAGTGAACAAAAGAGCCTGGTGACTTAGTTAATATCCCTCTCTAGAGGCGGAGGTATATAGAATTGGCCTTGTCCGTCCGTACGTCAGTTCGTCCGTCCGTATGTCACAAACAAAATGTTGCGGGGGATATCAATTCAACAAATTTGCTTGTTTATCTGTTTTCTTATTTCTTGTTGATAACCCAAGAGCCATTTGGGTAAATTGTAATGAAATCTGTATGCGGGAAGGTATTAAAAGTTTAAAGTAAGACATTATATATTTTTTAATTTTCCGATTAACTTTGTTGATATCCATTTGATGTTTTATGGAATAAATAAAAGTGTTATCATAATTATAAATGGACACAGAGAATTACATTATTTTCAACAGATGTTTCACTTGTGTGCTCAGTTTTGTTCTTTAAGGCATGTTTGCGAGGTGAACAAACACGTTGAAATAGTTATTTAATTTAAAGCTCAATAAAACAAATAAGAACATCCGTCACCCTCAATTTATTGTATTTTAATATCAGCAAAAGATAGATCAAACATTAGGCTATATGTAATAAAAAAAATTCAAACTACCGCGTACGTTCTTAAAGTGTATTCTGTACTTTAAAATATCTGAGTCATTGTAGATTTAAAAACCAAATACAGTTTTCAGCAATATTACATTACAGTGGCGTATCAACAACTCATAGATTATTATAATTTAAAAAACTCATTTTAGATAACGAAGTTCATGGTTAGTGAATCATTGCTTTACATATACGCCATAATTGCCTTCTGTAGTATCTCTATTCACATGCAAACTTGTTTGTAGAATGTAAACGTTTTCCTAAAAATGCAACACTTGTGTTGGATTAGCTATTTATCGTACACGAACTGTAAAGATAAAATAGTTTTTCATGTATATTTTCCTAGCAATTCCAACAATATGGTACTGCTTTTATATACATTAATTCATACGAATGAAATTCCGTGAATTGGTGAAGTCATATCAAGAATCACAATTAATACCGTTGATATGCCCCTTTAAGTGTATTGTATATGTATTGTTTTTAATTGAATACTTAATTAACCTAATGTAATGATCTCGATACACATCTTTTATAATTTGCAGTTTCATTATATTCAAATCTACATTTGCATACAACAATCAATTGGTAAAATCATGTCAAGAATTAAAAATAATAATAGTGGTATGCCCCTTTAAATGTATTCAATTATCTTGTTGTTTTTTTTTGTTCAATATAAACTTTTATTTGTTTGATGTTGCTACATATAATTTGTGTTTTCGCTTAAATTAAAATCTACTTTTTCATTGGCATACATAAAAAAATTGGTCAAGTCATGTCAAGAATTACAACTAATACTGTCGATATGCCCCTTTAAAAGTTTTGTATACGTCTTTTTTTAAGTTGGATGATGTATTTACCTATTAGTATTGATCTTTTTACAAATATCTCGTGTTTTCATTTACATTTAAATCTATTTGTTCATTGGCATACAGCAATACATGTACAGGTATGTGTTTTGACCTGCACCATTACTACATGGTTTCCACTGCGCTTTTAAATTGTATTTTAATACATGCAGTCGAACAGCATTTGTGAACAAACGACCCTGGCGACCTATTGTTTTCTTTTTATATTTGTATTTAGTCATAAATAATAAAACATTTAGGTAAGTTTGGAAAAAATCTAGGTGGAGGAAGGCATGTAAAAATAAAAACGATTTTGATGCATTTCATTTATTATCATATGTGAAATTCTGTTGTTTTTGTTTATATTTAAACTTGATAAAAAAACATTAATCAATCGATTCATGTCATTTTTATTTATTTGCAGTCAAATTAAGAAATGGAGGTTGTTTTCAACACTTTTCTCATTAAGGTTCATGGGGGGGATAAAATTCATTAAAAATTCGCTTTGGTTTTTCTTCATTCAATGTGGTACAATATGGTCAAACTATATATCATGTTAAAGCTAAAGACGGATAGAATAACATAAACACATTTTTGACATTCAATATTTGTGTGCTTTATTCATATTTTGGTTTAAAACCAATACATTTTTACACTAATTTACAAAATCTCAATCTAAAGTTAGGAAGGATATGCACTACCTTAAGTTGAATAAATACAAAGCTATATACATATACAAGGTCAAGTTAGCAACATTTCACAGAAAATTATTGTCATAAAACAACAAATGAGTTTTTATTCAACTGCCTATTTTGGATAAATTTCCTAAACAAAGTTCTAAAAATAACTAAAACGTAACTACTTTTTAAAAATCCAGGTATGGTGGATAGTAAGAGTCACAATTCTTCTTCAAAGGCTTAACAATTTTGTTATTTACCTCTCAACCAAATTGCAAATTTAAACCATCTAAAATTGAAATAGATTGTAGACGACATATAAAATTGTAAAGAATTATAAAGAAATTGGCAAACCGATTGATTTTATATTTCGATTACTTCTACCCATTTTGAAAGCGTGGCACTCGCTGTGCTCCGTAGAAAAACGTGCAAAACAAATCGGTCGAAACCACGTGCAGTAGTGAGAAAACCGGGTATGTGTATACACATACCTGAGAAAACACAAACATATTTTGACAGTTGGTTCGCAACTAGTAAAACAACTATTAACATTAATCAGCAAGAGATCGCACTCAATAACAGAAATGACCACGTAGAGATATCATCACTTACCCTATTTCAAATATTTTCCAGCCGAAAATTGTCCCCCACACGTCTTTTTTAGTTTATTTGTATTGTTTTTTCTGGAGCCGAAGTGCATCTCACAGAATATCCATCTAACTTCCGTTGTTTTTACTTTCGTTATTAAAAACTTTGTTTAAAAGAATTATTTCTCCTTTTAGATTGTTAAAGCGATGTGTTATTATATATTATCAATAGAATAGTATACCGTGATGAATTTAACGGAGTTACGTATCGATCTTTCTGTCAGTCTGTAAGCGTACTATTTTATGCGCAATAATATAAGTATGGTGATTCGACAACAATTGTAAACATTGGTGAAATGCTTCTTACATAGTTATTCTTTTGAGTGTTTATGAGGTCTGATCGTGCAGTTTGCAAACATCAACGGAAAGATTACAATCCAATGAATTTGTCATCGTCAACCGTTTGGAATGTCAATTAGGCGATGAGTTAGTTTTTAGCATGTTTCTTTCTATGTTATGAATTTACAAATGGCTGCCCCCATGGTGATGAAATGACATGTGTTCGAGTTTTGATATTTCTAGATATGTAAACTTTTTTTACTATTTAAGCGTAACTTGCCCTCGTCAATGTCGATATTATTCACTAGTTATATAATTTTCCGCCGAAATACGTGGAATAAACATGATTCAGATTTTTGAAAATAATGTATATTTTAGTGTTAAAATCGCTTTGTATTTTGATTGATTTTGTGGATGGTATGATACGTTGATGTACAAAATTGGTAGCAGTTTGAAGGAAAAACATCCTTTAAAGCATATATGTATACATTTTCAATGTGGCACTCTTCCTTTAGTCAAATTTGAGTTCAATGCTTGGGGTCCCACATTTTTCAAAATGAAGCCTCTACATGAACCTTAATTTACTCAAGT